>NC_064274.1:14862916-15210833 GCF_003254725.2 Canis lupus dingo | reverse complement strand
AGTGATCACAAATTCTTTACGTTTGTGTTTGCCCTGGAATCTCTTTATCTCTCCTTTCATTCTGAATGACAACCTTGCTGGATAAAGTATTCTTGGATACACATTTTTCTCATTTAGTACTCTGAATATATCATACCAGTCCTTTTTGGCCTATCAGGTCTCTGTGGATAGGTTTTCTGCCAATCTAATGTTCCTGCCCTTGTACATTAAGAACCTCTTGTCTCCAGCTGCTTTCAAGATTTTCTTTTTATCTCTGAAATGTGCAAGCTTCATATCATATGTCAGGGTATTGATCTATTTTAATTGATTTTGAGGGGTGTTCTCTTACCTTCTGGACTTGAATGCCTGTTTCTGTACCTAGATTAGGGAAATTTTCAGCTTGACTTGCTCAAATATACCTTCTGTCCCTCTCTTTTTCTTTCTTCTTCCTCTGGGACCCCAAGAATTCTAATATTATTTCACTTTAATGTATTGCTGATTTTTCAAAGCCTCCCCTTATGTTTGTTTGTTTAATTGTTTCTCTCTTTTCCTCAGCTTCCTTTCTTTCCATCATTTTGTCTTCTATGTCACTGAATCTCTCCTGTCTCACTTACCCTAGAGGTTAGAGAAACCATTGTAGACTGCATCTCAGTTAAAGTGTTTTTTTTTATTTTGGCCTGGTTATATTTAATTTCTACACTAAGAGATTCTCTAGTGTCTTTTATGCTTTTTTCCAAGCCCAGCTAGTAGCTTTATAATAATTATTCTGAATTCTATTTCTGACATTTTACTTATATCCATATTGGTTAGGTCTATGGCAGAAAGTATTTACCTCTGATTCTTCTTTCTTTTTTTAAGATTTATTTATTTATTTATTTATTTATTTATTTATTTATTTATGATAGACAGAGAGAGAGAGAGAGATTGAGGCAGAGACACAGGAGGAGGGAGAAGCAGGCTCCACGCCAGGAGCCCAAGGCGGGACTCTATCCCGGGACTCCAGGATTGTGCCCTGGGCCAAAGGCAGGCACTAAACTGCTGAGCCACCCAGGGATCCCTTCTGATTCTTCTTTTGCTGTGAATTTCTCCTTAGTCAGTTTGTCCAGAAAGGATTAGGTGAACAAGAGACAAAATAAAAAAATATCAATCGTGAGCTCAGCAAAATACACAGTAGACATATCTGAAGAAGTCAGAAACCAAAAAAGCAAAGAAAAAAGATAGGGAAAAGAGAGAATAGAATTACATAGGTGGATAAAATAGTGTGGTCCAGTTGGTCCTGGGTGTATTTTGGTCTGTTTGTTAGAGGACCACTAATTCCAAAATTGTGTGTGTACACACACACACACACACACACACACAAAATAACATTGAATACAGTGAAAGGAAGCCAAAAATGAAGAATAGTTATAAAATTTATTTATAAAATTTAAATGTAAAAATGAAAATTTAAAAAAGACTTAAAAAAAATGTTCCTGCTGGTCTTCTAGGGAAAGAGCCTGGTGCACTGATTCTCAGGTGTATTTGTGTGGGGGGAGTTGCACCATCCTGTGATAGGGGGCAAGGTATAAGCTGCTTCATGTTGCTTTACATAGCTTTTGTTCCCTGGAGGTTTTCCATGCTGCTTTTAAGAATGAAAAAAAAAAAAAAAGTAAAATGGTGGTGCCCCAATCTCCAGCCCCATAGACCAACCAAGATCTCAGCTCCCATTCTTCAGTGCACTCTCAGGGAAAAGCAGTTAAGCACCTTTGTGTGTGCTAAACTCTGCAGATTCCTGCAGTGTGCACCTCTGCTGATTCTCCAAGAAGAGGGAGAGAGGTCTCCCCATGGCCCTGGGGCTCACTGGGCCCTTGCTCAGGGAGCAGTTACCTGTTTGTGTGTGTACCCACACTGCTCCTCCCTGGGAAGGAGCAGCATCTCCCAGGGATAGTTGCTTGCTGGGCCCCTGCTTGGAGAGCAGTTGCCAATCCTGCTGCAGTTCATGGTTTATGGCAACACCTAAATGAGAGGCCACTCTGGGGCTTACTAACTCTAGACAGCTTCCCCCACTCCAATACTTGGGAACTCTGCTGAACTTACACACTCCCATTCTTTCTGTGACTCTGGGGATCCTGGGAACACACTGTCCCACCTAGAAGATACTGCCCTGTTTTGCCACCTGAGCACATTTCAGGCAGTGATGTCCCTCACAGGAGCAGACTTCTAAAAGTTCTGATTCTGTGCTCCACTGTTATATCACTTTTCAGTAGCAGGTTTATGGAGGCTCCCCCACCCGTGGTTTATCTTCCCATATAACCCTTCAGATTCATGTCTCCACACCACCTACCTTACAAAAAAGTAGTTGTTTTTCTACTTGTACAATTCCAGCAATTCTTTTCTTAGATCTCAGGTTGAATTCACAGGTGTTCAGAATGATTTGATAGATGACTAGTTGAATTCAAGGGACCAGATGAAACACATGTCCTCTACTCTTCTGCCATCTTCCCCCTGTCCAGCACATTATATAATTTTAAATGAAATTTCATTATGCTCACATTTTGTATATACAGTTGACTCTTGAACAGCATGAGTTTGAACTATGTGGGTTCACTTATACATCTTTAATACAGTTCAGTTATGTAGATGTATTTTCTCTTCCTTATGATTTTATTAATAGCATTTTCTTTCCTCTATCTTACTTCATGGTAGGAATACAGTAAGTAATACATAGAACATACAAAATATGTGTTAATCAAATTTTTATGTTATTGGTGAGACATTGGGTCAACAGTAGGTTATTAGTAGTTAAGTTGTTGTAGAGACCAAAGTTATATGCAACATCTAACCTCCACATTAATCAAGCATCAACTGTATATATATATATATATATATTTGTATATTTCCATCTATATTGAATACAATCTCAGATGGATCATATCATTTACATTGTCTATCCCTGGTACTCTCTTGAATGCAGAAAGTACTTAATAAAATCTAATTCAGATTTAAATGCTTAGAATCCTTGGGCAAATGTGTGAAAACCAGAAATATGCTTACAAAATTACTTATGTAGCTAAGTACTACTATATTAGTACATCAGCTATGTGAACCTACAGCCATAGGTTGATGATGCATTATCAGTATTATCCTTCTTTTTTAAGGAGGGTAAAGAGCAGGCATAGAGTGATTAAAAGATAAAATTTGGCTGAAGTTAGGTTGTAGAGAATTGGAATATGAAAGACCCACATAAAACAAGGGGAGATACTGAGCTTAAACAATAGGGCTGATCAAGAAATGATAATGAGGAAGCCAGAACAGAAAACAGTGTGGTATCTAGCAGGGGCATCAGGGGTGTTGAAGCTAGGTTTAAAAACCAGCCAAAAATGTCTAGTTATTCTGGGTGATACTTTTTCTAGATTTTTAGGGCTTAAATTTTTGTGATGGAGTCCTAAATATTTTCTTTTGAAATACCTTATGTATTATCCTCCCTTAAAGAGAGGAAGTGTAGAATAGTAGATCCCTTGTGGTCTTTGGAGTCTATAGACTTGGGTTTGCAGCCTTGTTTAGCTCTAGGGATCCTTGGCAACTCTAACTCCAGTTTCCTTACTCATATTATTATGTCTAAAATTATGTTTTGGGGAATATTATTGGATTTAAGTATTCACATAGTGACTTGCATAAAGCTGCTATGTGAAATTCTATGTTTAAACCAGTTAAAGAATAATTTATTAAATACTTTCTGTATTGAAGGACTTATCTTAGATATTGGCAGTTGCTCAATAAATTTTTATTGAGCTATTTTATTTTTTTGTATTCATTTTATGTGCAGCTTCCCTGAATAATATTCATTGTGAGTTCACATATACTTTGTTTTGTTTACTTCATTTTTTTACTTTGTTTTTATTATCATTTATTTATTTTTTAAAATTTGAGTATAGTTGATACAATGTTACATTAGTTTCAAGTGTACAACATAATGATTTGACAAGTTATACATTTGCTGTGTTTACCACAGATATAGCTACCCCAAGTGTAGCTACCATTATATCACTATTACAAAATCATTGACCATGCTCCTTATGCTCTCCTTTTTATTCCCATGATTAGAAGCCTGTATCTACTACTCTCTCCACCCATTTTGTTGAATGACAAACCATCAGTTTGTTTTCTGTATTTATAGTTCTGATTTTGCCTTTTGTTTTTTTATTCATATTTTTAGATTCCATTTATGAGTAGAATCATGTGGTATTTGTCTTTCTCAGTCTGACTTGTTTCACTTAGCATAATACCCTCTATGTCCATCCATGTTGTCTCAGATGGCATAATCTCATCCTTTTTATGGGTATGTAATATTCCACACAGTTTTAACCCTGAAGTATTCATAATACATCTAGTTTACCATCCATATTCTCCATCCTTTTAAGACAAAAGAATATACAAAAGAACTTTAAATATAACTGGGATATATTTCAAAAAGATATGTAGGAGTTTAGAACTTAATTTCTTCTAAATGTTTGTACATCATGATAAAACACATAGGGAAGAATATGAACAAATGATGAGAAGCAGGATAATTTATTAAGAACATTACCTAATCAGAACAGGAAATATTATTTTATTTTATTTTATTTTATTATTTTATTTTATTTATTTTATTTTATTTTTTTAAGATTTTATTTATTCATGAAAGACAGAGAGAGAGAGAGAGAGAGAGAGAGAGAGGCAGAGACACAGGCAGAGGGAGAAGCAGGCTCCATGCAGGGAGCCTGACCTGGGACTAGATCCCAGGACTCCAGGATCATGCCCTGGGCCTAAGGCAGACACTAAACCACTGAGCCACCCAGGGATTCCCAGGAAACATTATTTTAATTGTTCATTAAATCAATTTCCAAGTAAGGAAAAAATACGTGTGCTGAATTAATCATTTTAAAAATACACTTCAGTTTTTTTCTAATTTTTTTTTTTGTAGACCATTACAGAAATTAGTGTGTAGTATTCGAACTTATGGTTAATTTAGTTATTAAGGACAGGATTCTCAGTGATTCTCTGTGAAGTCTTTATCTCTCAAAAACTTGAGTTTTTGCTCCTTAAAGACCTCATCTGAGCTTTAATTAGACTGCCAATGATCATCCATCTACATTTTTAAAATAAAATCATTAACACTGATGTTAACTGGGGTCTTGTTTGTCAGAAATATTCTTTCTTTTCTTCTCAGTACTTTGTTGATTTGTGTTGGACACCAATTTTATCCCAATGCTACTGAAATATTTCATTAGAAAATTTTGATATCTTAAGTGTACTATAATACAAATAAATAAATGCTTTCATTTTTACCTTTCCATGAACTTGGAAAGGGAAGATTAGTAAGAAATCACATGAAATTAGGTATTTAAAAATATTTCATCAAGTTAAATTACAGAGAAACCTTAGAAGGTCTGGATTTGGGTAATTCAAATACCCTCGTACACACATCCTGCTCTATGAAGGAATTATGGTAAATTCAAGAGAATGAAAAGTTTCAATGAACATATGTAGATTCAGAAATACTTTGATCCTATCTGCACTTTACAGTGCCTTTGTATTGATAACAATGAAACTGACATCTTTAAAACACTTTGCACCAAAAAATATGGATACTTCATTTGGAATGAAAGAAGAATGAAAGAATAAAACATAGTACCAGAAGGTGGGACATAAAAATTTTATTCCTAGCTTTGCCACTAACAGATTTTATAAGATCTAATTTATCAGGCCGGAAGACTGGGAATCTTCATTTTTAACAGACACTTGGGTGATACTGAAAGAGATGTATATTTATTTATACATAATTATATTTACTTCTCCTTTGCTGAAGGAAATTGCCTTACCTGTCTTGCTAGTTAATTCTTTTCTTTTCCTTTTTCTTCACCTCTTTCCATTCTTTTCTTTGCTTTTCTCTCATTTTTAAGTAATCTCTATACCCAATATGGGATTTAAACTCATGGCTCCAAGATCAAGAGTTCCACACTCTTCTAAATGAACCAGGCAGGCACCCTGCTGGTTAATTCTTTTTAATTTTTGAAATTACAAATTAGGAAAAGGAGAATTGAGTTATATGCATAATTCAATCAAAAATGCCTTGAAATACAATTCTCAAAGAAGAGAGTCGAATGTGCAATCTTTCAGTAATCCTAACTTCCAGCAGACTTTTAGCAGGATCACACTTATTAGATGAAAAATGGGTGACTCAAGTCTGGAAATATATTATCAATATATATGAGGTGAAATTAGTTATACTTTAAAGAAACTCTTCCGTTTAATTTTTATGAAGGAATAAAAGTCAAACAAATAAAAATGTGTTAAATATTTGCACTTATTACTATTAGTAAGTGGACATATTTCTGGTTAAAATTTTCTGTGTCAAAATTTCAGTTAGGGAGGAGCTTAGAAGTCATTTAAAAAAATTCTTTCAACAGTACATTTGGTAAACATCTCAATTCACTTGCATTTTTGATGAATCAGTAGAATATAAAGTCCATGAAAACAAGGTTTTCTTTTAAGAAGCTAACAGTTGAGAATTAATCCCACAGGCTATATTAGATCACCTAAGGCAGGTGGTGAGAAAATAATCTGAAATTTAAGAAATTGAATCAAATTTTCAGTGTGTCTTCTCTGTAGTTTTATGAAAAGAGTAGATTGTCATGCTCTTCATTGGTCTTCAAAAAAAATAGAGATAGCTCTTAGATTTAGTTCAGAAATAAAAGAGGTCTAAAGTACACAATTAACCTATTAAGTGTAGATGCTGAGTATGTTAGTATGGTCAGAGATATCAAATTCAGCATATTCATTTTGGATTTTATGATTACCTAAATCATAAAAGTTCCATGAAGATTTGTATATATGGTTCTCAGCATTTATTACGGCTATTGTTAAATACATATTTGATAAGTAGATGAATGAATGAATGATAAGTAGATGAATGAATGTATGTATGTTATATACATACATACACACATAATCTGCAATTTGGGAGTGTCTGAATCAAAGTTACTATTAACAATATGTCTTATGATTTGTCTTATTGATTTTAACCATATAAGAAACATTAATTTTATTCCAGGGAATACCTTAATAGTAAATGAGATTATAGGGATGTTTGTTGTTTAGTTATTCTGCTGCGATAATTACACATGTTATTTTCTATAGTTTACTAATGAAAATGGAAGGTAGACTCAATAAAACTCTTTTAAACCCAAGAAGTAAAAATTGTGTTTTATTTCTATTGTATTAACATAATATTTGTAGGATATTTCCAGGTAGACACATGTTTTAAAATCATTCATGAATAACAATAATCAAAAAGAAGGAACAAAATATTTTGTCTTCGGGGGATGTTATTTGCGTTATTTTAGGTTGTTTATTTAAATTATATAGACTGCAGGTCACATGTTTGTTCTGTTTTATTTTCTACCGAGTCTTATATTTTTTCTCCTCTCTGTGTAAATTAGCAGCTTTCAAATAGTGTAAATAATATTTTTGAATGAGTTAGTAGATCAGTAGTGGGTATATTAACACCATTGGGTGACTTAATAGTTAATATATTGTGGCATCTCATAGACCTCTTATCAAGCTATAAAGAACTAAGTTTAGACTCTCAAAAATAAAGTTGATATGCAGTTTACACAACAATAAACTTTAAATAAGCTTAAACATAAATAAATTCTATGAATAAAAAGAAAGTTATAACATTTTACTTGTCTAACTTAACTCCATCACAGAAAGACTGTTTTTTTTTTTTTTCTTTTCTTTTCTTTTTTGAATTTAGTTATCACACAATGCAACATTAGTTTCAGGTACACAACATAGGGATTCAACAACTCTATATGTTATGCCATACTCATCACAAGTGTAACTACCATCCATCGCCATACAATTCTATTACAATAACTCTGCCCATATTCCCTATATTGTACCATTTATTCCCATGACTTCTTCCATAACTGGCAGCCTGAATCTCTCACTTCCCTTCACCCATTTTGCCATCCCTCTACTCCCCTCCCCTGTGGCAACCATCAGTTTGTTATCTATATTTGTAGGTCTGATTTTGCTTTTTGTTTGTTTGTTTATTTGTTTTGTTTTTTCGATTCTATATTTAAGTGAAGTGGTATGGTATTTGTCTTTTTCTGTCTGACTTATTTTGCTTAAAATAATACCCTCTAGGTCCATCCATGTTGTCACAAATGTCAAGACCTTATCCCTTTTTTATGGGCAAGTAATATGTATCACATTGTCTTTATTTATCTATTGATGGACACTTAATTTATTACTTACATAAAAACAGAATTATAATATTTAACTTCTTGTTATCTTATTTTCCCACACATAAAATAATTAATTCACTGTATATTTACTTTTGTGTATACATGAGGTAAAAGGAAAATAAATACTGGATTTTTTTCTTCCTATTTTTCATTTTGGTGAATTGTTTTCACTGGCAGAAAGGTCCTGTAAATTATTTGTACAATATAGTATAAACAAGTATGTCTGGAAAAATAGATGATTATTTCACATGAAAAAGTGTTCAATTTATTTCAGTTTATTAGTCATCAAGGACGTGAGAATTAATCCATAATATGTTTTCATTATCCACTCATCTGAATAGCTAAAATTTAAAAAGTTGAAAACAACAAATGTTAACAAGAATGTGGAAAATATGAAACCAGCACACATTTTTGGTAGAAAAGTAAATGGTACAGTAATTGTTACTACATTTTACTTTCATTTAGCTGTTTAGTGGTTTTTTTTTTTTTTTTTTTTTTTGATTGTATAATGTTGACATTTTACCTTGCATTTCCCTGAGAACTGAATTTGGAGCAATTTTTAAAAGTTTTTTTTTTTAACCTATTTTCTCTTTATGCTTTCTCTTCCTGTTTTCTGTACTTTTTAAAATTAGGTTTTCTTTCTCAGAGATCTTTATTTATTTTGAATAGAATTTTTTGTCAGATGTATGTACTGCAAATATCTTCTAGTTTGTGGTTTGTAATTTTACTCTATATGTTAAATACATTGTATTTCAATATATTATAGTTTAATGTATCAATATTTTCTTTATAGTTCATATATTTTGCGTCCTATTTAAGAATTATTTGCTTATCTTACTAAGAAAAAGAAGGAATCTTTTTATGTTATCTACAAAAAAGCTTCTGGTTTTATTTTTCAGTTTTAAATCTACAATGGAGTTAATGCAGTTGGCATTGACATTTGTATATGGTGTGGTAAGGGGCTGACATAATGTTTCACATATGGCTATCCCATTTACCCAGCACCATTGTTGGATCAAAGAACATCCTTTTCCCATGACTTTGTAATGCATCCTTCATCATAAATCAAGTGCTCATATGCATGTTCTGGATACTTTATTCTGACCCATTAATTTATTTGACTTTGTGTCAAAACCCACAGTGTTTTACATATTAGATATTGTAATAAAGCATAATTTCTGATAATAAGAGATCTTTGACTTTGTTTTCTTCAAGATTGTCTTGATAATTCTTGGCCTTTTGGCATTTTAATATAATTTAGAATATTTTGTCAATTACCAAGACTTGTTTGGCTTTTTATTGTAGTTACATTGATTATAGCTAATGTGGAAAGGACAACTTATTTCCAATATTCCCACCACACGTGTTTATTTAGTCTCAGTATTTAAAAGTTTTACATGAATTTTGTTAAGATGATGATGATGATGATTATGTTATATTGTTATTCTTTTAGATGGAATCTTTTAAGAATTTTTTTAAAAATCTTTTAAGAATTTTACTGTAGCTTATTTTGATCTCATAGAAAGAATTGGAAATCATTAATATTTTTTCTAGAAAGAATTGGTGCATGATTGGTGCTATCACTTTCTTAGCCATTTGCAAGGATTTCTCACAGAAGCCATTCAGACCTGGAAGATTTCTGGGAAGATTTTTCTTCCTCTCTTTTGAGAAATAAAGATTCAGTTTCCTTAATAAATTTAACAGTATTCAAAGTTAGTGATTTTTCTGAAAATTTTCTATTTTTATTCTAATTTTCAAATTTTTTATATAAAGTTATTTAAATTATATAATATATATTTAATACCTGTGGGGCCACCTTTCATTCTTTTTACTCCTAATTTTTAGTTTTTTCTCTGTCTTTTTTCTTCCCTCCTCCACTCAGTTTCTGTGTCTTTTTCTCCTTCACTATCTTCTTTCATTCCTCCTCCACTTCCTCCTTCTTCCCTCCCTCCACCTCTCTTCCTTTTCCTCTTCCTTGCTATAGGAATTTTCTGTTAATTTTTGAAAGATTAATTTTGTCATTGTGAGTTTTTCCATATTGTACATTTCTTTTATATTTCATGGATTATTATTGTTCGTAAGTTTAATTGATCACTTACTTTCTTTTGATTTCTGTTGATTTTGATGCACTTTGATTGAATGCCAACTGTTATATATTTAAAAAAAAACTTATTGAGATAATTTGAGGCTCTGCTGATGTTATCTTTCAATAGGAATTTACTTTAGGCTAGGGAAAGAATTTCAGCACAAGCTGAGAATGAATTGATCAGATACAGGGTTTCTGGCTAAGTTTGCCTGTCTTTTTTTCCCTTAATACTATATGATTAGTCAAGAGTATCAACTGAAAATATAATCTACATAAATGGGATTTTTATCATAGTGTGACTTAAACTCCAATGGTTATACCCTCAGCTCTTTGAGACTGATGGAAACTGCTATGCTCCTCAACTTGTAGGCTGCTTCTTGCAAATTGGCAAATGCTTCAGAGAGAAAAGTAATTCTAATTCTTGGGCTTAAATCTCCTCATTTAACTTCCCTCAAATTTCTTGTTCCCCAACTCTTAGTTGCCTTTATGGATTTCTAGGTATTTGAATTAATTAAAAAAAACAGATATTGGAACTTCTGGTTTCTGGTTCTGCATGTAAGGAGATTAGGGTTGTCATTCTGACTTGAAAACATGTAAAAAGCCAAACAAATTGAAAAAATCAACAATTATTCTTAGATTCATAAGAAAAGTGAGGTCACAGTGCAAACTCTTGGACCTAAATTTGGAGAAATTGGCAGGCAAATACAGAAAACTACAGCTTACCAGAGCAGAAACTCACCAGCTGAAACCTCCATGGGAACCAGAGTCAGGTAGGCAAGAGTAGGAAAACCAGATCTGTAATTGACAAAGCACTAGATCCTCAGAATAGACAAATTTGAGAGTTAAAAACTACAAAAGAAACCAGTCATGGGGAAGCATTCACTTTTTTTTTTTTTTTCTATCTCCAGGAGGTAGAGCAGGTTCTCAACAGCAAGTACCAGGTAAAAAGCCTTCATTCCTTGCAGGGGGAAGGAAAAAGCAACGATTTGAAATACCCAGGTATTCTGTTTTTCTTAACAAGATCTATCCCCAGAGGAATCTGTTAATTAAAGTCTAACTTGCTAGGACTTTATCAGAGCCTAACTGACCTGGGGGAAGGGAAGTAACCAACATAGCTCTAGCCTTCCAAAAGAGAAAAGAGAAATACAAAGCAACAGCCTATTTTCAACCATCTGTTTCACATCATGTGAGGGGGAAAAATCCTGAGAAGTACTTGTGAGTTTAGAGGCATAGGCTTACTAAGAAATTGAATCCTCATTATAACACTATAAAGCACTTAGCTCCCCTCCACACACTTATCACCACATTACTAAAGACTTATTTACAGAGGTTCCTTTTACCCAGTATATCATGCCTGGCTGTCAGAAAGTTACAAGGTATACCAAAAGACAGAACCCACAATTTGAAGAGATAGAGCAAGCATCAAAACCAGACATAGTGGGGATGAGATTAATAATTTAAAACAACTACAATAAATATTCTAAGAACTTTAATGTTTAAAGTAGACAGCATGTGAGAACAGATGGGTGTTATAAGTAGAGAGGTGGAAATCCTAAGAAAAAACAAAAGGAAATGTTATAAAAAAAATACAAACAAGTAAAGGATACTTTTGATGATCTGACCAGTAGATAGAACACAGCTGAGGCATGATTCTAAGCTTTAGGATAGATCAACAGAAACCTCCAAAACTGAAAAGCAAAGAAAGACTGAAAACAGACAAACAAACCAACAAACCACCAACAACCCACAACAGAATATACAAGGACCACAGGACAACCACAAAGGAATCACATGTATAATGGGAAAACTAGAAGGAGAAACAAGAGATAAAGGAAGAGACTATTAATATAGTAATGACAGAGTTTCTGCGAGTTAATGTCTGATACCAAACCACAGATGTAGGAAGCTCAGAGAACACCAAGCAAGATAAATGCTAAAACCTAGACATATTATTTTTAAACTATAAAAAAGATAAAAATTTCCTAAAGAAGCTAGAGACTAAAAACACCTTGCATATAGAGAAAGATAATAAATACAGATGACTTCTCCTAAGAAGCCATCCAGGGGTGCCTGGGTGGCTCAGTCGGTTGAGCGTCTGCCTTCGGCTCAGGTCATGATCCCAGAGTCCTGAGATTGAGTCCTGCATTGGGTTCCCTGCTCAGTAGGGAGTCTGCTTCTCCCTCTCCCTTTGCCCTTCTTATATCTACCCTCCCACTGGTGCTCTCTCTCTCTCAAATAAAGAAATAAATAAAAAATCTTAAAAACAAAAACAAAAAACAACCATTCAAACAAGACAGTGAAATATTAAGGTGTTGAGAGAAAATTAAAAAAAAAAACCCACTAAGCTAGAATTCTGTACTCTGTGAAATTATCTTTTAAAAGTGAAGGAGAAATATATTCTCAGGCAAACAAAAATTGAGGGAATTTGTTGCCAGTAGTTGTGACTTGCAAGAAATGTTAGAAATTCTTTAGAGAGATGGGAAAAAGAATAGGCCATCAACTTGGCTGTACATAAAGAAGGGAAAACATCAGAGGACTAAGTGAAAGCAAAATACAAACTATTTTATTTTATTTATAGTTTTAGAAAATTTTCTTACTACTAATTGATCTAACAGAGAATTCCTAAGCATCTTGAAGGAGAAGAATAAAGTTGGAGGACTGACACTACCTGACTTCAAGACTTACTATAAAGGAACAGTAAACAGGAAAGTGTTTGGTATTGGTGAAAGAACAGAAAATAAATCAGTGGAACAGAACAGAGTGCTCAGAAATAGACTGCTGTAAATATAGTCACATGATTTTTGACAAAACTGCAAAGTCAACACAATCGAGAAATGATAATCTTTTCACAAATAGTGCCAGAATAGGATAGCCATATGCAAACAATGAATGTAGGCACAGATTTCATATCCTTCATAAAAATTAGCTCAAAATAGGTTACAGACCTAATTGTAAAATGCAAAACCATAATACTCCTAGAAGACAAAATATTAGAAAATCGAGATGACCTTGGGTTTGAAGATCCCTTGTTAGATACAACACCAAAGGCACAATCCACAAACTATGTATTTGATTAGCTGGATTTGATTAAAATCGAAAACTTATGCTCTGTGAAAGATAATCCCACAGAAAACTCTGTGGAGATTCCTCAAAGAGTTAAAAATAGACCTGCCCTATGACCCAGCAATTGCACTGCTGGGGATTTACCCCAAAGATACTGATGCAGTGAAATGCCGGAACACCTGCACCCCAATGTTTATGGCAGCAATGTCCACAATAGCCAAACTGTGGAAGGAGCCTTGGTGTCCATCGAAAGATGAATGGATAAGAAGATGTGGTCTATGTATACAATGGAATATTACTCAGCCATTGGAAACGACAAATACCCACCATTTGCTTTGACATGGATGGAACTGGAGGGTATTATGCTGAGTAAAATAAGTCAATTGGAGAAGGACAAAGATTATATGGTCTCAACATTTGGGGAATATAAAAATTAGTGAAAGGGGGGGCAGCCCGGGTGGCTCGGCGGTTTAGCGCCGCCTTCAGTCCAGGGCATGATTCTGGAGACCTGGAATCGAGTCCCACATCGGGCTCCCTGCATGGAGCCTGCTTCTCCCTCTGCCTGTGTCTCTGCCTCTCTCTCTCTCTCTCATGAATAAATAAATAAAATATTAAAAAAAAATTAGTGAAAGGGAATAAAGTGAAAGGAGTGAAAATATCAGTGAGGGTGACAAAACCTGAGAGACACCTAACTCTGAGAAACGAACAAGGGGTAGTGGAAAGGGAGGTGGGTGGGGGGTTGGGGTGACTGGGTGATGGGCACTGAGGGGGGCACTTGGTGGGATGAGCAATGGGTGTTATGCTAAATGTTGGCAAATTGAACTCCAATAATAATAAGTTTTTAAAAAGAATGGTTACAAAAAAAAAAAAAAAGAGAGAGAGAGAGAGAGAATCCCACAGAGAGGGATGAAATATTTATAAGACATACTTCAATGAAGAACGGCTATCCAAAGTATATAAAAAACTAAACTCAACAATAAGAACAGAAACATCATAAAATGGACCAATTATCTTTTTTTTTCTTTAACATTTTATTTATTCATGAGAGACACACAGAGAGAGAAAGGAAGAGACACAGGCAGAGGGAGAAGCAGACTCCATGCAGGAGCCTGACGTAGGACTCAATCCCGGGTCTCCAGGATAACGCCCTGGGCTGAAGGTGGTGCTAAACTGCTGAACCACCTGGGCTGCCCAAAATGCACCAATTATCTTAACAGACATCTCACCAAAGTGATGTATAGATGGCAAATAAGCCTATGAAAAGTTGTTCCTTATTATGGATCATTAGAGAAACGCATATTAAAACGAGAATGAAATACCACTACATACATATTTGAATGGCCAAATTCTGGAACACTGATAATATCAAGTGCTGACAAAGAGGTGGAGCAAGAGGAGCTCTCATATAAAGCTGGTGGAAATGCAAAATGGTCTATCCACTTTGTAAGACAGAGTGGCAGTTTCTTACAAGACTACACATACTCTAACCATATGATACAACAATTATAATCCCTGGTATTTACTCAAAGAAGTTGAAAACTTACAAAGACTTACATTACACATGGATGTTTATAGTATCTTTGTTCATAATTCCTAACACTTGGAAGCAACCCAGGTGTCCTTCAGGAGATGAATTGATAAATAAATATGGTACATCCAGAGAGCAGAGTATTATTCAGTGCTAAAAAGAAATGGTCTATCAAGCCATGAAGAGATAGAGAGGGGTCTTAAATACACATTATTAAGTGAAAGAAGTCAATCTTTTTTTAAAAAAAATTATTTATTCATTTGGGAGAGAAACAGAGATAGTGAGAACATGAGCTGGAGGAGAGGGAGAAGCAGGCTCCCCGCTGAGCAGGGAGCCTTATGAGGAGATTGATTCCAGAACCCTGGGATCATGACCTGAGCCAAAGGCAGAAACTTGACTGAGCCAGCCACACAGGTGCCCTGAAATAAGTCAATATAAAAAGGCTAAATACCATATAATTCCAACTATACGACATTCTGGAAAATGCAAAACTATGTAGACAGTAAAAAAGTCAGTGACTGTTAGGACTTAAGGACAAAGGAGGATGAACAGGAAGAATACAGAGGACTTTTAGGGCAGTGAGTATACTCCATATGACGCTATAATGATGGATACATGTAATTTCTTAGTTGTCTAAAATCATGGAATGTACAGCACCAAGATTGAACCTTAATGTAATTATGGACCTTGGATGGGTATGATGTGTCAATGTAAGTTCGTCATTGGTAAAAAAAAATGTACCAGTCTGGGCAACCCAGGTGGCTCAGCCGTTTAGCACAGCCTTCGGCCCAGGGCATGATCCTGGAGACCCGGATCGAGTACCACATCGGGCTCCCTGCGTGGAGCCTGCTTCTACCTCTGCCTGTGTCTCTGCCTCTCTCTCTCTCTCTCTGTGTCTCTCATGAATAAATAAATAAAATATTAAAAAAAAAAGGTCAGTGGAATAGAGTTAAACATTACTCCTACACGAGCTTCTGCTTTACTCATCAAGTTCTAAGCTGAATGGAAAAATATGATACATGTGAAGTTCTTGTCCATTTTTAACTAGAATAAGAATTTTAAGGAGTGACCTCTCCCTTTTCAGCCTGACCCAGGACTGAAGGAGAACTGCAGAGGGTGAATTCATGTGGCTTTACATGGAGTCTTTTATCAAAGTTAAGTACATGGTCTGGATCTCAATCAATACAAATATTGAGAGTTTCCATTTACATAGTAATTAAATTTTTGTGAGCATTGGATCTATAACTTAGTTCACTAAAATGGGAAAATATAATTTATTTTTATTTTACTGAGAAGAATCTAAGAGGTAATCATTGTTTTGTCCAATATGTTAAGACTGATGAATACAGAATAAAGATTAGAACTGAACACTACTGACATGATCTAATCTTTCCCTACTGTCATGCACTGCATATTGTGCCCTCCCCCCCCACAATTTTACCAGTATGTAGAATATTGCACACACAGAGATCTCCTAGAGCTTTATACTGACAGAAAGGAGCTCTGTCTTATTCTCTGTACTCAAACTCCAGATTTTGTTTACAAAAGGCAAATCCAATCAGTGCTTTTGGAGTTTATGGGTCTTTATAGGATCCTTTCACCCTATAAAGTATTTCAAGTGGTTTTATTTCTGTCTTATCATTTCAAGTTTACACTATAATTCAAACAGCTCAGATCTTAGATAAAAACAAAGGATTAAAAGATGATTGCCCACACTGCAGTTTAAACAGACACTAGAATTTGCCCTGTTCTCTGCCACAACACTGTCAAATGTCTCAAAAAGCAGTGTACTAAGTCTGTCTTTGAATCTAATGCTTGAGTTAAAATTCTTTGGTTTAATGAAGATGAATACCTATTTTAAAAATAAATATAAATTTGGAAGAATTACTGAATCAGTATATCTTCATTTTATGAACTATTGATTAGGATAGATAAAATAAAAATCACACCCTTCTTACACATCAGGGATCATTCTTCTATGAGGGAGGATTAGCAGGTCTCTACAGAACAATGGACTATACGTACCAGCTAACTGTGACTTTCCATGTGGGCATAGTAAGTGGTGGTGATTTTGTCATCGTGGAAGCATCACTACCATATGAGGCTGTTCAGGAGGTGGTAACACAGGCCTGTGGAGACAAGTGTATCCAAGCATGCTCTCATTATTTTACACTCTGTATTGATTGCCTACATGGTCTGAATTGAAATGGAGTGGGAGAACAAACATGGGCGTATTTGCCTGGCTGCTTGAATGATTCAGATTAGGTTCTTCTGCCGGAATGCTCTGGCGGGTGGGAGCTATAGGTCAATAACCTTAAATTCAGACACAAAAACTTTCTCTGAGTTGGAAGGCCTCAAGGAGAAAAAAGGGAAGGGATAAAATTTTTAGAGAAACTTCCAATCATTAGTTTTTATATAGGGATTGTGGCTTCAAATGAGCAGCAGTTTTAAATATGTTTGATCTATAAAAAAGCTATTCATTTAACTATTTTGTAGCCCTTTGCTTCTACTTTCCTCCCTCCCTGCCCTCCCCTTCTCTCTCTCTCTCCACTCTCCCTCTCAATCCTCTTTTTTATCTTTTTCCAGAGCCAGGCTGAATTCTAAAGGATCTCTGCCCATTTCCTTGAAGGCCCTGATGCATTCACATCACGTCTCACTTCTAGAGCTAGGTATACCCATGAGTGTAGATAGTGTTTTCATTGTCAGTGTACACCAATGACCACATCAGTTAGTGAAGTCAGATCCTCTCTGACTGCAAGTATAGAAATCCCTTCAAATATAATATTCCCTGTAGTGTGTTTCCGTGGCAATTTACTTTCTCTGAAGAAAAACTCAATGTCTGAATCCTTATCAACTGGCCTTTTTTTTCCCCCTTTCCTTCTCTAACACGCATAGTATTGTTCTCGAATAATAACTGGTTTAAGAGTAATTGCAAACACCTCCAGGGTACTTATTTGGGGAAAAAAAACTTCAATGACATTTTCATAAATTTGTTGTTTCACCATGCATACTTCTGTAAATGGAATGACTCTATGGGGATAAAATATCGTGAGGATTGACAGGACAAACACTCTAATATACTTGTGGGTGGAATGCTGTTTGGGAAGTAGGCTGGCAGTGTGTACACGCTTTGGTGAAGCTACTGTAAGGCTATGTTTTTATTTATTTATTTATTTAATTTATTTGAGAGAGCAAGCAAGAGAGATAGCACAAGCGGGAGGGGCAGAGGGAAAGACAGGGAGAGTCTCAAGCAGGCTTCATGCTCAGTGCAGAACCCAACACGGGCCTCCATCAAATGACCCTGAAATCACGACCTAAGCCAAAACCAAGAGTCGGATGCTTAACTGGCTATACTACCCAGGCACAGAAGTAAGGCTATGTTTTTATGTGCATGATGGACTTACTGATTTGGTAGGTCTGATCCACTTTATCACAGGGCTCCACACTGTAGTGTTGGTATTTAGATCACCTGGCTGTGATATCTGTGGTAAATTTTTAGTCAAATTCAATCCTACTGTGCCAGCTTGGCTTCAAATCCAAATTCATGAATATGGGTCTGATTTAGGATGGATTTTATGTCATTACTTCCGTTGTTTGTATGTATATAGGAAATTTCCTCGTTGCTATGGAATAAAAAATATGTACTAATGTTTATTAATTATGTACTGATGCAACCAATGTTTTAAGCATTTTACGTTATCTTATTTAACCTTTAAAACAACACTATGATACAAATATTATTATACCCCTATATTATTCATAAGGAAACTAAACTCTGGCAGATGAAGAAGAACATTTTTGGGGGGGATGGTCTTCCTTTATTTACATTTACAATATGAAATAGAAGCTCCACATGAATGCATGCACAATCCCGTGGGCCTGGGGAAAGGGAGCTAGGAAAAAGTCACTTGGCAGCTCGGCTGGACCCAAGGTCTTTTTATTTAGTTATTTCTTTTTAATTGATTCAAAGTTTACTAGGTCATACAACATGGGTCACAAAAGCAATGGGAAATTCCAATGAGGGCATTATTTGTTGTTGGTTTCTTTTACCCAAATGGAGACAAGACACTTTCCCCATAGGCTGCACACTAAAGTCACAAGTTAGCAGAGGTAAGATTGGGATCTTTATCTCTCTGCCTCCATAGTCCAATGTCTTGCCATTTTATCAAACTATCACATCCTATGAATAAATACACAAGTATGTCCCAGCAAGCTAGATAATTGAATTAAGACTTTTGTTTGGAAGTGGTAACTGACTTGAGGTCTCGACTCTTCAAGATGCAAGGTGCAGTATAGGTGGATTGTGGACTGTTGTGTGCTGGTATATGTAACTGACACATCAAGACCTGCTGGGTAGTGTTTGCTGATTTCCATGGTATAAATACTCTCACTGTGGCTGATTTAAGCTACCAAACATACATGACTGAATAAAAAGTTGGGATGGTATTTATGTAGCAAATTATATTATATAGCATTTCTAGCATATGGTTATAATTGACATATAACCTCAAAATAATAAGAGATAATAGTAAATAGTGAATAATAGATACCAGTAAAATAAACAGGAAATTATGAGTTTTGGGTATTTATTCTCTATGATTTTAACGTAATTTATTTCATTGTAAGTTTATACAATTTAATTTTTAATAATGCCTGGATTTAATAACTAGCTCATGAAATTCCTGAAAACTTAACAATTGACTATCAATTTGAGCATACCACTGAATAAAGGAAGTTTTTATATTAATGCAAAAAAGATAATGTAGGCCTATCCTCAGCAAAGGTATAAACACATTAAGATGAGGGAATTAATTGAATGGAATTGCAAATGGCCCTTTAGAAAATGGAATTAGCTTATAGCTTCCTGTGATCATTTCTTAGGCTCTCATATGTGCATATTTAGGTAGACTTATCATCGGTAAAACACTAAGTAAAAAAATAAGCTCTCATTAAAACATCACAGGACATCAACATCCTTAAAATAGCATTTTTTTTCCTACTGCTCCATCCCTTCCTCAGATCATCCCTCCATGTGTTAACCGCTGGAATCAAAAATTGCTAACTGGAAAGTACAGTGGTTTAGAGGCAAGAAGTATGAAGTTTCAGCTTGGCTTTTCCAATAACTCATAATGAGATTTGAGTAAAATGCAATCTCTCTGAGACTGGGTTTACTAAATTATTAAGTACGGGCATTTACCAGGTGATTCCTCAGGTCCCTTCCCGCCCTAACATTGTGTGATTAATATCTCTCAGGATATTTATTTGGCGGGTCAGATTGACCTTTGCTCACCATTATAGAAGTTAAAAACAGGCCATCAATCAGATGTACCACTTAGGTCTGCTTCCCCACCCCCACTATTGTCTTCACGAGTAGATCAGATTGAACATTTAGGAATCCAGTTTGATTTGCACTTCCCTGGGTACAGTCAAGCATCATGACACTGCCTGGGTTGGTTACTAAGTGTTTGAAGTAACTCCCTTTCTCGTTAGTGATAACATTCCTCTGATGGGCTCCGAAGAATCTGGATGAAATAAAGGTTGAAAAAATACATCTGAATGACATTCAAGTTAAAAGCTACAGGTGGTCACTAACATTAATGAAATATAATATGCCACACCTGCTCAGATAATCTTAGCAAATATTATAGTAAATCCTTAGTAAATTCTAGCAGCATTTAAACAAACAAAGAGAAAATTTGTTCCTTAAATCATGTGATTGGATATTGCCTTGAAATATCTCATTAGTTTTGAAAATATCCTTTCAAAATATGTAATTCCTTAGTTTCTATGATTTGATTAATCAACTAATACAAATTATCTTTTCAACAATGAATTGAAGCTATTCCTAATAAATTAACACAAGCATAGTAGTCAAACAACACATGTTAGGGCAAAACAAAAATGTCCTCTTTTAAACGAATGTGCTATAGTTTTGTTATTTAGAGTGCTTTGGAAAGAAAATGAATTGGCTATATACTGCAGCTTAATTGATAGAGTTGCTCATTTGTAAAGCAGGATAATCTTTAAACTCCAGGATAGCTGTTTTAACATTGACACTAAAGGCCAACCTAAACATAAGACCGGTTCTAATACCTCCCTATATACTTTGTACCATACTGTATTTACAGACTGAAGTTACCTCATTGTTCATTTTCTTTATGATTTCATTCAATTCAGTTAACCTATTTGCTTACTTGCTTTATCTGCGACACTGGACTAGGTTTCAAGAGATTAAAAAAAAAGAGAAATTGTGACAAAGCAAATCAGAGTAACAGGAAAAGTAGCTACTTGTTAGCTACGTAATTTCAGGAAAATTAATTAAACACTCTAAACCTTGATTATCCATAAGATGAGGATAATAATTGTACTTAAATCACATATTTGATATGAGAGTTATATGATAAATACATAAAAATATATTTGAACTGTCCTTAGAACATTCATGTGAATACATGTCATAAGAAGTTGTTGGTTTAAATGAGGGGGGGGGGAGTAAATGAGTTTAAATTTATATATATGTAGATATTGGGGAAGTAAATGAGTTTAAATTTATATGTGGGGAAGTAAATGAGTTTAAATTTATATATATGTAGATATTCACCTATATCTATCTATCTATCTATCTATCTATCTATCTATCTATCATCTACCTATCATCTATCATTTGTATATCTACCTCTAGTTTCCTGAATTTTCTTTCCACCCTCATGCATATTTCTCACTGAGTTTTCTGTGTTAGCTACTAGAATTCCAGTTGAGAAAATAGAGACTTATTTCATCTTGCTTTTTGGCCACATTTGAAATAGAAACTTTACCCAGGCTTGATTAACTCAATTCCTCCTTTCAGAAATTTGAAATTATATTAAAGAATTCCCAGTAAATATTGGCACTTTTTCCTGGAATGCATAGAGGACTGGTTCTAGAGAGAACCAGAAAAAAAGCAATCTGCAGAAAGAGATATGGGAAACCAGAATATTACAGAAAAAGGGAGAGTAATCTTAGTTTCTGAACTCATAACTCTTAATCCCAGACCCTAGCAAGGGCCTACTTCTATTCCTGCTGTCTGTATTCTTTCATAAATGTTTTCTTTAAGTTTGTGAAGATAATTTTGCATACTTACAAAAAAAATTCCCTGCAGTCTCTGCAATAAATAATAGTACCACGGTTTGGATTTTAAAAGACTTTAAATTACTGTATAATACTTTAGAGTGGCCACAGTAGCTCCACTGATGGTGCAATGGACAATTCTAGGACATATATTCCCAAGATCACAGTCCAAAAACCTCTTGAGATGTACAAGGATGCAGCCATCTAAATGGTCTTGCTTTGTACGACTGAAAATCTTTGTCCCACTGAAACTTCTATGACTTTTTGTTTCTAGAAATAGGGGATTCAAACTGCAAAAAGGGCTCTTATATTTTTTATTCAAGTATAACATACAGTGTTAGTTTCAGGTGTACAATATAGTGATTCAACAGTCCTATACATTACTCAGTGCTCATCAAGATAAGTGTACTCTTAACCCCTTTCATCTATTTCACCCATTTCCCACCCACTTCTGGTAACCCTCTTCTCTATATTTAATAGTTTCTATATTTTTTATTGATTGTTTCTTAAATTCCACATAGAATAAAATCATGATATTTGTCTCCCTCTGACTGACTTATATCACTTAGCATTAAATCCTCTAGGTCCATCTATGTTATCACAAATAACAAGATTTTTATTCTTTTTTATAGCTGAGTGGTATTCCAGTATGTGTATATGTATGTATGGGTGTGTACACATACATACATATATGTATACCACATTTTATATATATCACATCTTTATCCATTCATCTATGGACAAACATTTGAATTGCTTCAATATATTGGCTATCGTAAATAATGCTGCAATAAACATAGGGATCCACATATCTTTTTGAACTAGTGTTTTCATTATCTTTGGGTAAATACCCAGTGGCAGAATTACTAGACTATACGGTAATTTTATTTTTATTTTTTTGAGGAACCTCCATACTGTTTTCCACAATGGCTGCACTAGCTTGCATTCCTACCAAGAATGCAAGAGGGTTCCTTTTTTGTTTACATCCTCACCAACATTTCTTATTTCTTGTCTTTTTGATTTTAGCCATTCTGGCAGGTGTGATGATATCTCATTGTGGTTTTGATTTACATTTCTTTGATGATTAGTGATGTTGAACATCTTTTCATGTATCTGTTGGCTATCTTCTTTGGTATATGTGCTGCCGAAGCAAGCACTATTGGCTATTTTCTTTGGAAAAATGTCTATTCATGTCCTTTGCCAGTTTTTAAATTGAATTATTTGGGGTTTTTTGGTGTTGAATTGATTAAGTTCTTTATATATTTTAGATATTAACCCCTATAAGATATATCCTTTTTGAATACCATTTCCCATTCAGCAGTTTGTTTTTCTTTTGATGATGGTTTCCTTCGCTGTGCAAAAGCTTTTTAATTTGCTTTTGTTTCTCTTGCTGATGGAGACATGTCTAGAAAAAATGTTATGGCCAATGTGGGAGAAATTACTGTCTGTGCTTTATTTTTATAGGGTTAGGTCTCACAATTAGGTCTTTAATCCATTTTGAGGTTTTTTGCATATGATGTTAGGAAGTGATTCAGTTTCATTCTTTTGCATATAGCTATCCAGTTTTCCCAGCACCATTTGTTGAAGAGATTGTCTTTCTCCCACTGTATACTCTTGCTTCTTTGTGAAAGATTAGTAAGCCATAAAAATGTGGGTTTATCCAAAGGATACAAACATAGTGATTCAAAGGGGCACATGCACCCCAATGTTTATAGCAGCAATGTTCGCAATAGCCAAAATATGGAGAGAGCCCAGATATCAAGTGACAGATGAATGGATAAAGAAAATGTGGTATATATATATACACAGTGAATATACTCAGCTATCAAAAAGAATAAAATCTTGCCATTTGCAAAGACATGTATGGAACTAGAGAGTATTATGCTAAGGAAAATGAATTAGGCAGAGAAAGATAAACACCATATAATTTCAAACATATGTGGAATTTAAGAAACAAAACAGATGAACATAGGGGAAGAGAGGGAAAAATAAAATGAGATAAAAATAGAGAGGGAGCCAAACCTCAAGAGATGCTGAACTCAAGGAAATACATCGAGGGTTGCTGGAGGGGAGGTAGATTGGGGGGAAAGGGTAATTGGATGATGGGTATTAAGAAGGGCACTTGATGTAATGAACGGTGGATACTATAGGCAACTAATGAGTCATTAATTCTACCCCTGAAACTAATAATACAGTATATATTAACTACATTGAATTTATTTTTTTTTAATTTTTATTTATTTATGATAGTCACAGAGAGAGAGAGAGAGAGGCAGAGACTCAGGCAGAGGGAGAAGCAGGCTCCATGCACCGGGAGCCCGATGTGGGATTCGATCCCAGGTCTCCAGGATCGCGCCCTGGGCCAAAGGCAGGCGCCAAACTGCTGCGCCACCCAGGGATCCCTAACTACATTGAATTTAAATATTGAATTTTTAAAAACCCATGGGTTTATTTCTAGGCTCTCTACTCTGTTCTCTTGATCTATGTTCTATTTTTGTCCAGTACCACACTATTTTGATTACTATAGCTTTGTAGTATATCTCAAAACCTGGGATTGTGATATCCTCAGCTCTGTTATTTTTTTTCAAGATATATGGGGCTATCTGAGGTCTTTTGTGGTTCCATATGTATTTTAGGGTTATTTGTTCCAGTTCTGTGAAAGATGGTGTTGATATTTTGATGGATGACAATTGTGTTAAATTTGTAAATTGCATTGGGTAGTATAAACATTTTAACAATTTTCCCCCAATCTATGGGCATGGAATATCTTTCCATTTGTTTGTGTCATCTTCAATTTCTTTCATCGATATTTTATAGTTTTAAAATACAAGTCTTTCACCTTCTTCATTAAGTTTATTCCAAGGTATTTTATTATTTTTGGTGCAATTGTAAATGGGATTGTTTTCTTAATTTCTGTTACTTCATTAATAGTGTATAGAAATGCAACAGATTTCTGTATATTGATTTTTGTATTCTGTAACTCTACTGAATTAATGATAAATTCTAGCAGTTTTGGTGGAGTCTTTAGGATTCTATATATTGTATCATGTCATCTACAAATAGTGACAGTTTTGCTGCTTTCTTACCAATATGATGCCATTTATTTGTTTTGCTTGTCTGATTGCTCTGGCTAGGACTTCCAGTACTATGTTGAATAAAAGTGGTGAGAGTGGACATCCTTGTCTTGTTCATGATCTTAGAAGAAAAGCTCTCAGTTTTTTACCATTGGGTATGATGTTTTTCATACATGGCCTTTATTAGGTTGAGATAAATTCCCTCCAACCATATTTGGTTGAGGATATTTATCATGAATGTATGTTGTATTTCATTAAATGCTTTTTCTGCATCTGTTGAAATGGTGATATGTTTTTTATCCTTTCTCTTATTGATGTTGATTGCTTTGTGAATATTGAATCACTCTTGCATCCTGAAATAAATCCCACTTGATATTGGTGAATGACTTTTTAAATGTATTATTAGATTTGGTTTGCTAATATTTTATTGAGGATTTTTGCATCTATATTCATCTGAGATATTGAACTGTAGGTTTCTTTTTTTGCAGTGTCTTTATCTGGTTGTAGTATCAGAGTAATGTTGGCCTCATGTAATGAACTTGGAAGCTCTTCTTCCTCTACTATTTTTGGGAATAATTTGTAGAGAAAAGCAATAACTCTTCATTAAGCATTTGGTAGATTTCACCTGTGAAGCTGTCTGGTCCTGGATTTCTACTTGATGAGAGTTTTTTGATTACTGATTCAATTTTATTGCTACTAATTGTTTTGGTTTATTTAAATTTCTATTCCTTCCTGCTTCAGTTTTGGTAGGTTGTGCTTTTCTAGAAATTTATCCTTATCTTCCAGGTTGTCCAATTTATTGGCATAAAAATTTTCATAATACACTCTTAGGATCCTTTGTATTTCTGTGCTGCTGGTTGTTAGTTCTTTCATTTTTTTATTTTATTTTATTTTTTAGTCCTCTTTCTTTCTCTCTTTTCTTTGATAAGTCTGGCTAGAGGTTTATTAATTTTATTGATGTTTTTCATAGAATGAGCTTCTCGATTCATTGATCTGTTTTTATTTTAGTTTTTATTCCATTTATTTCTGCTCTAATCTTTATCATTTCCTTTCTTTTAATGGCTTTGGGTTTTGATTGCTCTTCTCTTTCCAGCTCTGTTAAATATAAGTTATGTTGTTGATTTGAGATTTTTCTTGTTTATTCAGTCTTGTACTGCTATAATTTTTTCTCTTATGACAGATTTTGCTGCATCCCAAAGATTTTGGACCATCATGTTTTCATTTTCATTTGTCTCTGTGTATAGTTTTATTATCTCTTTGATTTCTTGGTTGACCCATTCATTGTTAAGTAACATTTATTTAATCTCCATGTATTTTTGTTCTTTCCAGGTTTTCCCTGTGGTTGATTTTTAGTCTCATACTCTTGTGGACAGAAAAGATGTATCATAGGATTTTAACCTTTGTGAATTTGCTGAGACTTGTTTTGTGGCCTAACAAGTGATGTATTCTGGAAAATATTCCATGTACATTTGAAAAGAATGTATATTCCACTGTTTTGATGGAATGTTCTGAACATATCTGTTAGATCCAACTGGTCCAATGTGTCATTCAAAGCCACTGTTTCCTTATTGATTTTCTGTCTGGATAACCAATCCATTGACTTAAGTGAGGTGTTAAAGTCCCCTACTATCATTGCATTACTAGTGGTTTCTTTTATGTTTGTGAATAGTTGCTTTATGTGTTTGTTCCCTTGTTCCCTTGGTGCATAAATATTTATAATTGTTATATTTTCTTGTTGGATTGTTTCATTTATGATCATACAGTGCTCTTCTCTTTGTCTCTTGTTATAGTCTTTGTTTTAAAGTCTATTTTCTAGCATAAGTATTACTATCTCAACTTTATTTTCACTTTGCTTTGCATGATAAGTATATTTTCATCCCTCTGCTTTCAATCTGCATGTCTTTAGCCTGAAATCCATCTTTCATAGGCTATATATATCTTGATTTTTTCATCTATTCATTCACCTTATGTCTTTTGATTGAAGTGTTTAGCTTATTTACAAAGGAATTATTTATAGGTATGTACTTAGTGATATTTTGTTACTTGTTTTATGGTTTTTGTAGTTCTTCTTTGTTCCTTACTTGCTTTCTTCTCTTGTGGTTTGATGACTTTTCTTTAGTGATATGATTGGGTTCTTTTCTCTTCATTTTTTGCATATCTATTACTAGTACTTGATTTGTGGTTACCATTAGGTTTATATATAATATCTTCTGCATATAAAAGGTTTTTAAAAAGATTTTATTTATTTAGTATTTATTTATTTATTTATTTATTTATTTGAGACAGAGAGAGAGAGAAAGAGAGCATAAGTAGAGGGATCAGGAGATGGAGAGGAAGAAGCAGGCTCCCAATGAACAGGGATCCCCTTGCAAGGCTTGATCCCAGGACCCTGGGATCATGACCTGAGCTAAAGGGAAATGCTTAACCACTGAGCCAACCAGCACCCCAGCATATAGCAGTTTATATTAAATTTATAGTTACTTTAGTTTTAACTCATTCTAAAGGCACTAAATATTTACTCCTCCCCCCATACATTTTCTGTAAATGGTATTATACTTTACATCCATTTATTTTGTGAATTCCTTGACTGATTTTTTTTTCCTTGACTGATTTTTATAGAAATAATTGATTCTACTACTTTTGTGCTTTAACCTATGTACTGGTTTTATAAATGATCAATCTACTACATTTACAACTCAAGAAACCAGTCATGTGAGCCCCTAGTTAATGCTCCTCTGAGATTGGTGCAGAAAGTCATGTATGTAGTTCCCAGCTGCTCCTCAGATGATTGGTTTCTTGAGTTATTTTCCTTCCTTGTTTCCAGATACTTTACATTCTATGATAATAAAACCAAGAGCCAACCAACTCCTACACTTCTTCATGGTGCCTGATGGTGTAGCCCCTTTGGGCCTCTCTTTGTTCCCAGATATTGGACTCTGAGTAATCATTTTGTCTCTCATTGGAATGGACCATACAGCATTTATTGAGTGTGGAGCTCAATGTGGGGCTTGATTCCAGGACTCCAACATCATGACCTGAGCTGAAATCAAGAGTTAACCACTCAACAAGTTGAGTGACTTAGATGCCCCTTTTAGTATATTTTTAATGTCAGTTATTGAGTTCTTAATTTCTGATTGATTCTTTTTTATATATATTTTTCTATCTCTTTATTGAAGGTATACAGAGATCCTCCACTCCTTTCTCAAGTCCAATAAGTATCTTTATGATCATTACTTTGAATTCTCAATCAGGCATATTGCTTATCTCTGTTTTATTTAGCTCTTTTGCTGTGATTTGTTCTGTTCTTTCATCTGGGACATATATCTCTGTCTCCTTATTTTGTCTAACTTTCTGTGTGTTTCTGTTTATTAAGAAAGTCAGGTACATCTCATTTTGACAGTGTTGCCTTATGAAGAAGAGGTCTTATTGCGCTCTGTGGTGAAGTGTCCCCTGTTCACCAGGAACTGGTACTTCATGTGTGTCTCGTATGTGTGTTGCATTTGCTTTACTATTGTGGTTGAATCCTGTTTCCCTTTAGTCCAGTCAGCTGCAATGGCCCTCTTTTCCTCTTGTGGGCAAAGTTTGGTCTCTGTGCTGTTAGGGGGTTACAACTGGATCAGACCAGATGCCTTCCCTCAGTGCATTTTCTAAAATTGCCAACACACAGACAGGCAGGGCCTTCTTCCTGCATTATCCCCTGAAAGACTTTCATTGGTGGGCAGGTTCTGCAGTCAGACCACATGTTTTCCCCTAGTCTCTCTGTTGCAGTTACAGTGAACTCCAACTACAGTGCTCTCTCCTTTTGTGGCACCCTGTGAAGTTTTGTTGGTGGGCAAAGGGATCAGATGTCTGCCCCCAGACTGTTGTGGGTGGCTATCTTCCCCTTCCTCCACAGAGAGAGAGAGAGACAGCGAGAGAGAGAGGCAGAGACATGAGCAGAGGGAAAAACAGGCTCCATGCAGGAAGCTCAATGTGGACTCGATCCTGGGTCTCCAGGATCACGCCCTGAGCCAAAGGCAGATGTTCAACCGCTGAGCCACCCAGGCGTCCCTCCTCTCCCTTCTTTATGTCTGTAGTGTCCCTTCTGTAAGTGGTTAGTCTCACAGGTTAGTTTTGTTTCTAAATGGAATTTTGCCTCTCCTATTCTTTTAGGTGTGGTCTCCTTTCTATGAATAACTATAGAATTTGTTCTGCCAGTCTTCGGTTCATTTTCTAAGTTAGTTACACCAATGTGGGTGTTATCTAGGTGTGTCTGTGGGATGAAGTGAGCTAAGGATCCTCCTAATCTGCCATCTTCCTAGGTTACCCAGGATGATATCATTATTAATAAGAATTTATTAATGGCCTGTTATATGCTGGGCATGGTGTTGGACTCTGGACAAAAAGTTGTGAATACCATAAATATTAATAAAAGCATTTTGCCTCAAATCTTTTGTGCACATTAAAAACACCACCAACAACAACAACAATGATCCTGGAAAGAAATGGGAATGGGTGGGAAGAGTGTGATATGGAAATGACTTTTAATATTTATAATGAAATAAATTGAAGAAATATAGGATTCAATGAATCATCACACTAAAGAGCTCAGAGCATCTTGGTGATATTCTGATTCTCTGAACTTGAAAAGAATACCCAATGAGATTGGGAGAAAAGACAGAGAGGCAGCACATTTAGAATGTGTTTATTTATAAAAATGCCTGCTTATCATTTTTGTTATCAATATCTTCCTTCTCCATCCTATAGGAATGTTCATTTCAAAATGTTCTATGCCAAAACATTTAAGTTAATTTTTGCTTTTTAGCCCAATATTCAGGATAGATCATGAATTCTCATGAGCCTAAAGATAGAACAAGAATACATAAACACTTGCATTCCAGAGAAATGTAGTTAGGGAAATAAGGATACATGTGTACAATCCTAATCTCTTTTTATTGAATTATATAAGAAATTAAAATTCCTACAGTGTATTTAATCCATCAGATTAAAAGCCTATGCTATGATATTGGGCAGCCCAGGTGTCTCAGTGGTTCAGCACCACCTTCAGCTCAGGGCCTGATCCTGGAGACCCTGGATGGACTCCCATGTCGGGCTCCCAGCATGGAGCCTGCTTCTCCCTCTGCCTGTGTCTCTGCCTCTCTTTTTCTCTGTGTCTCTCATGAATAAATAAATAAAATCTTTAAAAAAAAAAAAAGCCTATGCTACCACATGAACAAGAGCTTTGTTTAAAGAAACTATATGTAAATGGTGACTTGGGGAACAGAAGGAAAGCATGAGAATGGAATGTAAGATATGGAAAGGGAATAGTACTAAGTACTCATATTAGTGCCTCCATTTGAGTAGCTACAACCATAGAGGAGAAAAGTCAAAATCTATGGGAAACAGGGATTCCTTGTTTTGCTTCTAATTTTAAGTGACCTAGATCCTAACATGCCTTTGTAGGACTTCAAAGAGGAATCTGTTTGGATTTTTGTATAGAAGAGAACATGTCCAAGGAGTATGAGTTTATTTTTTGTGTGGTAGAGAATGGTAAAAAATGATTTTAAAAAAGGTAAAAAATATTCCCAGTTTATTCTCTTTATTAAATATGTTTTCTTTAATAGCCCTTTTATTTGGTTTCACTATCTACTTTGGAAGACTGAGTAGATGAGGAGGATGTACTCAATCTCTGGGTATGTCTTATACAGAAAAGGGCAAATTGTGGGCAGGAGACAGAGCAGTGGAAGGAGAGTTAGTACACGTGTATGTCATAGGTGCAATGCCTTTAGTTATTACAGTCTAAAGTAACTCATAATTATTCCTAAAAATTGTCTCTTTCTAAAATCTGTGAAGAGGAATATATTTTTAACATTTTAAATTATTTGTATATATACTGATAAAGTATGACTAATTTGTAAGATGGAAATTATTTTTAGAGGAGAAAAGAGAAATGTGGCTTGCTTCAAAATTTTTCAAACTTAGGGAATCCTGGCCCCTGAGAACTGACATAAGGCTGAAATGATTCATTAACAGCACAGGGCTTACCACCACACCTCATCCCACTCTTTACATCCTGAATCTCTGAACTGCTTGAGGGAAGGGACATTTGTTTTTATACCCTAGCATTTAACACCATTTCTGGCACAGAACTCATACTCTTTATTTTATTTTTCTTAAATTGGAATTGAAGTGAATTAAATTTCTTGGCAGTTTTTCTTATTATTGATATAGTTACTACCTAAGAATCTCAACTTCTATTTTTATTTTTTTCACAATATACTTCACTCTTATGTCAGATAGTTGCTACTCAGACATTTCCCCCTCCTTTGTCCTAGTATTAGTCAATTTTTTTCTGTGTTAAAACTGCCACAAAACTTAGTAATTTATAATAGTGAACATTTTATTTCTCATAATTCGGTATACTAAGTGGTTCTTCTTGGCTGGACTTGCTCAAGTAGAGGTGGGTAGGTTCTTGGGGGTCTTTAGTGGGTCTCTTTCTTCTAAGTGGTTTCTTCTCTTTCAGTAGCCTAGCTGAACTTCTCCATATACTGATTTCAAATTTCCAAAGCATCAAGAGAAAGTAAGCCCCAATATGCAAGAAATTTTGAAGTCTTTGCTTGCATCACATTTGTTTGGTCAATGCAAACTGCATGGCCAAGATCAGGTTCATTGTCATAGGAAAATGTTCAAGAGCATAGATACAAGAGGTTATGAATGAAATGGTTGCAAATACTTAATCTCATAGTGGGACATACTCATACTTTAAAAAGCTCATACTTGCACCTTGGAAACCAGGCATCTGATTCACCCACAATTCTTGAATCCTAATCCTATTTTTATTATAATTAATGACCCCTCATGAAGAAATTAAGAGTTAGCCTTCAAATTTCATAGTGCTTTATACTTTAAACTATAATTCCCTAAGCTTTCTGCTGTTGATAGCCTTCCTTATTCTCCCAGCTCTTACCCATTTCTTTCACTCCAGGATCTTCACTATATCATATTTTCATATTAGTTGCTAAGTGTTTAGAGACATATGAATATATTTGGTGATTTCATTTAAAAATCACATAGTCTGTTTGCCAGTTACATCACCTAGAATATTCTTCCTCATTCTTTTCCAGTGCTCTTTCTTTATCATACAGATTTCAATTCAAAAGTCACAAACTCGGAGCCAGAGCCTCAAATCTAAAATAGCTCTTTATTAGTCTCTCTTATGTATTTCTATGTTTTGTTTTTCTTTTTGCCCAAACAGTAGGTTATCTGATTCATTTATTATGTATTATTTATTTTCTTACTCCAAATGATACACAACATTAAGACCACACCAGTTGGTAAAATATGAAATAATTTCATACAGTTTGTTAAGTCTATTGCTCTGAAATCCCCTATATTGCCAAGCACTCAATCAACCAGTCCTCTCTGTGGACTCTCATTGGGTATCTCCATTATCTAGAAACAAAAGGTTAATTTTGACGTAGTAGGGACTGTAAAACTGCTACTGTAGTATGGCTCATGTCTATTCTGAATAACTAGCATCTGTGCTATAACAGTTATTGATATTTGTAATGATCGCAGCTTATATCATATTTCTTTACCCACCTCTACCATTGAGAAGTAGGTTTCTCTAATTTGTTTTTAGAGGCAAATGAGTTATTTTTCTGGAAGAACTCTATAACCCAGATCCTCTAAGTTTGAACTTTGACAAATTCAAGAAAAATAGAGAGTTTGGCATTCCTTTTTCAAGATAATATTCTATTTTCCTACTTTGAAGTCCTGCCTTTGTATGCCAGAAGTGGAATATTACCTCAACTTTTTCTGTTTTAGTTCTGCAGCAACTTTTTTCCCCTAAGATTTATTTACTTTTCTTGGGGGCGGGGGGAGAGCAGGGACAGGGGCAGAAGAAGAGGGACAGATCTCAAGAAGAATTTCTCTCTTTTTTAAAATTTATTTATTCGTGAGAGACACAGAGAGAGAGAGAGAGGCACAGAGACACAGGCAGAGGAAGAAGCAGGCTCCATGCAGGGAGCCTGACATGGGACTCGATCCCAGCTCTCCAGGACCACACCCTGGGCTGAAGGCGGCGCTAAACCACTGAGCCACCCGGGCTGCCCTCAAGAAGAATCTCAATGGGGAGCCGCGCTCAGAGTTCCATCTCATGAGATCATGACCTGAGCTGAAATCAAGAGTCAGACACTTAACTGATTGAGCCGCCCAGATGCCCCAGTTGTGTGATAACTTTTAATCTCTCCCCTGACAGATGAATATCTTAGAGGACTTACATAAATGTCAAATGCTTGGTTAAATAGAAAAAGATAGGGAGAAAGAGGGAAAGGGTGAGGGAGAGGAGAAGAGATAATGTTAGATAAAGGGAGAGGGAGAGAGAGACAAAGAAAGAGACAGAGAGAAAGAAAAAGAAAGAATATCATAGAAGATTCTTTCCAAAATATTGCTGCTTTTAAAATTTTGAATAAATTGAGATCTGAATGTTAATATGACGGCAAAAGAAATACTTTTAGATGCAGAATTCAACCAAGTTGAGAACAAGACATCTAAATTAACAACATGAAAAACTTTTTTGTATGCTACTACTGTATTATGGCTTGATAAAATTTATAATTATGTTCATCAATAAAATAGATTTATAGAATTTGATGTTTGAATAAATGGAAATGATATCCACATTGCTGGATATCTGTAAGCATTAAATGGGATTCCACACTTAAAAATGCTTTGCATCACCAAGATAGCAACATAGGATGGAGAAAAGATAATCCCTTCATTAATGGTGTTAGGATAATTGGCTATTTATATGTAAAAGAATAAAGCTGGACTCATATCTTTTACCACTCATGAAAATTAAGTTGAAATAAAGACTTAAATGTGTAAGACCTAAAAGCATGAAAGTCCCAGAATAAAACAGGAATAAATCTTCCTGACATGAATCTTGGTAAAGCATTTTTGGATATGACACATAAAGCAACAAGCAACACAAACCAAAATAAACAAGTGGGACTGCATCAAACTAAAAAATGTTTTGCACAGCAACAGAAACCATCAATAAAGTGAAAAGAGAACCTGAGAAAAAATATTTGCAAACCATGTATCTGATAAAGGGTTAATATGCAAAATATATGAAGATTTCATACAAGTCAAGATATAATAAGGCAGCCCAAAACAAAACAAACGCACTGGAAAATGAATAAAAGACCTGAATAAACATTTCTCCAAAGAAGATACATGAAAACCCCATAGGTACTGGAAAAGATGATCAACATCAATAGTCAACCAGGAAAATGCAAATTAAAACCATAATGAGATATCATCTCATTCCTGTTAGAATGGCCATCATCAAAAAGTGAAATGCTGGTGTGGATGTGGAAAAATGAAACCCCTGTGCAATGTTGGTGCAATTGCATATTGGTATAGCCACTATGGAAAACAGCATGAAGGATCCTCAAAATATTAAAAATAGAACTACCATATGATCCAGCAATTCTAATTCTGGAGCTATATCCAAAGGAAATGTATACACTAATTTGAAAAGGTATCTGCACCCTCATGTTTATAGCAGCATTATTTACAAAGCAAAGACATGGAAACAACCTAATTTTTCATCAGCAGATGAATGGATAAAGAAGTTGTGGCATATACTCAGCCATAAGAAACAAGTAAATCCTACCATTTGTAATTACATGGAGGACTTTGAAGACATTATCCTAAATGAAATAAGTCAGACAGTGCAACATGAATACTGTGTAATTTCACTTACATGTGAAATCTTAAAAACAAAACAGACAAATAAAAATCACAGATACTCAATCAAACTCATAGAAAAAGAGATCAGACTTGTGGTTATCAGAGGGAGAAATTAAGGAAAAGGAGAATTTGGAGGAAAGTGTTCAAAAGGTTAAACTTCCTGTTATAAGAAAAATAAGTACTAGGGATGTAATGCACAACATGATGACTCTAGCTGACACTGCTGTATGATATATAGGAAAGTTATTGAGGGCAAATCCTAAGAGTTCTCTTTATAAGGAGAAAATTTTATTCCTTTTTAATCTTCTTCTTTCTTTTCATCTGTGCAGGGTTCTTCTTATTACTAAACTTATAACAAAAATGGTACTTATTATACCATGCCTGGGAAGTTCCTTATCTATTTTGGTATTCTTATTGCTTGGTGGTTCTAGGTACATAGTGTATTGTTATTTTTTGAATCAAAGAGATGAAGACTGCAATTATTTTAAGCTTCTCATGGACTTGGTCCCCTTTCTCCATTCTAGACGATCTAAATTTCCCCAAATACTGCATCCATTTAAATTTTCAATTCTTCAGAAGTAAGTTCACCTTTGACAATAGCCAAAAGAATGAACATCTAATTGGATGATATTTGCTTAGTTTAAAAAATTATGGACATAAACTAACAGGTATTGAGTAAATGTACTTTTATTAAAAATAAACACCAGGGGATCTCTGGGTGGCTCAGTGGTTTGGCGCCTGCCTTCGGCCCAGGGCGTGATCCTGGAGTCCCGCGTCGGGCTCCCTGCATGGAGCCTGCTTCTCCCTCTGCCTGTGTCTCTGCCTCTGTGTGTGTGTGTGATGAATAAATTAAAATCTTAAAAAATAAAAAAATAAATAAAAATAAACACCAACCTTAAATATTAGTTCAAATACTCAAAAATAACATTTTAAACAAAAAAGTAACTGTCTTCCCAAGACATTATGGGAAGGTTTCTGGTTATGCTACTTGTGAATGGTCCAGGTGGACAGTCCTTGATCAGCCTAGACAAGACAATCTGTCTTTGGATTTCAGTTTCTTACCATTAGCTTAGATTTTCTTGAACTCCTTAGTTAAGTAGTTACCTTCACCACATTTTAAGAGAAGAATTCCAAGTGTTAAAGTCTCCAAGTACTCAGATTAACAGACCATAGGGCAGCTAATGAAGGAAAAGTCTGGCAGTCAGGCTGGTACACATTGAAGCTCCCACATATTGTTAAAAGTTTTCAAAAGGAGGCTGATTTTGGTCTGTATTGTTTTAAACATTAGAGAGATGACTATTTTACCTTTTTTTACTTAAAAATTTTTTTTTGACTTTTTACTTTTAATAATTCCATACTTTGTTCTGTTTACCTCCAAAACTCAAGGGTGTTACCTGACCTAGACATAGCATATTCCTTTGCAAATATAAGCCTCTTAAAATTAATGACATTGTATTTTACTTTTGTAACAATTTTGGAGCAAGAAATCAATGTGTGAGAATGAAGTTTATTAAAAACTAGTATTGAGGAAATGAATGACATAAGAAAAAGTTTATCTTTTGGCGCTTAATTTAGGAGGAAAAATGTAAGCAGCACACGTGAGGGGGTCCCCAGATTGCTATAGATTGGCATTAAGTCAGCTGTGGAGGGAAGACTAGAAAGAGGATACTCAAACTATCTTTGCCTGGTACGTATTTTTCGGATTTTCCAAAACATCAAGAATTATATTTTCAAGGAGCATTGCAGAATTCACTTCAGTTATATGTATCGGCTTACCGTTTTCCTATGGTACATCATAACAATTCAGAAAAGCCTAACTGACACTCAAAAGTGGTTGAATATTACAACAGCAAGAAAACGAACCACTTTACACTCAAAAGACCTATTTGGCATTGCTGTGTTTTTGACCACTTTTCCCTTTCACTTTTGTGTTCTTCAGCTTATCCCCCCAAACTAACAGCTGTGGCCAAACACTTGGCAGCTGCCAGGCTAATCCTCAGATGCCAAGCTTTTGAACAGATTTTCTAGGAGCAGACTTGGGCTCTGTGATGGCTGCCTGCACACTCCCTTCCCATTAGCTGGTTCCTTGGCAAGTTCTTTGATTCATTTGATTTTTGGCAGAGCAACTTGCCTGCTGACTATGAAGTCTCTGACTCTGTCAAATACTTTAGTTGGGCTGAATGTTTATTTGACTGCCCTTCCTATCATGCCTAAAGATTAAAGTTTTCAAGATCTATGTTTAATGCCATACAGAGCTAAAAAAGAAGGGTTTTGCACAGTTGAGTTGTATGAATATGAAGGATGAGAGTAATCCTTAGCCTCAGGACCAATCTCTCATTGATTCTAGCTCTTTCCAGTGAGAGGTTTGTAACATAATGCTTTGACCATTTCTTGGCAGAGATTACTTTTCCCACCTTATGGAGTGGCAAGTTACCAACAGTCTCAAAGTAAAAGCTTGGCCCAGATACAAGGCACTCTCTTTCTCTCTTTCAATGGTGAAAATCTGGTCCATTATTTCCCTTTTACTACTCTCCTTTATGGATAAGTCAGCTGAAAAAAATCAGGAAAAGTCTGCTTTAGATACTAATTGGAATTGGCCTTCTATCACTCATAGACCTGAGTTCTGAAGTAGCCAAATGATTCAGAAACATTTCATCTAATTCATTCCCTGTCATTCTGCATGCATTTGAAAAATAGCACAGGTGGACAGTGCTCATTTTACAGTTATGTAATAGGAATTTTACATAGGTGAAATTGGGAAGATTTTTGAGAAACGCTTCTTAAAATAATTAATCAGTGCTTGTCTTCATGCTATACAGTAGTTCACCAAGACCAAAAAGAAGTAGATAATATATATAATGTATATTTGGGACAATAGCTAGTAAATAATGGATCTGACTCAGGCCAAAAGGATATGGTCTTACTTCCCGTTTTGAGAAAATGAATTGGAGCAGAAATCTGTGATCCCATTTCCTGTATGAAACATGTATACCAATGGTATAAACACTACCCAAAACCTCTTGTTCAAAGAGTGTTTGCTTTTATGGCATATTCAGCTAATTGTTCTAACCTTTCTATGTAGTTTTATTATTTCATAGTCTATTATGAGGAAAAAACACATAATTTTCTCCTAAATGTAATCTGTTCCGGAATATGTATTAGTGCTTATTATGTATAATACACCATCATTATCATAAATAGTTTAGGAATGGAAGACATTCCAAAGATATTGAAGGCACTTTCCTTGTCATTCAAGAATTAAGGTAAAATTAAAGATTACCTTAATTTGATTTGAATTATTCACTCTTTATATAATTTTACCTGTCAGGATAGACTACACTTGTTTCACATATTATGGTTTTGTAAGTTGAAGTTCTACAAGATAGTTTGCAGTAAAACAGTATATAAAAATATGTCCCTTTATATTTCAACAGGTAGATTTTAAATATAACTATTAAATATCTAGATAATAATAGGTTTGCACCTGGTTAATTTTTCAGTGAGTCAGGCACACACACACATAGACACACAGACACAGACACACACACGCACACACACACTACCTTACAGTAAACAGCATTAATTTTACTATGCCCAGTACATTTTCTCTTAAAATTTATAGGTGTTCAAAAAAGATCTTGGTTCCATCTCCTCACAAAGTATACTTTTAAAGAAAAGAACAGTGTTTTTCTCTTTTTATAGGACACATTTTCTTAAATAGTTTATTATTTAATAAAGTATAAAATCTAGTATTATCATCTCTTATTGATACATATAGGTGAAGTATTACTGGCTTCTATTAGTAGACGGATTAGAATAAAATAAATGTAAATAAAGTTAACTATCAGTGTGTTTTCTACTCTCAAATACACAGAGTTGTCATGTATAAGATCTAACTAACTAAAATTATACCTGTACATTATCAGTACTTTAGTGCCTAAAATGTATGCATATGCATAATTTGAGTACTAGGAAATCCAGGGACCATCTATTGAATATAACATATGGTATCATGAGGTGTTCACAAATTGCTTCAGGGCAAATGATTCATTTTTAGAGGGTGGTGGTAGAAATGTATAACTCATCAGCAGAAAAAGGAAAGGTTATGTAATAGGTGGCAGAAATGTATTGACTAACTCAGCAGAAAAAGGGAAGGTTATGAATTTTAGATGTTTTGGAGAAAATTAACATAATAGAAATAGAAAATACTATCAATTATTTGTATAATTAATAAATTTTTGAAGCCTTTCATCTCAAGAGATCTGACTGCCAAATCAAATGTTGTTTAGAATTGGATAAGAGAAACATAGTTTATCTTTCTAGTGTTTCAAATTTAAAAGAGACAGAGGGAATGATAGTCTGATAATTCTATTTGTGCAGTTTAAAGGATACAGTGCCATAGTTCCTGAGTAACTATAATCTGATAAAGCAGATCTATATTATAATCAGTTCGTTTGAATCCAAAATGGAGTATATATATTCCAAGCAAACACACCTAAGCCAAATGATATCACTACTTATGACTAGTACATTAATTTGTCTTCATGAAGAACAACTGACTGCTTAAGGTCAGAAACTGAGAATCATTACACACCTGTGCCAGTACTTTCATAGAAAGATGAATTGAAAGCTTTCAGCACAAAGTTAACCTAAGTAGGAAAACATCAAACTATAATTATGATATGGAGATATTTATTATTAGATATTTAATAGAAAACTTTTCATTTTTGAGAAGACAATCTCTGCCATCATTGTCATTATAGAACTGTAAATTACAGAAATGTAAATTTGGTGCAGGGGGGTTCTTTCTTGGTTAAGAGAGCAGAAGCAGGGATCCCTGGGTGGCGCAGCGGTTTAGCACCTGCCTTTGGCCGGGGGCGCGATCCTGGAGACCCGGGATCGAATCCCACGTCGGGCTCCCTGCATGGAGCCTGCTTCTCCCTCTGCCTGTGTCTCTGCCTCTCTCTCTCTCTCTCTCTCTGTGACTATCATAAATAAAAAAAAAAAATAAAAAAAAAAGAGAGCAGAAGCAGAGTATGCATGGCATCTCTGGATCTCTTACCCAGCATTAGGTATTATTGCTTCCAATTTAGCAGCCAAGTCACTTAACAGCCAGAGAAAATGATTCCACCATTCACAGCCCATAGCCATAAGAAGCAGCGACCTTTGGGGAAATCTTCCATACACTGCTTGCTTTTCTATGCCCATCCATCAAGCAAATGAGCAATCTATTTCTGCCATGGTACACTGCCACTTCATTGAATTTCTGAAAGACACCTACCACTACCGATTTGAATATCAGCAAACAAAACCACAAATAGCTCCAATTTGTTCAATTTTGTAGGGTATTTTCAGGTAGTGTACAATATACGTGTTCAGTTGATTGTAGGGAAGGGATTTAGTTCTAAAAGAACTTTAGAATAAGTAATTGAGTGCCCCCAAAAGATTTATATGATATGTTAGGACAACTCAAGTGGGTCTGTGTAATCTCAGTCATATGTTATAATTCATTTAGCAGAAAAGAATAAAGTTACAAGTAGTTAGCAATAATTATACTTAGTCTGAAACTTACCTACGCAGTAGCACATCCAGAAAAATCTGTATTGCAGAAAGAAAAATGAGGTCCACATCTTTATGTAATATATGTCATATACATATTTTTTCCATTCTATTCTACTGAATAATTTGACAGATGAGCCAATAAAAACAATTCCATCGAAAAAACTAGAAATAAGTAACTTAAAAAATCACTATATATATATTTTTTATCTTGAAATTTTAGTGATATATCTAATAAAGTTATTCAATTAATTTTTAAACTTTAATAGCATTTATACAGGTTTCAATATTATGCCTGGATTAAGCTTTGGTTATAAATATAAAATCATTTCTAAAAGGCAGAATTTCTAGAGCACCTGAATGGTTCAGTCAATGAAGCATGTGACTTTGGCTTAAGTCATGATTTCAGGGTCCAAAATCTAGCCCTGTGTCCAGCTCTCACTCAGTGGGGAGTCTGCTTTCCTCTCCTGCTGCCCCTCACTCTGCTCATGCTCTCTCTCTCTCTCAAATAAATAAATAAAGTCTTAAAAAAATAAAAGGCAGGGGATCCCTGGGTGGCTCAGGGGTTTAGCGCCTGCCTTCAGCCTGGGGCGTGATCCTGGAGTCCCAGAATCGAGTCTCACATCTGGCTCCCTACAAGGAGCCTGCTTCTCCCTCTGCCTGTGTCTCTGCCTCTCTCTCTTTGTCTTTCATGAATAAATAAATAAAATCTTTTTTAAAAAATAAAATAAAAGGCAGAATTTCTGGGTGTAAAAATAGCATTACAATAAAGATATACTCTTAACAGTATATAAGAAAATGATTCAAAAGTTCTGTAATTTTAATATTTTATTATGATGTCTGAAGTGACCACTGCAGTTACAGTGACAAAATAAAATGGAAGTATATGTATTAAAATATTTTAATTTATCTAAAGTATTATCTAATGGAGAATTATCTTACTTAAATTTAGGCAAAATCTATCTTTAGACCTAAAAGATTTTTATTTTCATTCTGTCAACTACATCAAAAAATCTGCTCTATCATGATGTGATATACAGGAAATTTGTAGTGCATTTGAGGGAAAAAAAAGATAAGGGAGAATAAAAAGAAATATTTTCCACATAATAATGGAAGCTCACCTTGTACTTTGTTACTTGTGTAACAATGTCTACAGGCAATATCTCTAGCATTAAAATTATTACAGCGTCTCCTGAGCCTAACTGTAAACAATTTTTACAAGGAAAGATACTTTTCACTGATACAGGAAAAGAAGAGAAACAAACCTGGAATCATAAAATTCTTGAAACAGGGAAGCAATTTTATCACAAATTGAAGCCTTATATAAAGAAATTTTGTATGCTGTGCTTCTTTTCAGCAGTTACCTATGTCAAGCTGGAAATTATACATATAATGGAAAAGAATTTGATGGCTACAATGGTGAAACTATGTGTTTTTTTATGAACAGCACAGGAGAAACAGTTGGAAGAATTCTGAAGAGCACAAAAATTCTTTGCTAATATTTAGTCAAGATTGAATGAATTCTCATCAAAATAGGCTTAGGGGATCCCTGGGTGGCTCAGCGGTTTAGTGCCTGCCTTAGGCCCAGGGCATGGTCCTGGAGTCCCAGGATGGAGTCCTACATCAGGCATGGAGCCTGCTTCTCCCTCTGCCTATGTCTCTGCCTCTCTCTCTCTCTCTCTCTCTGTGTGTCTCTCATGAATACATAAGTAAATAAAATCTTTTAAAAATAGGCTTAAAATACAAAAAGGGGGTGTAAGAAAATGAATATTAGTGCCTTATCCATTGATAGAGGTGAGGGCTAGACTTAGAGTTGCAGAAAACCAGACCAGTGTTTTGCAGAAATTGCCATCTATTGATATCTCCTTTTTTGAATTCCTTTTGTAAAGAGAAATATCAACTTCCACTTACTTATTTTTAAAAATAAATAATAGAAGACATAACACTTTATACTCAGTAATGACATCAAACTGTAACTATATACTTCATTTCCTTAGAATTCCAATTAAGGAAGAATAGAAGGAGAAAAAGAGGTAAAAGACAAGGAAGAATGAGAGTGAAAGAGAAAAAAATAGAGACATAAACAAAAAACACGGAGTAGTACATAAAGAGTGAACTAGACAAACTTTATAACTGGACACCCAGCTTTAGAATGTCAATATCTGTCTAAAAGCACTTTGTTTATTAGTTGATTGCTATCCATAATTTTTAAAAAGACTATTTATTTATTTATTCATGAGAGACAGAGAGAGGGGCAGAAGCAGCCTCCATTCCTGATCAAAACTCTTCAGAGTGTAGGGATAGAGGGAACATTCCTCGACATCTTAAAAGCCATCTATGAAAAGCCCACAGCAAATATCATTCTCAATGGGGAAGCACTGGGAGCCTTTCCCCTAAGATCAGGAACAAGACAGGGATGTCCACTCTCACCACTGCTATTCAACATAGTACTGGAAGTCCTAGCCTCAGCAATCAGACAACAAAAAGACATTAAAGGCATTCAAATTGGCAAAGAAGAAGTCAAACTCTCTCTCTTCGCCGATGACATGATACTCTACATAGAAAACCCAAAAGTCTCCACCCCAAGATTGCTAGAACTCATACAGCAATTCGGTAGCGTGGCAGGATACAAAATCAATGCCCAGAAGTCAGTGGCATTTCTATACACTAACAATGAGACTGAAGAAAGAGAAATTAAGGAGTCAATCCCATTTACAATTGCACCCAAAAGCATAAGATACCTAGGAATAAACCTCACCAAAGATGTAAAGGATCTATACCCTCAAAACTATAGAACACTTCTGAAAGAAATTGAGGAAGACACAAAGAGATGGAAAAATATTCCATGCTCATGGATTGGCAGAATTAATATTCTGAAAATGTCAATGTTACCCAGGGCAATATACACGTTTAATGCAATCCCTATCAAAATACCATGGACTTTCTTCAGAGAGTTAGAACAAATTATTTTAAGATTTGTGTGGAATCAGAAAAGACCCCGAATAGCCAGGGGAATTTTAAAAAAGAAAACCATATCTGGGGGCATCACAATGCCAGATTTCAGGTTGTACTACAAAGCTGTGGTCATCAAGACAGTGTGGTACTGGCACAAAAACAGACACATAGATCAGTGGAACAGAATAGAGAATCCAGAAGTGGACCCTGAACTTTATGGGCAACTAATATTCGATAAAGGAGGAAAGACTATCCATTGGAAGAAAGACAGTCTCTTCAATAAATGGTGCTGGGAAAATTGGACATCCACATGCAGAAGAATGAAACTAGACCACTCTCTTTCACCATACACAAAGATAAACTCAAAATGGATGAAAGATCTAAATGTGAGACAAGATTCCATCAAAATCCTAGAGAAGAACACAGGCAACACCCTTTTTGAACTCGGCCATAGTAACTTCTTGCAAGATACATCCACAAAGGCAAAAGAAACAAAAGCAAAAATGAACTATTGGGACTTCATCAAGATAAGAAGCTTTTGCACAGCAAAGGATACAGTCAACAAAACTCAAAGACAACCTACAGAATGGGAGAAGATATTTGCAAATGACATATCAGATAAAGGGCTAGTTTCCAAGATCTATAAAGAACTTATTAAACTCAACACCAAAGAAACAAACAATCCAATCATGAAATGGGCAAAAGACATGAACAGAAATCTCACAGAGGAAGACATAGACATGGCCAACATGCATATGAGAAAATGCTCTGCATCACTTGCCATCAGGGAAATACAAATCAAAACTACAATGAGATACCACCTCACACCAGTGAGAATGGGGAAAATTAACAAGGCAGGAAACAACAAATGTTGGAGAGGATGCGGAGAAAAGGGAACCCTCCTACACTGTTGGTGGGAATGTGAACTGGTGCAGCCACTCTGGAAAACTGTGTGGAGGTTCCTCAAACAGTTAAAAATATACCTGCCCTACGACCCAGCAATTGCACTGTTGGGGATTTACCCCAAAGATACAAATGCAATGAAACGCCGGGACACCTGCACCCCGATGTTTCTAGCAGCAATGGCCACAATAGCCAAACTGTGGAAGGAGCCTCGGTGTCCAACGAAAGATGAATGGATAAAGAAGATGTGGTTTATGTATACAATGGAATATTACTCAGCTATTAGAAATGACAAATACCCACCATTTGCTTCAACGTGGATGGAACTGGAGGGTATTATGCTGAGTGAAGTAAGTCAGTCGGAGAAGGACAAACATTATATGTTCTCATTCATTTGGGGAATATAAATAATAGTGAAAGGGAAAATAAGGGAAGGGAGAAGAAATGTGTGGGAAATATCAGAAAGGGAGACAGAATGTAAAGACTGCTAACTCTGGGAAACGAACTGGGGGTGGTGGAAGGGGAGGAGGGCGGGGGGTGGGAGTGAATGGGTGACGGGCACTGGGTGTTATTCTGTATGTTAGTAAATTGAACACCAATAAAAAAAAAAAAAAAAAAAAAAAAAAAAAAAAAAGAAGCAGGCTCTATGCAGGGAACCCGACGTGGGACTCAATCCTGGGTCTCCAGGATCAGGCCCTGGGCTGAAGGCGGCGCTAAACCGCTGAGCCACCTGGGCTGCCCCTATCCATAATTTTTAACTGCTCAAAATATTAAATCACAAAACCACTGAAATATTAAATCAGATAATATTGAATAATTTACAGTGATTTTTCAAAGACCACCAAACTGGAGAACTACTCTTTGATGAAAACAGTGGTATTCTTGAGGAATTGTTAAAATTAAGAAAAAGACTGAATTCTTCACCCCAGGATTTGTAATTTTAGACTTTGTAGTAACAAAAAACTTATGGTTAAAAAAAAATACTCATTTAGACCAAGATATCAACAGTATTTTTCTTTGGGCAAATTTATCTATTTTAAACTTTCTAGTTTCATTTTTGGAAAAGGCAGACTATAGAATTAGCTACTACATGTTTTTCGTTTTTGTTTTCTGAGCCACAAGCTGTATTGTTAGACTGGGGATGAATATAAATATCCTGGTTAAAATTATGGAAGTAGTACACATTATTACTCATAATACTGAGTTTTACCACTTTATTATGGTTATATCCTATTTGTTGAAATTAAATCATATTTTTATTAGTAATAGGATTATGGAATTTATTGTCAGACCTGTTTCCAATAAACGATCTGCTACTTATTAGTTACTTAATTTCTTTGGGTTGTGATTATTGCAGTTGTGAAATGATGACTATATGATAATATGGACTTCAATCTGTTGTTAAGAGAAATATGTATGAGGATTAAAAAAGTGACAAATTTTATGGCTCAAACCTTATAGCCATTTATTATTATTACTTTATATACAATTACAAAAGACTTGTAGGTTTAGTCATGAAATGGAAGCAATACAACTTATAATGGCCATTTTCTGTGTAGCTTAGTGAATGGCCATTTAAGGCAGATTTTATCATGTTAAAAATGTTGACATTTTCTTTGAAGGAAAAAGATACAAGGATAAGGAAGTTTATTAAAATTTTTAAATTAAAAATGTAAAATAACAAATTTTGAAAGATATTTGTAGATGGAACATTGGAAACCAACTGATCATGCTACAATATCTCAGTACATTTTCAGAAATTGATACTATAGACAAAATCTCTGACAGAAATCTAATAAAATTTGAAATAAGTAATTATTTTTAAATGCCTTAAGAATTTTAAAAAGCTGTACTTCAAACTACCTTTCTTTGAAAAGACACTTGAATCTTCAATTTCATTTTATTTATGTAATAATGCTTTTGAGAACTCTTCATGTCTACATGTATGAGTTGTCCAAATACCCATATTCAGAAAAACAAAAATTGTAACTTTAAATACTTATAATGTTGAAATAACTAAAATAAATTAGCTGAGCATTCAGATCATTAGATTAGAAAAAAGGCACAGTGTAAACTCAAGGAAAAGTAAAAAAGCTGAAAATAATATATTATTCAAATATTATACATATAAATTACATATATGAATTTTAAAAGCCAATAGAATATGGCTACAATAACAGCTACTAGGTTGATTTATGATCTTTCTCATCTGAACATAATACATCAACATCTTACTAAAGATGCTACAGATCCCGTTTTCCAGGAGGTTTGGGATGGAGATCATGAGAGTTGGGTTTCCACCTTTTGAAATAAAAATATTTAATTAATCCAAATGGACAATTCAATAGACAATATAAATAGCCAATGCTTTCCTAAAAATATTAAGGAGATATCAACGACCTAGATAACAATTACTGACATACCACTGTATGTGCTTTGCTTAATGATCCTTTGAGTTATGTACTTTTTAGAAGCCCCTTTCTAGATGAAAAGTCTGAGGCATGGAAAGGTCAGTAACGTACTCATACATCTAGAAAATATGTGTAGGCTTTTTGTTTGTTTATTGTGATACACCACACACATACACTGATAAAACCATGATAATTAAATTATATAAAACCGGCACAAAAAAAAAACTGGCACAAGAAGAAATGGAGAAACAGAACATGGAAATTCTTAATAAAAGAGAACTTTTTCAACTGACAAGCAATGTTCTTAAATATGTACAAAATTTAGCTTCAGTTGTTTATGACAGTGAAAATGAATACCAATATGGTCTTAGATATAGTACACATCATATGTATGTACTATAAGAACATTGTACAATGCTCCCAAATGTTTACTATGTTATTCCATGAAAAAATGTTCTAAAAAGAAACTAGTACTTGAATACCACAAAAATGCCTAGGAAGATGTCAAAACAGTCTTGTGTGGTCAAGAAGACAAGTAGAACACAAGAGCAACTATAGGAGGAGAAGCCACATTTTCCTTTAAAACATTAGATGACCCGAAACATATGAATAAGTAGAGGCTGAGCACTGAAAAAAAAAAAAAAAAAAGCCCGATTCACAATAATCCAGAGCACAGACTAAAAGCAGTATGAGCAAAATTTCTACTACAAAGCAGCAAATGGAATCGGGACAGCACAAAATTAAAAAAAAAAAAAAGATAAAATACAATGAATGTAAACCACAGAAGCACAGTAGTAGCAATTCAGGAGAAAACGTAGACATTTCTTTGATAGTAAAGTCCTTGAAATAGAATGAACATCCTCTGGTTCTTCTCGAGTTCTTATAAAAATAGAATGAGTAAATAGGGATAAAATCTATAAACCTCTGCAATGTAATCATAAAAAGAAAAGAAGCGAATGAAATGCACAAGAGCAGAAAGCAAGAATGGATGGGACTAATACTTGAATGCTTACTTTCTTTTAAAAATGTATTTATTTATTCATGAGACACACACACAGAGACAGAGAGAGGCAGAGACACAAGCAGAGGGAGAAGCAGGCACCATGTAGGGAGCCTGATGTGGGACTTGATCCCCGGACCCCGGGATCACACCCTGGGCCAAAGGCAAGCGCTAAACCTCTGAGCTGCCCAGGCGTCCCAAGTGTTAACTTTCTTTACAACATTTCAAGTATGATGCTTCATTTATTTTCAGGTATTCAATCTATATGAAAATTTAAATATAACAAAGATAAGGAAATTTGGGTTCAGAGAAAACAGTCTGGGAAATTTTAGAGATTTACTCAGAGCACACACAAATTAAGCAAACAAAGGAGCTAACTATGAAATCCAAGTATATCTGACTGAGAAAGCCCAGGATCTTTCCTCCACACATTTCTGCACCCAGCACAGTGTTTGGACAATAATGATGCTTAAGGGGATCCCTGGGTGGCTCAGTGGTTTTGCTCCTGCCTTCCGCCCAGGGCGTGATCCTGGAGTCCTGCATGGGGCTATCTGCATGGATCCTGCTTCTCCCTCTGCCTTTGTCTCTGCCTCTCTCTCTCTCTCTTTCTCTCTGTGACTGTCATGAATAAATAAATAAAATCTTAAAAAAATAATGATGCTTAAAAATATTAACTGTGACAATAATACCAAACAGCTTCCCAATCAGGGAACATAACACAATTTTAGTACTGATTAGGGCGGAGTCGTTAAAAATAAAGCAGGTCAAAAGTTAAATAAAATAAATGAGTAACATAAAATAAAATTGAAATAAAAAAATATGAATGTCATTATTTGGCATCTATATTTATGATTTTGTTTTTATTAGGCAGAATATATATATAAGGGATGGTGGATTTAGACAGGAATATGTGGAGAGAAGATTGAAAATATTTTCTGGAGCACAATTGAAATACAACAAAAACAAGATAAAATTTATAACCAATTTTGCTCATGAGATCTTGGTGTCCAAAATTCAACAGTGATTCATACTCAGAGAATCTGAAAAGAAAGTTTAGAAGGTGATACTTTTTCTTCCTTAAAGTCTTGCAAATAGACTTTTAAAAAAATTCTTCACTTAATAATGTGTTTTCTTTTTAAAAATATAAGATGTCTAAAATTTGTTTATGAGACATTTATCAAACAAGTGTCCAATATTGCTTTATTTTCATGCTTTATTGAAACTCAAATCATACACATTACTCATTATGCACATTTTAATTGATTCTATTTACATCCTTAGAAAAAAAATTGCACCTCAGCGAGAGTTAACTTAAGCTACTAAAAAAGAGAAATTTATTTTCTAAAATATTCTTCCAAAGTATGGGCTCAGAAAATCTGAAGACTTGTGCAGAATGAAGTGATTATTAAATAAGTTAATGCTGTAATTATTAATATCTAGACTATAAATATCTCTATTAATATCAAGTACTAATTATCCATCTCAATGACTCAAAAACTCTTGAAAATTATGTCACTGGAAGAAATGTTAATTGCTGTTACAGTAGATATAAGGCATATGTCAGCCAAATTATTGATATAAATTCACTTTTTCTGGTGTAATATTCTAGCTTTTTGCACAGAGCTAAAAGCAAAAGTATAAAACCTAGTGTTACCCTCAATTAGTCATGTTTTCTCTCTCCCTTTCCTTGTTTCTTTCCTCATTTTTTAATCAAGAATTGTCTAAGTGCTTTCTAAAGGAAAAAGTGTGGCATGTGTATTGAGCATACTTTTATGATCCAAATTTATAGGATTTTAAGTGGATAATATATTTATGATTGTAATTGAAGAGTTATTTTTGAGTGTGTTACATTTGAAACCACTGACAGTATTATTATTACTATGCAAAATACTGTCTCCATTTTTATAGCTAGCTATCAAGGATAGTCAAACTATTTTGAATTTTCAGGTAATAGTGAGATTGGAGTAAGATTTTTCTTCCAGCATAGTACCACAGGAGACTTATATAAGTCTCAGAAGGATGTTCAGAAAATTTCTGTTTGTGGCCAGTGAATAGTCCAAAGCCTTTTCAGCTGTATTTCATTGTGAGTTGACAGATATTGGCAGGAATGTGCAATGACTATAAAACTTTACATGTAACTCCTGAGAAAGCAGATTGTGATTTAAAAAAAAATGCATTGACCTTCATAAAATGTTTAATGGGAAACATGTTCTCAATCATGCTTTTTCACATATAGACTTGAATTCTTTTATGAATTACTACTTATAAAAGGCACGAATGTATATATAGAGTTGATTACTTTAACTGATTCTTTTATAAAAGCTAAGTTAAATCTTATTACCCATTATAGGGATTTTAGCAGGCTTCTCTGAATTATCTACAAGTGAATTAAAGTTCAAATTTGAGGATTTGTGAATTCTTTTATACCAAAGGATTGGCAGAGGAGCTGTGGAAACACTCCATAGAAGTGTAGCAAAAGATAAATGAGTTCTTTTGAGTTTGAGTTCTCTTTATATTTTGACTAATTTAAAAAATGAGAGGGTACTTTGTTTCTTAAGTCTAGTACACACAGTGAATGGAACATTTCATTACGATGAGGAATTCCAAGAAGAGTGAAGAAATCTCAAGGACAATCTTAAGAATATTTTAATGTGCTTTTACAAGCAAAGTAAAGTTATATTCAACTCAGATAAGCAGAATTACAATAGTTCAGGGACCTGGTACCAGCTCTGTGTTAGGCAACTCTTTCCTGGATTATATATTCATTACAATGATCACTCAGCAAAAACTTTCATTTGGAATGTGCCCAAAATATATTTATTTTAAGTGCAGATAAGACTATCATATAGGTGCATCCAAATCTATTTTTCTCATGTAAGTCAGAAATAACATTTTTAAGGGCATATTTTCTAGACAGGAATACACTTAAACTTTATTAAAATGTCTTAAATACCTTTACAATCATTCTGGTTTATAGGATGTTAAAGATGTATGATCCAGAATCTTGTCAAGAATCATTTTGGTAGACTTGGAAACATATTAAATGAAATGTTTTTCCTTGAGGAGCATGGCAAATTGATATATTCTTTTACCAAAAGGTATGTATTGGGGATTCTCCCCTTTACTGTCCCTTATCCTTTGGATTTTATTTTCATTGATAGAATGACCATATAAATTATTATTATAAATTATTATTGGGGATCCCTGGGTGGCTCAGCGGTTTAGCGCCTGCCTTTGACCCAGGGCGCGATCCTGGAGTCTCGGGATCGAGTCCCATGTCGGGCTCCCGGCATAGAGCCTGCTTCTCCCTCTTCCTGTGTCTCTGCCTCTCTCTCTTCTTTATGTCTATCATAAATAAATAAATAAATCTTTTTTAAAAATCAGTTCATTTTTGAGAGGGAGAGGAAATGAAATTAACATTTTTTTCTGAGACAGGCATAAACTAAGGTAGTCCTATAAGAACCAGAAGGTATGGTAACTTTAATCACATAGGAAAACATACCCAGTCTCATTAAATGCTTAGGGTGCTACTGTATAGAGGAATGGCAGAAATTCCTTTTTGCTCAGAAATATCCATACTCTTCCTTTCCTCCTGTACATATAGCTAGACCACATTTGCCAGGCTTCTTCATCATGCTAGTCCTTGGAATATAAGCAGGAGTTAAAGGTGCCATTTCCTCATCTGGCCTATAAATACCTTTCACTCTTGTCCTTTATGTCCTTTATTGCTGATATCTGACATGGCCATAACTTCTAGGATCATGCTGGAAACCATATTTTGAAGATGATAGAGCTTTTTATCAAGCTGGATCTTGAATGACTGCATATAGAATTATTCTTCTAAACCCTTTACCTATTCAGCACATTAACTTTGCAAGAAATCAACTTTTTACTATTTGCTATGAGTTCAATTTTAGCCCCCCCCCCCATATGTTGACATTCTAACCCTCAGTAACCCAGAATGTGACCTATTTGGAAATAGAGTTATTACAGATGTCATTAGTTAAGATGAGATTATACTTGAGTATGGTAGGTCCTTAATCCACTATGACTGGTATCCTTATAAGAATTGGGGATTTGGGGCAAAGAGACAGGCACACAAAAAAGGACATCATATGAAGACAGAGACAGACAAACCCAGATGGAAATTGGTCATGTGAGTACAGAGGCAGGGACAAGAGTAATGCTGCCACAAACTAAGGAATACCTGTAATACATGGCACTATCAGAAGCTGGAAGAAAGGAAGGATCCTCTCCTAGGAACTTTGGAAATAGAATTGTCCTCCTAATACCTTGATTCTGAAATTCCAGATTCCAGAACTGTGAGGAAATACATTTCTGATGTTTCTTAGTTTGTGGCACTTTGATATAGCAGCACTAGGACACTGATATAATATTTAAGCCACTATGGGCTTTTGTCAGTTTTTTCAGGATAGTGGTTAGTATCACCTGATACAGAAGGAAGGGCCATGATTCTAACATAGTAGGATTTCAAAAAATTATTATTATTCATATGCTAGGATGTATAAGCCTTCGAATTGGAAATAGAGGTCACAGTGGGAATGGACCAATTCTTCAGTTTCACAACTGAAGCAACTTTCCTCCCCTACAATTGTTTTTAGGTATTTCCAAGGAATGGAAAATTTGTGATCATCTGTTTTATTTCAGAATCAAATAACTTTGCCAAGAAAGAGTTATTTGTTACACAATCTGCATGAATTGACAGTAAATCTCTCTCTATGTATGCAAAAGGTCTTGTTTAGTTATTATCTATGCTTAAATACAGAAATTAAAACTAATTACTTTGAAATCACTTTCCTCTCCCAAACACAAGGAACATAAGATTTAAGCATATCACAAAATTATTCAGTAACTCTTTCCTGTGCAAACTTTTCTTTTCCTTCTTCCTCCTTAGCCCACACCTTAACCAAATAAACTCAGAAACAAGATCCATTTGCTAAGAAGTAGAAAAAAAAAGATTCTACTAATTTATAAAACAGGTTAAATAATCCAGTAATTTAGGATGGTTCAGTTTGTTAAGCATCTGAGGCTTGATTTCAGCTCAGATCATGATCTCAGGGTCCTGGGATAGAGCCTCTAGTCCAGCCTCTGAGCTCAGCAGGGAATCTGCTTGAGTGTCTCTCCCTCAGCCTCTACCCTGGCTTGAGTGTACACAATCTCTCTATCTCAAATAAGTCAATCTTTTAAAAATAATTTATTATTATTAATAGGTTTAGAAGGAAAAAAAGCTCAAATACTTTGAGTGCAAATCCACAAATGACAAACATGTTTGCAAACAATAGCTTGTGAATTGTGTATGAAAATGCTTGTGGCTGGAATGAGATTGCATTGTTATGTGAGAAAGACTGAAATGAATGGAGTAAATTTTAGAAAGAACAAAGCATTGTGATTACATTTAACATTCAAACAGGAGCAAAGCATCAACCAAGGCTAAATATCAGACATAGATCACCAGAATCAGTAAGACTTGTATGTATTTTTTACCGGGAAATACAACAAAAGCATCTGTGATACACTAAGTAAATCAACAACAGCAAAAACAACAACAAATCCTGACATAAACAAACAGGATCTAAGCTGATTACCACATAGGAAATGTATAAAGAGCAGTAATATCTGATGCAGTAGATAGAGTATCCCCGCACTGCATTCAGGAATTGCTAACACATGGCAGCTAACAGCAAATGCTCAGCCAGCTCTCAGCCAGAAAAACATGCCTTATCCACAGGTTATAGAATAAACACAGATGCAGCAAAATGAGTCACCAGAGGAAAACAAAAATCTAAATTGAAGGTAAATGAAGCTTTGTGCACATGCATGACAAGAAATCCATTGAGCAAAACTAATTTTATATCTGTGCCAGAATGACTGTCTTATATGTTGGGAATAGGGAACAGGAGGGAAAGGAAATTGTCATATAATAGTAGACCTTGAAGTGTACTAAAATAGAGAATGCCTTCTGTATTGGCAAAAAAAGAAAAAATATATTCTAAGAGGTAAAATTCATTCACGTTGCTATCAAAATGGAATGAAGAAATATTGATACGTAGAAGAGAGGAAAAGATGTATGAAAGAAGAAAATATTGAGAATAAGAAAAATATTCATGTAAAGATTCAAGAAAAGTAGATTAAGTTCCTAGAAAAATGACTTCCCTTGTAATGCACATAAAGTGACATGAAAATCAATTATTTGTACAATATATTTCATAAACTTACTATATAATTTCTATTTTTTTCAAAAGTTACCATAAAACTTTCCTATTATATTTGAATCAATTTTTAGTAGAGGAAGGAAATTAATTTCTGAACTGTCCACTAGCACAGGTTTTTCTATTCTATTAAAACAAAAAAGTCCATAGAACTTTCCTTGTCATTTTAACCTGATCCCTTCTCTATAATACGGCTATGTGGGTATCTGGTACAACATCGGCAGGCGTTTCTTGAGGGACATAGTTTAGCTCCTTTGGAAAAGGTTTTTAAGATCTATAATTTTTTCAGTTGATATTAACTGCAGAATTCTTTCAGATCAAATTGCTTATTAGGAAGCAGGAGTGAGATTTTCATGCCTCATTATGAGTTTCGTTGGTAACCTTGGTGTGAATTCACCTTTGCCACCTTGTCTTTTTAATGAGAGAGTAGATTGAGCAAATTTAAGTATTCCAAATCCTTTTCCAAGTGTGTCAATAGCAGGAAGTGACCTTGGAAAGAATCTTGGCTTACCCATAACGGTGTCTTGGTAGAAAGCCATTTGGTCCTAATGGGAGCAGTGGGTTAGCTCATCCTGCCCATTTGGTACAGACCTGCTATCTTGGCCACATGCTGCTCAGTGTAACCATCCTCATTTATAGCCCTAGTGTTGGCTGCTGTAAAGTGAGAAGGAAAGAAGAAATCCCTGTCTCTCTCTATACTGATTCTCTCTTAGGCGAATCTTTGTTTCATTTGTTTAGAAGTCTGTAACAGGTTAAAGAAGCAAGTTCAATCAGTGAAGCAATCTAAAGTTTTGTTAAAATAGTATACCTACAGTGGAGACCTTATTGGAAACTGAGAAAGGCTGAAGATGCATTGCTAAAAGTTGTTGGTCTCCTTGGGAATGGAGAAAAATTTGGATTTTTATGAGAGAAAAGTATGATATAGTCAGATCTGAACAATGATGGCTACATTGTAGAAAGATCCTGTAGTTTTTAGCTTTTTAAATTTTTCCTTCCTTTTTGGAAATAAATAAAAAATTAGGCACCAACAGGAAAACAACAAAAAGAAAATACCCAAAGGAAAAGCAAAAAGCTAAGGGTAATATATGTGCCATCTAAAAAATAAGCTTTCCTGATTCTTTTTCTCATAAAAACACTAGCAAATCCATACATTTGGATCTTGATTCTCTGAAAAAAGAGACAGGAAGCAAGGGTTTTTTTTCAGTTGAGACTGAACTCAAAAATACACAAGTATTGGGCCCTCTTTCCTGGTGGTTCTGAAGCATTCCCCCACCCCACCCCCACCCCCCCACCCCCCCCACCCCCCCCCCCGCCAGGCCAATTAAGACCTTTGAACTCATTATAATGAAAGCTACTAATGACCTTAAAAACAATTTGAATCCAGAATCATGATCTGAACCTCACAATAGATTCCAATTCTGTTATTGCGCAGGACGAAACTAAGAGACTTTTAGGTGAAAGTTTACTTAGAAGGTTGCAATTCTTGTTGAGGCTTTTGTCAGTGTGGTGGCTTTCTATTGTTATCAATTTGGCTAAACTGAGCTGTTTCATATTATTCCTTTCCTTGACTGTTTCTGGTTAAGATCAGCCACAAGGCAAAAGTGTGCAAGATTTGAAAGGCAGAAGTGAGATGGTGGACATGTTTGTTCTTGGCAGTTTAAAGTTGATCATGCATGTCTTTGTGGATATACAGGTTCACTTGCTGATCTGGGCAACAACCAAGTTCCCATGGGATTTCTTCCTTGAGCTTCTCCAAATCCTAGTGTGATGAGGCAAGAGCACCACTGGAGGTCATCATGGGTTCTAATAAGATGTATACAGTTCCAGCTTGTTCCTTGGGTCTCCAGGTCACTGCTCTCCCACACATTTCCTTCCAATTGCCTGTCCAGTGACTTCACAATCAACACCAGGTTAAAAAGAAATAGCTGAACTGAGATTACTTTACCAACTCCTACAGTCTTGTAAGATTGCATCATTCTATGCATCTTTTATTCTACATTATTCCTAGTGGTTCTGAATGAATACTGGATGACATGGACTATTGCCCCTAAATGCTTTCTATATGTCTAATTCTGATATATAAGGATCTATTCTCTTAAATTGTCATGCTATATTTTACAACTATATTGCTCAACTTTCCTTATAAACATAACTATCATTCAAGATTTTTAGAACCTTTATCAAAAAGAATAAAAATGATTTATATAATTTATAATTCAGTAATGTCTTCACTACCTAATAATTGTCTACTCCCTATTTCACACAAAACTGTTTTCCATTGTTCCATCTTTCCCTCAACCAAAAGAGATATCAGAAGTATCTCATATACAGTTTTTCTTTTCTTGAAGTCCATTCAGAAAGGCAAGCATTTCTTGCTATTGGTTCAGTTGTTTATTTTAATTAGGGTGATATGTCTTATATTATGTGAGATTATAATTAAAATTATTTATTAGGAAATCTCACGCAAAATATAACAAATTTTTGCAATTTAAGAAATTTACAGGCTACTAATTTACAACATTTTGATTTTGTCTAAGATGATTATTCATTCTTTTTCTTCCCCAAGTCAGTTTCTGTTTTACACTGTTGTCTCAAATTAATTAATGATAACATTCCTTTTTTATTTACCTAAATTAACAAAACACACTATTACTCTGATAATTAACTTAAAAATATCCCATTCTTTTATCTCTAGTTTATATTTGACCACAATGGAATAAGATAGCATGTTTTAAGAGTCATAGAGTCCTTCCTATCCTAATGTCCAAAGTCTAGTTTTACTTAGTTATGGAAACTCCAGAGGGTATTTGAAGAAACTGAGTAATTTCTCAAAGTAACAACTAATGCTATTTCACAAGGAATTAGACAGTTTGTCATATTTGAAATAAATTTCAAGTGGAAGAAAAATGCAAACAAATACTCAACTGTACCCAGTGTGTAATTTACGGGCAACAGTCATAAACACAAAACTATCGGCATTAAATTTCTTATCCTCATTTTGCAAAAGAGGATGTTAACAGCTGGCAATCTGTATTTGTTGGAAATTAAATATTACTAAATAAGGTTAAAGGAAAAAAAACCTGTCTCTGTGTGATTAGATTCCTTTTTATAGCACGTACTGTTTAATTCCAAAGGTTCTGGACCTATAATAAACCCAGCTGGTTTCTTATGTGTTAGCTATGTTTAAAAATACATTAGAGGTTAAAATATAATTTTCTAATTTCAATAGCACATACATATGGCTTTTTTGGCTTCCAGAATGATGCTAGGTATTCAGTTGCATTTGCTTTTCATGTATATAATTTTTAAAAAATTTCTGGATAAAATGCTTGTAGAAATATAGATGGATCCACATCTGAGAATGGTAATATCTTTCGTTTTGTTTTGTTTTAATTTTTGATGAATGCATACTCAGATAATGTGATTAGAACAAAAGATAAATATTTTACAAAATGTTACATAGCATTCACTTAATCTTTATCAGTTATCCCGAATATGAGCCATATTTAAATTACTAGATAGAATTAATCACTCCTAGAAAAATATCTCTTATGATGGAATAGCAACAGTGCAAGTAGTGATTATTGCTTTTCAAAGATATAGCTGAATAAAGCATTTCCTCTCTACTATGTGCCATTATAGATTTTATGGAATATCTATTAGAAAGGTTAAAGGCTGACTCCTCCATAACTTCAAATTTGACAGTGCAGGTTTGTGACCTTCAAAAGATGAATTTTAATGACTCTGAAATCTCTCTTAGATAAATGGAAATATAGCCACATGCATGAGAAACAAGGATAAAATAAAGAGCCTGACAAGCTAAATAAAATAGACAAGAGAGGTAGTTTTAACAGAACAACCACTTTAGTCTTTTGTTTTCTCTAGGAGACAGTTGGATGCCAGCTAACCACATGGGCATAACAGACAGTACTGTGGGCAGGAATATCAATGAGCTTGATTTTCCTAACCTTCAGGAAGTGGAGCAGGCTCTAAGGCAGCAAAATAAATTACCTTCTAGGGAAGACAGTGGCACACTTTGCACCCTTTCTCTTGCCCCAGAGCACCAGATAGGCAAGAGTTGACTCACTCTGTCTGGTAGATCCTTGACTTCACAGTTGGAAACTCCACCACCAACAGAGCCAACTGCTGCCACAATCGCTGGGGAATATTTTTGGTTAAACAGAACAAATTTTTCTTTCAGTCACCACACAACTTTAGCATGTATAATGGCATCAGTGCTGCTCCAGTTCTGTTGAGACAAATTTAAATCAGGCAGACAGACCATAGGGATTCCTGGCCTGAACATAAACCCTGATAGTTTTCCATGATATTTCCTTTATTCCTTCAACAGCAGAACTATGTCCCCCTTAGCTATTTGGCCAGGCAAATGCTCCATTTAACAGACAAGTTTTGCCAGTTCCAGCATAGTGCAGAGCAGCAGCACACCTCTAATACAGGAGTCCCCAAAATGCTAAGAAGAACCAGATAGGGTGGATCACAGGATTTCTAGTCCTTTTGTGTTTAAGGAACATTTCCAATACATAACTAAAGAAAGAGTTTTTAGGACAATGTTAAATGGGATGGAATATGATGGCCTTAGAATTAGTGTGTTGAGGGTTAGTAAATGAAAGAACACTAAAGGGGAAGAAACTCCCAGACATTGGTGTTTGCTCTTCTCTGCAGTATATTCTTCTGTATCTTTTTTTTTTTTAAAGATTTTATTTATTCATGAGAGACAGAGAGAGAGAGAGAGAGAGAGAGAAACAGGCAGAGACACAAGTAGAGGGAGAAGCATGCTCCATGCAGGGAACCCGAGGACATGGTTCCGGGTCCCCAGGATCACACCCTGGGCCGAAGGCAGGCGCCAAACCACTGAGCCACCCAGGGATCCCCCTATTCTTCTGTATCTGATTATTCATTGTACATCTCTGCCAAAAATATTGAGAGCTCTTTGTTTCCAGAAGTATGATGGGGAGGGGGAGAGAGGAAGACGGTTGAGTATTTTTGTGATTTGTAAAAGATAAATAATTTGCCTGTGGTAAAAAAGTTGAGATTGATATTTGGGGGGAGAAGATCACTGATTTAAGTATTCTTTATATTATCTTGCACATAGCAGTTCAATTCAATAAAACAACAACAAAAAAATCAAAACCAACAGAAATTCTCTTTCCTGTGAATTAGTATGGATTCACAGTATTTGAGGTTGGGACTAATCGCTCCTTGTAATCATTCATTTAATAAATATTTATTTGAGACCCTACAATGTGCTAGGTACTAATCTAGGTACTATTTTGCCATGAACAAATCAAAGTCCCTGACCTCAATGGAGCTTCCATTCCAGTGTGGGCAATGGACAGAAATAACAAACAAATTTATTTTGTTTGGACAAAAAATAAACAAATCTAAAAATGATGGTAATGCATGCTATGGGGGCAAAATGAGGAAGAAAGATGAGGATAGCAGGGATGGGGGAAATGGGTTGTGATTTTTAAATATATTTCTTAAAGGCCTTGCTGAAAAGGTGTATTATATGGATGGAGGTTTCTGAGATTTATCTTGCATAACTGACTACCCCTACCTGCAGGTACACAGGCAGCCTAAAGAATGTTGTTTGTGTGACTTGTGCTGCATAAGTGACCTTGGGAGCCTTATTAATTGACATTAGCCGGCTTCCACATCAGAATTGGCCCTTCTGGCCTGGCTGCCAAGAGCTGTAAATCTTGCCTCATATCTCCTCCAGCTCCAGGCTGGGCTCATCCCCCAGAATGGAATCTGGAAGGGAGACAAGCACACTTTGCCCAGGCTCCTTGAATATACAAAGACATGATAATATAGGAATGAAGCTTGCTCCAAACTGCACATAGGCAAACAAATGTTTAACTTTGGATCCCATCATTGCTCTATAAATATGGCCCTTATGGGGATGATCAGTTGGAAGTCTTACCTGAGGGGAGGATGCTCTGCTCAGGCCTCTCAATGACTGGGACTCCAAGTCTGGCTGTCTCCATGGGGCTTCCCCAGCTAATGAAGTTAGATATTGTAAATACCCAATTCGATGTAACTCTGTCTTATTTTCCTTTACTTCTTACTATTGCCCTCATCTATGTAGATTTCCCCTGCCTTCTTTCTGTTTCTATTAGATTTTTATATTATAAATAATGTATTTTCTTCCCTTTGAAATTGAGAGTATAGCTGCTGTGAATCTTTTCTTCAGAACAGAAGGGACAATGGAACAATGGAACAAGGAAATTGAGAGTATAGCTGCTGTGAATCTTTTCTTCAGAACAGAAGGGACAATGGAATAAGGAGATGAGAGGGAAAACCATATGCATATCTTGAGTATTTACCTGGAGAGAACATTGAGCATTAAAGTACAATAGGAGTTGTGCTCAGGGTGATTAAGGAACATAAAAGAGGAATATCACTGCAGTGAGCAATGGGAAGGGTGGAGAAGATAGGTCAGAAATAAACACCATGAGTGCTCTAAGAAAGTGATATATTCACATAAGAATGATGTGGTCTGATTTACATTTTTAAACTATTGCTCTATTATTCTTTGAAAATAGTCTGAGGGAGCAGGGATAGAAGTAGGTAAAAACATAGGAGGCACTAAATTCTTAATTTAGGTATGAGATGTAATGTTAAGGTGGTGGCAGTAAAAGTGGTGAGAAGTGGGCAGCCCGGGTAGCTCAGCAGTTTAGTGCTGCCTTCAGCCCAGGGCATGATCCTGGAGACCAAGGAGTGAGTCCACGTCGGGCTCCCTGCATGGAGCCTGCTTCTCCCTCTGCCTATGTCTCTCTCTCTCTCTCTCTGTCTCTCATGAATAAATAAATAAAATCTTAAAAAAAAGTGGTGAGAAATGAAGGGATTTTGCTCGTATTTGAAAAATTAAAACAATAAGATTTGTCTGATAGATTACATGTGGGATATAAGAAAAAGAGAAATGTTAAAGACTCCCAAAAAAATTTTTAGCCTATCACTTGGAAAGATCGAGTTGCATTTATTGATTTAAGGACAACCACAGAAAAATAGGTTGGGGGCAGATATTAGTTTTGGACATGTGAAATTTGGAATGACAATTAGACATTCAGTAGTAAATGGTGAATAGGCAATTGGGCATGCAAATCAGAGTTTAGAGTTGTGTATGTTGGAGGTACAGGTTGAGCATCTTATGTATAGATAATATTTAAAGTTATGAGACTTAATGAAAAACTGATGCTTTTCCCTGCTTCCATTCTAATTAAGTACTTCATATAGCAGTTGAAAATAAACATTTTATATTCTGAGATTAAAGCAAACTAAGATTTCTTTAATTGTTTCCAATTCCTGAAAATAATAGAATCTTGAATATTGCTTTAAACCTGGGCTTTATAACAAAGATAATCATCCCTGAACTATGATATATTGATATCTGAAGATATGCATGATTTTTGTGAATATAACAATTAGAAAAAGTTATTAGGGGCAGCCGGGGTAGCTCAGCGGTTTAGCGCCGCCTACAGCTCAGAGCGTGATCCTGGAGACCCAGGATCGAGTTCCACATCAGGCTCCCTGCATGGAGCCTGCTTCTCCCTCTGCCTGTGTCTCTGCGCCTCTCTCTCCTCTCTGTGTATTCTTATGAATAAATAAATAAAATCTTAAAAAAAAAAAGAAAGAAAAAGTTATTATCTTCCTGCTTCCAAGAGCAGACTAATGTAAACTGAGTCCCCAGGATTAATTTGTGTCTTTTTTCCACCTTCATATTTCTCTGTTTTTTATTTGGTAAGTAGTCAGTTCTCTTGATATCTGACTCCCTTGTACACTTTTTTTGTTTTTTCAAAATTGCATCCTCTAGGAGCAAATCTAGATGGAGAAGTCCAACCTGAGGTTGGGCACTGGTTCTTGATCCTGGCTGTATGACAGAAACACCTGGAGAGATGAAACGACTGCCATCACCCCGGTACCATGCCAGATACCATGCCAAACTAATTTTACCAGATCCTTGGAGAAAAGGCTCATATATCTACTTAAAAAATCTATCAATAACCTTAGTGCGTAGCTAATGTTGAGAATTATTTGAAGGTTGTAGAGATGAGAAGGAATGAGAATCAGAGAGAAAGAGATAGAAGGAGTGTTTTTCCTAGAAGTTAATTGAAGAAATTGAAGAAGGAGGGAGTTATCAATTGTAACAAGTGCTATCTATAGGCCAAGTAAAATAAGTACTAAAGCTTGGTTATTCAATTTAATAATTTGGCTGTCATTTGTAAATGTATAAAAGATGCTTCAGTGGTTCAAGAGAAAACAGAGATTTCCTTCGCTATTCAACAACTTTTTAGTTTGTGTAATCCCGTTTGTTTTAGTTGTGTTGCCCTTGGTTACCAGGGAGGGGAAGGATGGAGGAGGCAGTGAAATAGGCAGGTGAAGGGGATTAAAAGGTACAAACTTCCTGCTGCAAAATAAATAAGTCATGGGGATGTAATGTACAACACAGGGAATATAGTCAATAATACTGTAATAACTTTGTATGGTGACAGATGGTAACTAGACATATCATGGGAATTATTTCATAATGTATAAAAATATTGAATCACTATGATGCACACCTGAAACCAATAGGATATTGTATGTCAATTATACTTTAATAAAAAAAAGAGTAAAAGGAAGCAAGGGAATTAGAAAAAGGGTATACAGATAACCTTTTAAGGAGTTTTTCTCTAAAGGGGAGAGCAGAGGAATAGGTCTAGTCACTGGTGAGATTGTGGGATTAAGAATGATTCTTTTCAAAAGGATACCTCATGTTTACTCTGTATTTAAGAATGATTCTGTACATATAGTGAAAAAAATAATGATTTAAGGATAAAAGAGGTGAGTTAGTGAAACAGTGGACTCGAGTCCATGAAAAGGAATTGGATCTAGTGAATGAATGGTGGGTTTGGCCTCAAAAATAGTACAAAGGCTAATTCCTAGAAGGGGAAAATAGAATATGTGAACACAGATGCAACTAGGTTGATAACTCTACAGAAATAAGTTCTGTCTGATTCTCAGTGAAATATGAAAGAGATTTTCAAGTTAAGGTGATAAGAAGGAAGAGGTGTTAATGGTTTGAAAAAGAGAAGTTGTCCTGAGAGATTTCTTGACATGGGAGCCCCAGATCAGCAGCACATTCATCACTTAAAATGCAGATTTTCAGATTCCACCTTAGACCTACTGAATCAGGATCTGTTTTTAACAAGATCCTGAGATGATTTATAAAACGAGATTTAAGTTTGAGAGGCACTGATTTGGGAAAAAAAAAAGGGTGGGAGAGTTAAAGGACTAAGAAAATATGGTAGGACAGCTGTGGAGCAGTCAGGGTTTACCTGAGGTTAATGATCATGAATTTAAAGTACAACCAATTAGCATGGTTATGAGTTTTTATCCAAAGAGTTCACCTATGTGGGTGCAGGTAAGAGCAGCAAAGAATTGTTTTACCTAGAGTTGATTTTTGTCAGGAGAGGACAGAATGATAAATAAGCAGAAGAGTTTATGGTAATTTCAAGAAAGTGATGATTATGATAATCAGACATTTAAGGTTTGGTAATGTAGGAAATGAAGACAAGAAGCCTTTGAGGACCAGTGAAATACTAAGATCAAGGTGATACTGTTCCCAGCTCTGGGGGTTAAGGGACTGTTGGAGCTGGAGTGCTCAATGGAGTAAATCAGATTTTTTTTTCTCATCTCTTGATAATTATCACCGAATGCTAAGATTATGCTTTTCACAATTGCTTACTTTTCTTTTGTCTTTTAAAATCATTCCTACTGTACTAGACATTATTCATTTTCTTATCACATTGACTTTCCCCTTCCTCTGAGGGGAGTTTTATATCTCAAAGTATTATGTCTATTTGCAGCTCCTAAGGCTTTTTCTCTTGTACTCTCACAGCAGTGTCCTATCTCCAATTTGACTCTGATAGGGATGATTCAATCTCTTCAAAAACTGTAGTAGCAGGAGAGGAGGGTAGTTACTTACTAAGGGTCAGAGAAAAGATTGGAACTCATACCTGGAAAGATTATTGTCAATTTCCTGAAGCCAGAACAGATTTTGATTTGAAACCAAAAAAGACAAGGCTGAGTGAAATACAGTTCTGAAAGAAGAGCCTTTAATTAAAAATAACAGGTAGCTATGAGAAGAATGTCTCAGCTTTAAGCTATGCTTCTGATCACATTTCAGAAAACACCATCTACCAACTATTACATTTACAAAACATGGAGTTTAAAATATGGACCATTATTGCCCTAGAGGCTGGATAACCTGTCCAGTTGCACCAGACAAGTTAAACAGGTAAGAGAGATTTTATTCAAAACTATTGAAATAGGGTTAAAGACTGTTATAATAAGGGAGACTGAACTCAACTCTGCTGAAATAGAAGGCAGAGAATTTTAAGCACTGAAGTGAGTTGATAGAAAGGTAATGAAGGACATTATGGTACCTTGGTCAATGTGATTAGGCCATCATTGTTAATCGGCACCCATTGAAGTTAGTTAGTATCCTACCCTCTCACAAAGACTGGAAGATAGGAGCTTTTTCCTTCTTCTTTCCTTTCTCCTTTCCTTTCCTATTTTTTTTTTTTTTTCAGAAATAGAGAGTAGGGGGAGGGGCAGAAGGAGAGAGAGAATCTCAAGCAGGCTCCATGCTGAGCATGGAGCCAGATGTGGGGCTCAGCCTCACATCCCCAAGATCATGCTCCAAACCAAAATCAAGAGGTGGACCCTGAACTGATTGAGGCTCCCAGGCAGCCCATTGATGATTACATTTAAAGGAGATGGCTTCCAGGTCCTTGAAACAGACATTCCTGGGTTGTAAGGTTGGCAAGAGGCTGGAAGAAAATTTATATCTCAAAGGAGTGGGGAAAGAATTTACAGTTGCAAGTTTTCTAAGAGGAAATTCAGGAGTCTATAGTTAGGAAAAACAGTCAAAAGTTTAGGCCATCTTAGAAATGGGGAAAGTTAAAGCCATCTTGCTTAAACCTTTCCCTTCAAAGCCCATCACCTGCAGATAACCTACTGTATAAAAGAGATTAGACCTGCATAAGCCATCTAACAGAAAACAAGGAACACCCACATCTTGGTGTTGGTGGCATAAAGGGAAAGATTTGCCTCTAGATATAAGTTGGACAGACAGAACCTGTTGAAAACTGCTTAAGGGACTCAGTGATAAGCATAACACTGATATGAACCTCCATTTCCCATTATAATCTATGCATCATTTTACTAGATGCTTTCAATGTTTTAATTATTTAGTGCGTAACATAAATATGTTATGTTTCATAATGACAATCAGCACAAAGTACAAAAAAGAGCAAACATAATAAAATGAACATGGCTACATTTTTCTGTTAGAACTTCCTTTACCTGTTGGCAAAATGTCAAAAGGTTTTACTCTGGAGTACTGTTTATATTTATGAAAGTTCCTAACTTTAAGTTTGTGATTTGTTAAGTTTCTATGCTATATTTTTTGGCACTACACTTGAAGGGATTCAAAATTCAAAACAAAACCCCAATTCGGCCTTAATTTGCAAATTCTGTACCAACGCCTATTCACTTTTTTATGATTTAGTAGGTCATAATCGGCGCTGTTTTGCCTTGAGCATGTACTTTTATATACTCTTTAAGCAATGATGTCAACATGTCAGGAATTGTTTGGCACCGGCTTGACGTTAAGCTAGGATTCTGACTTGTTGAAGCACATGTACCCAACTTAATGCAATACAGCTTTCTCCTGCTTAACAACAAGGAGGGAGCGAGGGTGCCCCATGCACTGTCCTATCACCCCAAATAGCAGAGTGCATAGTTAGTCCTCAAGAAATATTGCTGAATATAGATATATACTCTGTCTGCCAAACATTTTTTAAACTTATTTTACAAGAAAACAGAAGGAACCTACTGTGTTGAAAGTAATGTCATAAAAAAGTTGTTAGAAAACTTGAATCATCTTAAAATTTATTCAAAGATTCCAGTATTTTGGAAATCCTTTGCTTTCTCTTTCCTTCCCTTGCTCTTTGTTTTCTTTCTTTTCTTTTCTTTTTTTTAAAGATTTTATTTATTCATGAGAGACAGACAGAGAGAGAGAGAGAGAGAGAGAGGCAGAGACATAGGTAGAGGGAGAAGCAGGCTCCATGCAGGAAGCCTGACGTGGGACTTGATCCGGGGTCTCCAGGACCATGCCCCGGGCTGAATGCGGTGCTAAACCGCTGAGCCACTCGGGCTGCCCACCTTTCTTTTCCTTTAATAAAAATGCAAATATTTTTACCTCAGCAAATTATAGGAATGGTATCCACTTGTCATTCACATAACTTGTTACTTTGGTAAGTGCTTTTTAAAAAGCTCATGGAATTTTTAAAAGATTTTTCAAAAAATTAACATTTTATATTACAGTTGAAGAAATTGAGGATCTTAGAGTTTGTATAACAGGTCAAAGTTAAATGGATGACTAATTATAATTTGAAAGCAGACATATATGACTTCAAAACTCGTGAACCTATTACTATTTTTCTGATGCCTCATATAGCCTCAATTATAGACAGGCACTAATTGAAATTTAGAATCAGATATAACTGTAAAGTGTGGGCAAACCTCCAGGAAATTAATAATATCTGCTTATAATGCTAAATTCAATATATTCCTCAAACACTACCAATTAGGATCTTGGTTATGTCCTAAGTAGATAAAATTTGCTTTTGATGTCTTCTGTACAATTATAATTGTTTATACTGAAAATATTTTTAAATGCTAATGTCAAGTAATAATGAAATGCATTCAGAAAATGTTGGAGAAAAGTGCTAGAAATGAAACTATATAAATACCTATTTATTTAGCTTAAAAGCCTGTTTTCAAAATATCTAGCACTTTCCAATCTTTTCTTTAACCTTAGCAGTTAGTTTTTCAATTATCATCACTTTTGGTATGGTTGTTTAAATCAGCATACATTGATTCTAATGCTAAAGTATAAAGATGATGGAGAAAGGAAAATCAAGAGAAAGAAAGAAAATAACAGAATTGCAAAAAAACAAAGTCACTATGTACTACTTAACAAAGTCACTATACCCTGTGATAAAAATTAACCATTTCAAATACTGACAGAAAAAAATGGCTTATGAGGAAAAACACGTTTTATCTAATATTGCAAAGAATCTTGAATCTTAGTTTTGAGAGATGAAATGTAATAAAATGTGGGTTAATTTAAACAAAAACTGCCTAGGGAAGAGTTTAGTAGCTTGAAAGTCTGGCTGAGATGAATGTGACTAGGAAGACAAAAGGTACGCCAGAAAGTACTTTGTAAAGCCAAAACCAAAATACCTTTCAAGATCCATCCAAAACGAAAGCGTTTCCGAGCATGTGCAGATTTAATACCAGTCTGAGCAGATACCATGCTGTAGCAATGTTAATGATACCACCTTAAGATGATAACGTGGACAGATTTCAGTGTGAAGCAGATTACCATGAGCTTTTAAATGTTTGATGTTCTAACATAAGCTAAAGGCTTCATTAGTAAATGAAAATAAAACAAATAAGGAATGCTGGTGGAAGATCAAAAACATGCACCAAAGCAGAAGTAAACAGACAATAAAGTGTAGAGATACTTCTTTCATCTGCCATTGTTAGAGAAGAGCTTTTCCACCTAAAAGAAATATATAGATAATTGACATTTACCTCATTGAGTACAGCAATTATTTTAACTATTTTTGGTTTATATCACTTTAAAATTAGGTACATACTTCTGGGCCTTATTAAACAACAGGAATTAAGTATAGTCTGTTCTTTGATGGCCTGGAATCAGTCAGATAAATGTAATTAATAGAAGTGCAGGCATGATGTTTAGACAGGTTTAATATCAGGTGCCTCCAGTTACTGAAACTGTGACTTTGGATAATTTACTCTCTGACCTCTCATTTATTTCCAAAATTAGAGATAAAAATACATACCCTGTAAGACTATTGTGAGGATTAAAATATTAAGATCTTTATAGAGTATTAGCATATAGTAGGTACTAAAGAATGTTAGTGATCATTTTGCCATGAAATGATATACAGTTGATGCCCTTATTAGTTATTGCACTTATTACAGAGACACCTCACGAGAGCATGAGTAGAAAAGGCTGATGTAAATGGCCCATGTTTGAAGCAATGAATTACTTGCATATTAAAAGGAGAATCTCGGGCAAAGAATAGTGAAAAACTCTAGGAAACAGAATTAATGAAATTGGGAAAAAGCAAAAGGGCATGAAACTAGGAAGGTAATTAAAGGATTCAATTTTGGGATATATTTTTAAAAATCATAAAGATGTTTGCATTTTGAAAAGTAGATCTTCTCTTTCCATACCTCAGTAAAATTTGCCACAGACATAAAAATACCATACGTGAATGTCGTAGTTTTGTTTTGTGTAATAAGTGTATGCAAACACCTAGTATGTTCAAATGTTCCCAGATGTTGATCTTGATACTATAGGCTCTTTAAAAGTATAATGCCTGTGATTTAAAAGCATCCATTTTCTACAATTGCACAACATTTTGTCTTTTTCTCAGCAGATCCCTTGCTTTTGTCTATATTTAAGTTATTTGCAAGGTAATATCACAGATTATGGTTTGCATGTCATGACAGTTTGTTTCCACAAAGATAATCTTTTCTCCTTTTTTTCTCCTTTTGGAGACCAGAAGCAAACAAAGAACTTTAATACCTATAATTAAACTGAAGTCCTACATCATTTATTTCCACAGATTAAAACAGTATTAAAAGAAAAACTATTATTTTTTTCCTTTAGAGTTGCATTGATTCTCTTTCCTTCCTATAAAGGGTGAATAAGTTAAAATTCCTGAGGAGAAAAAAGCAAGAGAGTCCAAAACTTGAAATCAGATCCAATAGTATTATCTATGAGGAATAAGTGTATTCTACAAGTTTTTATATCTGTGGTTTATTTTTTCTCTCAATGGTTGCAAATATTTCCCTTCAGGACAGTAATTCCACAGCAAATTATGGTGTGTAAATTGTGCCTATGTATATTATACATTTGCCATATATATGGTATATATAATATATACTCTAAATGCTGTATATGCATATATACCATATATTTATATATACCATATATTTATGTATACCATATATTTATATGTACTGTTATGCTGATTTTATTAATGTTTAATATTTATTAGTTATAAATATTATATATGCTATTAATATATGATATTTATACATACTATTATATATACTATATATTTATTCCTATACATAGAAAACTTATGGTAACATAAAGAAAAAATTCAGATCAGATGCTTAATGGAAACCTAATAAAATTTAAAAGAAAACTGGCAATGGGAGAAACATGAAAAAGTGAAACCCAATAAACAAGATACTTTTGGGGAAATGATTTTAAGAACAAATGCTACTTATTATATATACAAATTTTATTTTCATTTATATGTTGGCTGATTTTTAAAGGGAAATTCCAAAATTTTAGATGGATCTTTCTGGGCTGCTAAATCCATGGAGGACAAAGTTAATGACATTTTAAGATTTCCTAATTACTTTATAATTATGTTTTCAATAAAGTGCAAATTAATCAAGATGTATGCTAATTGTATAGAGGACTTCAACCATTTCCAATTGATCAACATAATAATGAAACTATGTTTAAAACCTGTATTGTGGGATCCCTGGGTGGCGCAGCGGTTTGGCGCCTGCCTTTGGCACAGGGCGCGATTCTGGAGACCCGGGATCGAATCCCACATCGGGCTCCCAGTGCATGGAGCCTGCTTCTCCCTCTGCCTGTGTCTTTGCCTCTCTCTCTCTCTCTCTCTGTGACTATCATAAATACATAAAAAAAAAGAAAAAATAAATCTAAAACCTGTATTGTATAATGTTCCCTTTTGTAATTTTATCTCACAAGGCTTTTTTTTTTTTTTACATAATAGAAATATTCTGTTGTTCTATTCATTTGACTGATAGAGATGGCTAAACTGCTCTTACTAAGCGTTATATAGAAATTCAAAGAGTTGCTTTTTAAGAAACCCTCTGTTAATTATGGCATGTCAAAAATGTTTGCTGTGACCAAGTGGGAATGTGGTGTTTTTAGAGTGTCATACTTGTGAATGCACGTTGTGAAAGACCTAGTTAGAATGATAACATGCTATGGGAAGGAACTAATGGGATAAAGCTTTAAAATCAATCCAAAGCAGATAATAAATTTATTTTAAGTAATCAAGGAAATATATTCCATTGTTGGCATTTGAGGGATACCTGTAGGTAGTCACAGCATCAAAATTTAGGTCATAGTTAAAAATTCTCTGTTAATAAAGTTTTAACATATGCTATAAACTAACACACATTGTGCTGTTATCGCCCTCACTAGTCAGCTACCATTTACAGCAATTACAATAAGATAAAGAAAAAAATTGTTTTACATTCATTCATCGAATTTTGATGCTATTTAAATATTGTGTATAGATTTCTGACCTTATTTTATCACATCAGACTGAATAACTTCTTATAAACAATCTTATAAGATAGGTCTGCTGGCTATAAACTTATACCAGTTTCTGTGTTGTTTTGTTTTTCCTGAGAAGTCTTTGTTTCTTCTTCATCTTTAGGGACAACTTTTCTGGATATAGAATTCTGAGTTGGCAGGTTATTTTTTCTTTAAAAACTTGTTTTTCTTACAAGATTTTATTTAAATTTAAGTGAGTTCACATATAGTCTAGTATTAGTTTCAAGTGTAGAATTTGGTGATTCATCTTTTGTTATATGCAAAATACACCTAGTATTCACCTTAATGCCTGTCACCCATTTAGTCCATTTTCCCACCTTCCCCCTCTACCTGCCACAGAAACCCTATTTGTTTCTTATAGTTAAGAGTGTCTTATGGCTTATTCACTCTACATTTTTACCTTATTTTGCTTTTCCTTCCCTTCCTTTATGTTCATCTGTTTTGTTTCTTAAATTCTACATATGAGTGAAATCATATGGTATTTGTTTTTCTCTGCCTGACTTATTTCGCTTAGCCTAATACCCTCTAGTTCCATGCATGTCATTGCAAATGGTAAGATTTCATTCTTTTTGATGATTGAGTAATATTCCATTATATATAAAATCCATTATACTCACACACACACACACCACATCTTTACCTATTCATTAGTCAATGGACATTTGGGCTCTTTCCATATTTTGGCTATTGTGGATAGTGCTGAGGTAAACATTTGTGTGCATCTGCCCCTTCGAATCACTATTTTTATATCCTTTGGGTAAACACCTAATAGTGCAATTGCTGGGTCATAGGGTTAGTTCTATTTTAAACTTTTTGAAAAACTGTTTTATAGAGTGGCTACACCAGTTTGCATTCCCACTCATGGTGTAAAAGGGTTCCCCTTTTTCCCCATCCTCACCAATATCTGTTTTTCCTGAGTTGTTAATTTTAGCCATTCTGGCTGATGTGACATGGTATCTCATTGTGGTTCTGATTTGTATTTCCCTGATGATGAGTCATGTTGAACATCTTTCCTGTATGTCTTCTTTGGAGAAATGCCTGTTTATGTCTTCTGCCCATTTCTTAACTAGGCTTTTTTTTTTTTTTTAATTTTTTGGGTGTTGAGTTTGATAAGTTCTTTATAGATCTTAGATACTAGCCCTTTATCTAAAGTCATTTGCAAATATCTTCTCCCATTCAGTTGTTTGCATTTTAGTTTTGTTGATTGTTTCTTTTGCTGTGAAGAAACTTTTTATCTTGATGAACTCCCAGTAGTTCATTTTTGACTTTAAAAACTTTTAAGATCTCATTCTATCATCTACTTTTTTTGCATGGTTTTTAATAGAAACCATACACAACCATTCTTGTCTTTTTTCCTTTGTATGTAAGGTGACCTTACTTTTCTAGCCCACCCAGTTTGCCTTCAAAATTTTCTGATATATTTTTTTTCAATTTGAGTATGACATGCCTAGTTTGTTTGTTGTGTCACTATTATTCTTCCTGATGTTCTCTGTGGTTTGGTGTCCGTGAGTGACTTGGGTGTATGGTTTGATTTCTGTCACTGATTTTGGAAATTTTAAAGCCATTATTTTTTCAAATATTTATTTTGCTTTGTTTTCACTTTTATTTCCTTCTGATATTCCAGTTACACATGTGGTACACTTTTTGATACATTGCAGAACATGTATGCTTTGTTTCTAGGTTGTTTGTTTGTTTTTTTTTTTTACTTTTTTTCCCTCTTTTTATATCAATTTGTATAATTTCTATTTTTATTGCCCTATTTTCAAGTTCACTTATACTTTTTTAAATTTAAATTCAATTAGCCAACATATAGTAAGTATATACTTAGTTTCAGATGTAGTGTTCAATAATTTATTGCTTGCATATAACTTATTCTTTCTTTGGCTGTTTGAATCTAATAAGCACATCGAAGGTATTTTTCATTTCTGTTACTCTTTATATATGTATGTTTTATATAATTTTTTGTTGAAGTGTTGTTGCCACACAATGTTAATTTCAGGTGTACAATAGTGATTGAAAGTTTGTATTTGTGCAATGCTCACTATAAGTGCAGTTACCATCTGTCACAATACAACACTATTACAATACTATTGGCTATATTCCCTGTGCTGTACCTTTTAATGCCATGATTTATTCATTCTATAATTGGAAGCCTATATTTCCCACTCCCCTTCACCCATTTTGTCCCTCTTCCCCCCCTCTCCCCTCTGGTAATAATGTTTGTTTTCTGTATTTATGGATATGTTTCTGCTTTTTGTTTGTTAATTTGTTTTATTTTTTAGATTCTATGTAAGTGAAATCATATGGTATTGGTCCTTCTCTGTTAATGTGTTTTTAATTTCTAGTATTTCTATTTGATTGTTTCTAATATATTCCATCTTTGTACTGAAATAACCTACCTGATCTAGCACATTTGAGTATCTTTTCCATTAGTCTTCAACATATTAATTATGGTTATCTTAAAATCTGATATCCAATTTAAAAAAAATAAAAATTAATAATAATAATAATCATAATAAAATCTGTCTGATAATATTGGTATACTGTTATATCTGAGCCTGGTTCTGATAATTGTATTTTCATACTGCTTGTATTTTCATACTGCTTTCTTTTCTTGCTTTTTATAATCTTTTGCAAAATTTTGTTTATAGCTGGGCAGGTTATATAGGACCATAGATACTGAGGTAATAGGTATGTAAAGTCAGTACATAAGTTAATCTAGTCAGAAGCTGTGCTGTTTGAAGTATGTTGTTGTTGCGGGGGCAGTAGAAGGCTCAGATTCCTCTAGTGACCTTGTTTTTTTCTCTACTCTTGGCTCAAGTCTCCCCTGAGATGTTCCTCAGAGAGAATCTGTCTTCTACAGATCTCCCAGCTGAAAAAAAGAAAAAAAGAAAGAAAGAAAAGAAAAATATATCCCAGCTGTAATTATTATTATTACAATAGTATTGTAATAATAGTATTATTACACTAGTATTATTGCAAGTGTGTTAGTGTAGTGGTAGAATGCAGGACAGGGAAGCATATGCAAAGGAGCTGAGTGAGTCTTAGTCTTTGGAGTACACAGTAGGCTCATTTCTTGGGCGTATGACCTTCACAAATGTATTTGTCCTTCCTCCATAATTCTATTGATAGTTTTTCTCCCCATTTCCTTTTGAGCTATGGTGGATATCCTCCAGTTTTTAGTCTTGGTCCTTGGGGTACTCTTCTTTGCAGATTAAGACTATTTTTTTCTCTTAGATGACATAGAGTTATGGGCTGAATGAACTGTGTTTCTTTCCCTCTCCCCACACCCCAAATTCATATGTTGAATCCCTAAACTCCAGTATCTCAGAACATTGTATTTGGACTTTGGACCTTTAAAAGAGTGGTTAGATTACAAATCAGGTTATCCTGGTGGGCCTTAATCCAATCTGACTAGAACGTCTTTATGAAGAGGAAATTTGAACACACAAAGGGACTCTGGGGATACAGGTGCACAGAGGAAAAACCAACTGAGGACACAGCAACAAAGGTAGCCATCTACAAGACAAAGAGAGAGACCTTAGAAGAAATCATTTTTTTCTGACACTTTGGTCTTGGAATTTTAGTCTCCAGAAGTGTGAGACAATAAAGTTATTTTATTTTGCTTATGCCACCCAGTCTATGGTATTTTGTTGATAGCCTTAACAAATCAAAACAGGGAGATTGACTGGATGGAGTTCCCTTCTCCAACTGAGCTGGATTTTTGCATGTGTTCTCAGAATCTATTCTTTCTCCTTGTTTAGGAAGATGGTTCTTGGTCTCTATTCTCAATAGATGAGCTTTCTCAGGAATCTTCATTAGAGTTCCTGAACAAAAAAAATCTGTAAAAGAATAGGAATTCCCCTAATACTACATCCGCCAGGAAATTTTTACTCTGTTACTAGCTCATATTCTGAAAATTTCTAGTTTAAGATTATATGGTGTCCAGCGGTTTCTTCCACAGATACACAAATACTTGGCTCCTATCTCTCCCTGCAAGTGTATCCCTTTGGGATAGCCATTTGTCTTGTGACATCTATTATTTGATGGTTTCACATAATTTTCTGCACATGTAATTTTCTGCATGTCCAGTTTTTTCTTCTAAGGGTGGAAACTTTTTCAGTTCATTGCATCTCTAAACTGGAAGTCATGTTAGGATATCTTAAAACTTATACATATTATATAAATAATTAAGCATCACTTACTGTTACAGACAAATAGAATCTTTCTTTAGTATCTTTATGTAATAGGGAAATAGAAACATGCATTGTAGGTGGTAAATACATAACTTTTTTCAATACTTGTATTCCACTTCTCATTTAGAGAAATTTTCTTTTTCTCCATGTCCACTAACCAATGGCATGTTTCCTAGGCTAGACTAATATATTGTTACTTGCTGAAAATTGGATTGTGAGCAGAAGGAAAATGGGAATTAAAATGGATATATTTCTAGTCATGCCAAGGGGATAAAATTGACCATAATCATCTTGTTATAGGAATGTTATTCTGTTTCTATTTTCTGGACTCAAGACATACTGTAGTGTCTATAATTTTAAGTCTAATTTTTTAGCGTACCTTGGATTCTGTGTTTCAAATGTCTTTCTAATAGAGTCCATTTTGCTCGATTTAGACAGAGTGAGTTTCTACTTCTTGCAATCAAATTAATCCCAACTGATAGTAGTAACTAATGATGCTGCTTTCTGACTTATTTGATTTTAAATAAAAGTTTAGATTTTCAATGTATTTCTATACATATTTTAGTTACCTCACTATAATGCTTGGATTTGTTTAAGTTTGCATTATCCTTAAGGCTTGTTTTTGGAGACAAAACATTAAGATACTGCAATAATTAATCCATGAAGTGGCTCAAGCATGGGCACACTCAGCAGGGGTGACTGAAACTGGGACAGATGTTTGCACAGTTCTGCAAAATGTATAGTTGTTTGGAACTCAACGATCTTCTGAGTTGACTGTGAGAGTTAAATACACATAAGCTGTTAACTTTCCCTGTAGTACTCCTACTTTCTTAGTATGTCCTAGATATCTGACTCTATGAGCTACTATTATCTCAGGGGTAGCACTGATGATGCACAATAGAAGATGGATGTAATAACTCCCACCATGCATCTAGTGAACAAGAGGCAGATTTAAGTTTTATGCTAAGATAAATAAATGTTTGTTTCTTATTTATACATATTATTTTTATTTATTTTTAATATGTTATTTATTTATTCATGAGAGACACACAGAGAGAGGCAGAGACATAGGCAGAGGGAGAAGCAGACTCCCTGTGGGGAGCCTGATGTAGAACTTGATCCCAGGATCCAGGGATCATGACCTGATCCAAAGTAAGACGCTCAACCGCTGAGTCACCCAGGTGCCCTATACATACTATTTTTATATAAATAAGATAAATTTTCAATAGGAAACACTTAAATATTAATATCAAAAGAAAATACTCAGTTTACTGAAAACAAAGATTCAAAATGAAAAGGAGGAAAAAAAACCCATAACTAATAGGCTAACAAATGAGCTTGTTTATACTTATAGTATTAATTACATTGCAGCATAACTTTGGTCTAAATTCTTCAGTCTTCATTTGGCCATGTGTGTCTTGAATGCAGTACTATATCTTTTATATTTGCCTTCTCAGCCCCAGTCCTGAGTCTGACATATACTAACTTCATAGTAGAGTTTTAAGGAATAGATACTTGAATAATGCTAAACACTAAAGTGAAAGCACTCAATCCATTACTGCCTTGAACTTTATTTTTTATGAGTAAGGTTGTTGGTACAAAGTCTTAAGAATGAGAAGCAATGAAAAATGGCATCATTGGCCCTTCCCATCATAAATGGTCTGTGTCTCTAGGTGTCTACTTCTAAGAATTAGGAAGGTAAAAGAGTAGCTAGACAATTTAGATAAAATTGAATTTTGCCTATATTAACTGACTTAAATGTAGTTTTGTTTTTTTTTAAAGATTTTATTTATTTATTCATGAGAGACACAGAGAGAGAGGCAGAGACACAGGCAGAGGGAGCAGCAGGCCCCCTGCAGTGAGCCCGATGTGGGACTAGATCCCGGAACTCCAGGATCACTTCCTGGGCTGAAGGCAGACAGTCTACAGCTGAGCCATTCAGGTGTCCCGACTTATATGTAGTTTAACAAGATATTATGGTAGATTTAATAATGCTCCCCTTCCAAGTTGTCCATATTCTAGTCCCAGGTCTGAATATGTTGCCTTGTATAACAAAAGATACTTTGCATTATGTGATTAAAGATCTTCAAGTCAGGGGAATATCCTAGATTATCCAGTTGGGGAATCACAAATGTCATTTTAAAAGGGAGGCAGGAAGGTTGGAGTAGGAAAAAAACAGCGCTGAAGGAAGCAGGATGGGTTGATGTACTTTGCAGATGGAGGAAGAGGACAGGAGCCAGGGAATTTTACAACCCAGGAAAGGCAAGAAAACAAATTCTCTGTTAGTGCCCGAAAAGGAATGTAGCTTTTCTAATTTGTGATTTCTCCTCCATGAGCATGGTCTGGGATATCCGAGCTCTAGAACTATATGATAACTTGATTCCTTCATCATCATTGTCATTGTCATCGTTATCTCATAATTGTCATTATTTCTATCACTTTCAATATCATATTTATATTATTACATAATTATCCATTTGTGAAAAAGTGTACTTTAAAGAGTTTACATTGTAAAAGACAAAGTGTAGCAATTGTATTTTATTTAGGCTAAAGTGTTAGGGAAACATTAATTAATGAGGAATGTTTCAAATAAAAGGAAAAGACCTGGAGTTTTATAGAGACACATAAGAAGCAAATCATCTGTGAGTTCTATCGAAGTCATGATAGAGTTCATCATGTCAACCTTTTCTTTTGTTTAAAACAAATATTGTTAATTGATGAACTCTGAATTGATCATAAACTTCCTGAATGAAGTGAAGCAGCATTTAAGAAATAGTCTCTGGATGATTCTTATTGGTGTTTTTTTCTGTAGAATTAGTTCCATTATCTGATGAATGGTTCAAAGTTGAGAACATATGTGCTGACAATGGTTTGTTGTCTGAGAAGTCAGGCATCTTATAAGACGGAGGCCTAAAATGAAATAGGAATACTAATATAGACTATTTTAGAGTAAAGTGTCTGGAGTTAAAACCTAAGGTTAACCATTCTAGAAGATTCCAAGAGGTTGTTAGTGGTTATTCAGCCGTATTAGTTCAATTCTTGAAACTCTTTATAACATCATGTTCTTGATGTTGACTACAGCCTTGGTTACTTCTCACTTGCATGAACTTATTAGTATTTTGTCAGACTTCTTTATGGTCCAGACAACAGCTTGTCCAAGAAGAATTCTGGCCCATGCATGGTCTGTTGGCAGTAGTGAATCCTTTAAGATTTATATCAAATAGTTGGGCTTTAGCTTGCAAAGTTTTTTTAGATCCTGAGGAAAAGGGCTAGCCCCAAGGCAACCCAGAGTTATGATAGTGATCTGGGCAGTCACGTTTTACTTCTCTGTTACACTAAGTCTGACAGGAGAGAGAACTATTGGCAAAGTAAGTTTGGGGGATTATAGACAGTATTAGAGAAACTTGGTAAAATTGTAGTTTTGTTAGGGATTGACCCTTTGGACAAAGTGATTAATTAGATCCAGTCCAATTTACCAGTAGGTACTGAAACTGATGGAAGTCAACTGTGTCTCCACTAGATGAGGCAATTTACATGTCCATTAATTACCTGAAATTTAGAAAAAAGTATAAAATATCTCAAAAGACAACAGACCAGGATTAGGATCTGACAACCCAGAAGGGGGTGCTATAGGTGGTGTGTAGTTTACTAATGAAACACAAAATTTCTCTGAAGGGTAACCTCTCTTTTGGTCAAAAGGAATCTCAAAGAAAGATTCTTTTTCTTCTTCTTTGTTGAAGATTTATTTATTTATTTATTCACTTGACAGATAAAGAAAATGATTGTGGGGAGGGGCAGAGGGAGAGAATTTTCAAGCAGACTCCCTATGATCACAGAGCCTGCTGTGGGGCTCAATCTCATGACTCATGAGACCATGACCTGGGCTGAAACCAACAGTCAGAAAGAAGCTCAACTGATTGAGCCATTCAGGAACCCAAAGAAATAATCTCCTCCTCCTTCCCCTCCTCCTCCTCCTCCTTCTTCTCCTCCTCCTCCTCTTCCTCCTCCTCCTTCTTCTTCTTTTCTTTAAAGATTTTACTTATTTATTCATGAGAGACACAGAGAGAGAGGCAGAGACACAGGCAGAGGGAGAAGCAGACTCCTCGCAGGGAGCCCAATGCAGGACACCATCCCCGACCCTGGGATCATGCTCCTAGCTGAAGGCAGATGCTTAACCACTGAGCCACACAGGCATTCCAAGAAATATTATTCTTGATTACAAAATAAGAGAGGACTCATTTGATTGGGATTATTTCCAAGAGGAAAGCAATAGCAATTTACCATATTGACCTTCATAAATTTGGTGTGCTGGATGTTTTCATTAAAAATCATCTCAGATTGTATTTTTAAAAGCCTCGTAAGTCTAAAAGTAAAGCCAAGTACTGATGTGGTAGTAAGAATAATGCCCCACTCCTGCCAAAAGATATTTACATCCTAATCCTTGAAGTCTGTGAATCTGTTCCTTTACATGAGAAAGGGGAATTATGATTTCAGATGGAATTAAGGTTGTAATCAACTGACTATAAAATAGTGACTTTATCTTAAATTATCTAGGTAGGTCCAATATAATCAAAAGTTTCATGTAGAAGAAAGAAGAATAAAGTATCCAAGTCATACGATGTGATAAGAAATCAAACTGCGGGTGACATCAGTAAGATGGTGGAGTATAAGATATTAACCTTTATCTCTCCACAAAAAACAGGACTTAGACAGCAAGTCATAAATGAAAATAGACCTGAAGATGCTCATGAGTCTAATTAAGAACGTATAGAAAAAAAAAAAAAAGAACCTATAAAATGTCACTAAGGTGATGGAATAGGAGAACCCAGCCTCTAATCTCCCAACAAAGAACAATTAGCTATGCACAAAAAAAAAAAAAAAAAAAAAAAAGCTCTGAGAGAGCTCAAATATTTGCTCAACAAGGTTCAGCAACACGGTGGAACAAAAATCCTAAATAACCACACAAAAGGGTAGGAAGAACAGTTTTACTTTGCCTGCATCATTCCATCCTCCAGGTACTGCTCAGAGCCACAAGTTCCCCTCAGGGAAAAGAATGAAGTGAGCAACTGGCTTCCCCAGCATTTTGGGGCACTGCATGAAGGATCTGCTTCTGTTTCCCCCTACTCAAAGATTAGCAAAGCTGAGATATCTAGAGATGGCTAGGAATAAGGAAAAAAGGCAGAGGCTATTGTCCACCAACAAGAAGCTATAAGGCAAACAAAAGCATTTATTTGCAGTCTTTAGGGATCACATTTTCAGTGGACTGAAATCGAAGGTATTTTCCCTTTTTTTTTTTTTTAATTTTTATTTATTTATGATAGTCACACAGAGAGAGAGAGAGAGAGAGATAGAGAGAGAGAGAGAGAGAGAGAGAGAGAGAGAGAGGCAGAGACATAGGCAGAAGGAGAAGCAGGCTCCATGCACCGGGAGCCCGACGTGGGATTCGATCCCGGGTCTCCAGGATCGCGCCCTGGGCCAAAGGCAGGCGCCAAACCGCTGCGCCACCCAGGGATCCCTCGAAGGTATTTTCCAAATTGCAAGTGGACTGTAGATTTAGAAAGGTAAAAAACAAATTTACATAACTTATATTGAAGGAATTGTGATGGATGTTGACCCAGTTGAGCTGGCTACCTAATAAATGATCAGCTATTTAGTTAGATATTGTGTCTCCATTTCAATCCAAAGTAGAAAAATGTGTTACAAAACGTGGTCCAGATGCAACTAATTGCAATTGACAAAGTTCAAAGTCCATGGTATTCCAAAAATTGAAACAGGAAACAAGTATAGGCCTTGCTTTCTTAATTTCCTTCACCCTGTTTTAAATGACTGTCTTTGCAATTCTTACTTCAATTTGGAATCTTCTTTCACATTACCAGTATCAGCCAGGTGGTGGGGATTAACATGGTTCCCAGTGGTCCCAGTGGTCTGCAATGCCACGAATCACAGCAGCCTTCACTACTGAGGACTACAATAGCCCTTTTGGATGCTACAGATCCCTCAGCTTTCATCACTGACCACTTCCTCTTGGACCCCAATAATCTGCTCTGCAGAGGACCCTGACAGCTTTTACCACTAAGGAAACCAAAAACCAGTACAGTACTGGGGACCCTCTGTATGTTTCACTGCTAAGGTGTTCAAGTCACAGGTTTTTGCATTAGCAGAAGCCAGATGCCTGAGTTTATCCTTCTTTATCCCTTCTTTATCCCTCCCACCTTCTGCTAGAGTATAGGATCCATATACCTAAAGACAAGCCCCAGCCTCTGCACCTGTGCAGGTATAATATGGTTGCATAGGTTCCAACAACTGCCCACCCCCCACCCCTATTGTGCACAGGCTGGAAGTTAACATCTATAGTCACCCAACTGGGAATGGAGAGCCGAGAAACCCACAGCTGCAATGGATCTGGATTCCTACTCCAGAGACTGGCCTTCACTGCTGAATAGGCCTGCTGCTAGCCCCTGTACTCAGGCACCTGCATACTACTGGCTCTAACTCAAGTACACATGGACAGCCCGTGCCCCAGCAGCTGCTTGTGTGCTTGCAGTTGGCCTCAGCTCTTACTATGGATGCTTGCTGCAACCACCATGAAGGCATAGGCAGCCAGCCCCCACAGCCATGTGTGTGCCTAGAACCAGCTCTGGCCACCATTACAGCCTACTCTGATCCCTAGCAGCTGGACTTGAAGGCATTGCTGAAGACCCCAACAGCCTGTGGATCTAATGTAAGCCCCTATAGCTCTCACTAAAGATCACAGAATTGTCCATGTTGTAGACTCCAGATGCCTGAGCCAACAAGACACCACATACCCTTCAACCTCAACATGCCTCTATACTTGGTGTCGTGCATCACTAGGCTAGACTTTATTAAAGCAAAATACATTCTCAAGGTGGGATAACAGGCAGGTTCTGCAAAGTGAACTGGCCCCTAGATTGTTTTGGGATTGGATATTGTTTAGTGTCTCTTGGCTGGGAGAAGCTGTGAAGTACAGTGGGTTGATCTCTAACGGGGGCAGCCTCCAGTTATTTGGGAAACTCCTCCCACAGGTTGGGAGAGAAGTTTTTGACCTTATAAGGTTTGTACTTGAACACTCATGGCAGTCTTTCTCCATTGTGGGAGGGGGGGCGCTCTACCAGCAATGCAAATACATTGTAATGAGTCTAGGAGTTACCCTGAGGTAGAGGTGGAAGAGGAGAAGGCATGCTCTCCACCTGTGGCTCTTGATCTATATCAGACCCTTCCAAGCCCTGTGGCCTTAGAAGCCACAAGGTAAGGATAGTTTTGCCCCCAGGCTTTTAATGTGTAGTTTATTTATTTACCATTCTTGCCTTAGCTCATGTCTCTATCATTCCTCCCTCAAGAACTTGGGACTCTGCCTTAGGGAGTTCCTTCCATTGCTCATATTTAGTTTCTACCTAAAAGACACACATGCAAGGCTACAGGGATCAGGAAGAAACAGGGAAACATGAGACTACTAAATGAAGGCAGAAAACTTCCAGTAAGTGACTCTATAGAAATTTAGATTCATCAATTACGTGACAAAAAATTCAAAACAGTTGTCCTCTAAGTTCTCAGAGAGCTACAAGAAAACCAATAAATAATTTTATGAAATCAGGAAAATAATACAAGAACATTTATGAATCTATAGCAATATAGTGGAGCAAAAAACGGGGTAACTGCACAGGAAAGATTTCTAGGGGCCTTGGTTTAGCTGAGATGACTGCAGACAGTGAGGGACAATGAAGAACAGGAATTATCAGGATCAACCATGCAGCAGGTGGGGGCAGGACCCCTGCAACATTGTTACTAAGGACCTGAACAGGCCCTGTGCAAGTCACAGATTCCCTGAAGCTTTCACAGCAGAGGGCTTCATAGTGTTTGTCAGCATGGGCCTCAGCAGCAGCAGAGGGCACAGGCAGGTTTTGTCACTAAGGTAACCAATAGCCATTTCTGTCGAAGTACAACAGCCAAAATCTATGGGATGAAACAAAAGCAGTTCTAAAAAGGAAGTTTATGACAATAAATGCCTACATTAAAAACAACAACAACAACAACAAAGAACTGGGGGTAGGGTGGATGTTATTACAGATTTATTCTGAAAAGTGCAGAATGCAGAAGGATGACTTTTGCCCAGAGATATTTTTTCCTGCCATAGGCTATCATTATTTTAAATGTTTACGATGCGTCAGAAATTGCTATGTGTGTTACATGGATTATCTAATTTAATCTTCACCATAATCCTATAATGTAGGTGTCTTTACTATTCCCTCTTTATAGATGAAGAAATTGAGAACCAGAGATGCTGAGAAAATTATCCAAAAGCTCACAGCTGATAAATGGCAGATTTGGTTTTTTTTACTTTATTATGTAGAATATTTATTTCCTTTGTTGACAATCTTTTTTTTTTCCAATTATGTTTACAACTGTAAATGGTTCTAAATGTGTTTATCTATACCAGTGTTTCGAACTTTGAAATTTTAAAACAGGCTGGTATAAACTAAAGCTAATGTATTAAAATCACTGATCCAAAATAGCATAAAAGGTTACAACTTTGGGTAAGATTATAGAGCACTCAATTTCAATGTGATCATCTGGAATCATCTTTACAGAAAAGCTGGAAGAATGATACAATGAATTCCTGTGTATTTTTGAGCTAGAACTAATGTCAATGGTTCAGTGGTTGCATTCTGTTTTTATTCCTTCTACCCTCCTCTTCCCATTTTCCTTCTCTGTCTCCATAATTTCCATTTTTACCTAAATCACTTGAGATTAAGTAGCAGGCATCATGAGATTTTTATTCTTAATTAATTCTCCTAAGAATTTACCAAATAATGTTTTTTTCTGGATTTATTGAGGTATAATTGACAAAATTGTAAAGTATTTTTTAAAAAAGTAAAAGAACTCAAACAGACTAAATTTATACCTGAGAATCCATTGATAGATAAATGGATGAGGAAAATGTAGTATATATTTGTAGGTATAGATACAGAATGGAATATCATTCAGTCATAAGAAAGAAGGAACTCCTGCCATTTGGAATACACAGATGAATGTTGAGGGCATTATGCTAAGTGAAATAAGTCAGAGAATGACAAATACTATATGATATCACTTATATGTGAAATCTTAAAACAGCCAAATTTACAGAAACAGAGTAGATCCATCAATTACATGACAAAAGAGCCAGGAGCTGGAGGTAGGGGAAATGGAAAAATATTAGTCAAAAGGTACAAACTTCCAGTTATAAATACTGGGCATCTAAGGTACAACATGGCAACTGTGCTTAATAATACTGTAGTGGGGCAGCCCGGGTGGTGTAGTGGTTTGGCGCCACCTTCGTTCCAGAGTGTGATCCTGGAGACCTGGGATCGAGTCCCACGTCAGGCTCCCTGCATGGTGCTTGCTTCCCTCTCTGCCTCTGCCTCTGTCTCTGCCTCTCTCAGTCTCTCATGAATAAATAAATAAATAAATAAATAAATAAATAAATAAATAAATAATCTTTAAAAAATAATAATGCTATATTATACACTTGAAAGTAAGAAGAGAGCTTTAATAGCTCGCCATAACACAAAAATTGGTAATTATATGAGATGAATGATATGTTAACTAACTTTAGGGTGGCAAACACAATACAGCTTTCAGTAATAAGAAGTATAAGTTCTAAGAATCTAATGAATAGCATGATGACCATAGATAATATTGTATACTTTAAATTTGCTAAGAGTGTACATCTTAGGCATTCTTACTACATACACAAAATGTAACTACATGAAGTGATGGGTATGTTAATTTTATTGTGGTAATCATTTCACAATGTATATGCATATCAATCACATCACAATGTATATTTTAAATATATATCATTTTGTTAATTATATCTCAATAAATCTGGGGAAAAAAGGGAAAGAATACCCAAAACAACTCCCACAAGCCATGAATTAGAAGAAAGAAATTAAAAAAAACTTAAAGTACTATAATATTGTTAAAATTATGAAATAAAAGCATACCAATAATAAAGTTCTCATATCCTTTTGGCTTTACAACCTATACTGTTCTTGAGATTGATTGCACAATAATGTGAACACACCTAACACTAAAAATGGTAATTTGGTAAAATACACATATTATATATTTTACTACAATTATTATTATTATTTAATTTAAGAAGAAGGAATGAAGGAAATAAATTGACCTCTACTGGCTGGTTTTGTGGATAGAGGCGGGTGCTCACCAGCCAAGAAATGAAGGAATGTGGGTGTCTTTGAGAAACTCTACAGGGTAAGGAAATAGGTTTTTCTCTAGATCCTTCAGAAAGAAATGTAGACCTGCCAATACCTTAATTTTAACCTAGGAAAATCCATTTTAGCCTCTGAACTATATAGAACTGTAAGATAATAGATCCGTGCTGTTTTAAAAATTCATGGTAATTTGTTATAGTAGCAATAAAAAATTATATTACCTGGCCATCACCTGAAACACAAATAAATTTGGGTAAATATGTCTTTTCTTATAGTCCTCAAATGTACCAAGTTTCCTAGACTTGACAGGAAGTAAACTTCCTTTCTCATCTTTATGTCTGGGAATCCTAGAAGCCAGGTACCAGGACAATTTTCCCAAGAAAGTTTTGTGGTCATTGGCTTCATAAAATTAAACCTTAGTTCCTTAAAACTGTCTAGTCATATCTGATTAATTGAACATATCAAATATGATATTCCAGGCAAGGACTTGGTCACACATGTTTCCAGTTATGTCCTACTAACAAGAAAGATTATTGTTATAATCTTTATATAAAAATTATATAATCTTTATATAAAATTATAATCTTTGTTACATCTTTATGACTAGCAAAAATGGATTTGACAGGAAAGCTAGAGCACAAACTATGGGCTAGTCCAACAGACAAAGAAGAGGAACATTATTCTATGAAGAATAAGGAGAAAGTCAGGAGGGGTTGTTTTCCATTTAACCAGGGTTCAGGGTAATGATGGTTTCTTATTGATGAGTTTCTAGGGTAGTTGATTAGGGAGCCCAGATTCTGATTGTGTAATAATAATCATATTTCCATAAAAATAAGTATATTTAGTAAGATTTTCTGAATCAGGCAGAAGGAAAAATACCATTTGTAAATATTTCAGTTTACAAAAGAATAATTTACTAAATTATCATTAATTATAGATAGCTTAAGAGAAAATACAGAGATTCCTTACATGTCCAGAAAACTAGCACATTAAACCATGAAATATTTCAAACATATTCTGTAATCATCTCCCATCAATTCACTCAGTCTTACGTAGTTAATCCTTTTAGTGGGCTTTCTTGGGTTAGCATCTCATGAACTTTCTGTTTCTTACTTGAAGCTTTAGAAGTTCTGACTCAGTCTGATGAAATGGATTTAAGCTTTTTAAACACTGCTATTAGAAGACTGCACTAAAAAATACCTTGTATAGTCCTTTTCCATGGATCTCTGGCACTGTTCTTTGTTAAAGGTGAAGGATTTTGGCTTGTAGCTAGTTGCAGGTGCTTTCAGGGCAACAGCAGAACAAAGCAAAAGTGATAACAAAAGATTTTAAAAGGTTGTGGCTAACTTAATATTGAGAATTTTCAAAACTTGAAATATTGGTCAAAAATTCATTCCAAGAATAATAACAGGGACACCGGGGTGGCTCAGCAGTTTAGTGCCTGCCTTCAGCCCAGGGCATGATGCTGGGGTCCTGGGATCGAGTTCCACATCGGGCTCCCTGCATGGATAGAGTCTGCTTCTCCCTCTGCCTGTGTCTCTGCATCTCTCTTTCTCTCTGCCTCATGAATAAATAAATAAAATCTTTAAAAAAATTAATAACAAAGGAAATTTGGTTGTTGCTATGGTATGCAAAACAAGAAAAAGTCAACCCCTCAGATTTTTGGACAGAATATTTATAAAACATAATCCTTAAACCTACTTAAAAATAGTATATATTATATCTAATTTATAAAAGTGAAAAACATAACATTTACAGGGAAAAACTTTGGATATAACCTATAAATACACTTTCATAAAGTACCACAAATATGCCAAACATATAGTTAGAATATATCAAGAATATATAAAGACTATAAGGTAAAGAAATTCTATAATTCTGGAAAGGTCCATGTTAATAAAATGTTATAGTTAAGTGATACAAATTTTAAATTGAAACCAATGATATGATGCTATATTTAAATAAAAGAAGTGAAAACCAGGTTAACATTTTAAAAATGTATTAAAAGTTAACTGAAAATTTGTGACTGAAAGACTGTACTTTGTCTAATATAAGAAAAGTAGCTACCAAAAGATTCTAATAAATATAAACATGTTATGGATAGCAAGGACAATGAAAGATCTTGATGAATTTCCCATATAGCATATATTTTCTGTGTTAATATTGCTTTATCGATACAAATTTAGCCCATGGAAATCTAAATGTCTCTCCTGATTTGACATTTCTGTCCACTCACTTCATCAATAGTAACATATTAAACAAACCTAATTATTTCTGGCACCCCTCTTTTTTTTACAAAATGAAAAAATAAATCCTTTGTGATTTTCCAGGAATCCTCTGCAAAATCATAAAGATAATTTTAAGTGCAAAAACTGATTTATTTTCCAATCTTTAAAAGCAATAGGCTATTTTTTAAGAAAAATGTCAAAGTTACAGAAAAAGTTGAACAGAAAGTATAGAGTTCCAATCTTCCTCTTCCTACCCCTCATCTTCCCCTATAATTAAAATTCTTAATGTGGCATATTTGGGGGCACCTGGGTGGCTCATACAGTTAAGTGTCTGTCTTCAGTTCAGGTCATGATCCTGGAGTCTGGGGATTGAGCCTCACATTGAGCTGCCTGCTTGTCAGGGAGTCTACTTCTTCTTTTCCCTCTGCCCTTCCCCCCACTTGTGTTTTCTCTCTTTCTCTCTCTCTCTCTCTCTCTCTCTCTCTCTCTCTTACTCTTTCTCAAATAAATAAATAAAATCTGGGATCCCTGGGTGGCGCAGCGGTTTGGCGCCTGCCTTTGGCCCAGGGCGTGATCCTGGAGACCCGGGATCGAATCCCACGTCAGGCTCCCAGTGCATGGAGCCTGCTTCTCCCTCTGCCTATGTCTCTGCCTCTCTCTCTCTCTCTGTGACTATCATAAATAATAAATAAAAATTTAAAAAAAAAAAAAAAGAAAAAATAAATAAAATCTTAAAAAAATAATGTGGTGTATTTGTTACAATTGATGAACCAATATTGACATGTTATCATTGATTAACATCCATAGTTTAGATTAAGTTTCATTCTTCATGCTGTACAGTTCTACAGGTTTTGCCAAATATATGAGAGATGTCATATAGCAATCATTTTATAGTGTCATACAGAATAGCTTCACTGTGCCTTGTGCTTCACCTATTCATCTGTTCTTCTGACTTCTTTCCTCAAAGTAGCCCATGACAACCACTGACTTTTTTTTTTTTGCCATCTTCTAGTTTTGCTTTTTCCAGAATATAATATAGTTAGAATTATACAGTATGTAGCATTTTAGACTGATTTCTTTCACTTAACAATATGCACTTAAGGGTGCTCTGTGTCTTTTTGTGGCTTGATGGCAGCCGTTTCTTTTTATTTGAATCACATTCTGTTAGAAAAGTGCCTTTTCTATTCACCTATTGAAGGACATCTTGGTTTCTTTCCATTTTTGTCAGTTACAAAAACTGCTATAATCATTTGTGAGCAGGTTTTGTGTGGATATAAGTTTTCAACAACTTTGGGTAAATACCAAAGAATGTGATTGCTGGATCATATAGTAAAAGTATGCTTAGGTTTGTTAGAAACACGGTTTCTAAAGTGGCTATACCATTTTACATTCCCACCAGCAACAGTGAGATGTCTTGTTCCACATCCTTGCCAGTATTTGGTTTTGTCCATGTCTTAGATTTGAGTCATTCTGATAGATGTGTGGTAATATTTAATTTTAATTGTAATTAATCCTCAGTGACATATAATGTTGAGCATCTTTTAATGTATTTCTTTGCTATCCATGTATCTTCTTTGTTGAGGTGTCCATTTAGATCTTTTACCCATTATTTCATTGGGTTGCTTTTTTAATGTTCAGTTTTAAGTTCTTTGCATATTTAGGATGCAAGAATTTTATCAGATATATTTTTTGCAAATATTTTCTCCAAGTCTGTGGTTTGGCTTTTCCTTCCCTTAATAATATCTTTCATAGTGCAAAAGTTTTTAATTTCAGTGAAGTGCAGCTTATTAATTTTTTCTTTCATGGACTATGCTCTTGGTGTTGTATCTAAAAAATTCATTGTGAAACCCAAGGTCATCTAGATTTTCTCCTATGGTATCATCTAGAAGTTTTAGAATTTTACACTTTATATTTAGACCTATATTTGAGTTAATTTTTGTGGAAGTGTAAGGTCAGTGTCTAGGTTCATGTTTTTGCAACTAGATATCTAGTTGGTTTAATTACATACCAATTGTTCCATTTGTTAAAAAAAAATACTTCCTTTCCTCATTTGATTTTCTTCCTTTGTCAAATATCAGTTAAGTATATTTGTTTGGGTCTATTTCTAGTTCTCTATTCTGTTCCATTGATCTATTTGTCTTTTATTTTGCCTATATCACATTGTCTTGATACTGTAGGTTTTTTTGTGCATGTCCATGTGTCTGATTTGTATTCATTCCACACATGGATTTGTGTCCATGTATCTGAAATGCCTTTTTGATAACTAAAAAAGAAAGATTGCTGAGAGAACTAAGAATAATATATGTGACAGAATAGTTTTGTATAAACTTTTTTTTTAAGATTTTATTTATTTATTCATGAGAGACACGGAGAGAGAGAGGGGCAGAGACACACGCAGAGGGAGAAGCAGGCTCCACGCAGGGAGCCCCACGTGAGACTCGATCCTGGGTTCCCAGGATCACACCCTGGGCTGCAGGCGGCGCTAAACCGCTGCGCCACCAGGGCTGCCCAGTTTTGCATAAACTTGATAAATACTTGTAAAGTGTGGGATGAGAAGAAATTGTTGTCTAGAAATAACTGTAAAAACATGGACTCTAAGAAATGGAGAAATTGACCATAGAAAGGGTCAGCCAAATCTATTCAATTAAGTTAATTTCAGTGTCAAATAACTCTTGAATTTGCATAGTGAATTTCTAAAGAACACTATAATATGAATTTCTTCTAGGGTAGAAGATACCCTAGAACCCTTCAAGTTCTAGGGTATCTTCTATAGTTAGTACAGAGAGCCAAAAATGCCCCAATTGACTTGGTTAGTCAAATGATAAAATGTTTAATTCATGGAGTAGTAAGTCAATATATTAACAACATCCCTCGGCTGGAAAAATTTTAGTGTTTAATCTGTAAAGTTAGAATACAACATTAACACAATGTGAACACAAGTAAAATGCGAACACAAAGATATAAGCTCTTAGACATGTTAACAGTGCTATATTGCATAAGGAGCTATGTAAGGGACTCTTTTTCCTTTTAGCTATGTAACTTTTTTCATTTTCTGTAATAAACATATTTACATATTAAGAAGCTTCATTGAATGGTTCTTCTGGGTGGCACAGTTGGTTAAGCTTCACTCCTTTCTGCTCAGGTCATGATCTAAGGGTCATGGGATCAAACCCCACCTCAGTTCAGAGCTCTCCCCTCTCCTTCTGTCCAACCCTCCCAAATCAATCTTTTTTTTTAAACCTTTATTGAAAAATAATTTATGAACCATAAAATTTATTGAGAAATAATTCATATACCATAAAATTCACCTAAAGTTTACACCTCAGTGATTTTTGGTATATTCACAAATTTGCATAAGCATTGTTATGGTCTAATTTTAGAATATTTTCATCACACCCCAAGCAGACAGAACACCCATTAGCAGTTAATCACTGTTTCCTCTCTGCCCAACAGCCCTCTCAAGCACTAATTGACCCTCTGTCTCTACACTTGCCTTTTCTATACATTTCATATGAATGAAATCATATAATATGTGGTATTTTTGTGACAGTTTTCTGTAATTTAGAATAAAGTCCTCAAGGGTCATTCATGCTGTTTGTATCAGCACTTTATTCTTTTATGATCAAATAATATTAGACATTTAACTTATCCATTCATCAGTTAGTAGACATTGATTCTGCTATTACAGAAGTGCTTCTCTCTCATATTCACTTTTAAAAACAAGAAGAAAATTATTAAAAAATTTGTATCTTCCCTGAAAAAAAAGTACATGGACATTTTCACATGTGCATATGTCTCTGTGTGTATTGTGATGTGGTGAAACGGTCTCCTGGGTTAGATGTTAGGGTTAAGAGAGAAGAAAAGTAATATGTAGAACAGTGATTATGTGGCTTATAGTTATTTCAGGGTCTCCACATCCTATCTGTAGACTCATCATTTCTGATAAAATGATAACCATACACTTAAGTGATAAATTGGTCCTTTCAATAAAAGTAACTCACCTTATATAAAGTTTTAAAGTTGATTAATGAGAAAAATCAATAATTTTTTGTTAGGTACAAATATACATACTTTATTACTTACTATACATATTACATATATAAAATATATTATATTTTATAGTAAGGCTATATAAAAAATTACCTAGACTCTAATTAAATGGGTAAACATTAAGACAGGGGCATGAAATCATAGATATCTTAATATCAGCAAAATTGAATTATCCAGATAATGTACTTAAAAATCAGCAAACTTGAAATTCCCAGGTAATATATTAAATAAAAATATTTTAAAAATTGAAATATATGAAAATTGGCTGAAATATTCAGAAAGCTCCAAGGAAATATATAAGGAAATATCTCAAATTACAAGAAAAGACAAAAAGATACAGAATTGGACAGTCTGTCTGGGAAATCCTATAAAAGAATTGCATAAAGGAAAAAAAACCCATAAAAGAAGAGGTAAAAACCTTATCAAATAAATAAGAAAATAAGCTTTAAGAACTAAAGGTCTCACAAAATAATCAATTAAATGAAAAAAGTTCCCATATAAAATTATAATTCATCATAGAATTTCAGAGGGATGGATAAGTAGGGATTCTTAAAACTACTGAGAAATAAAAACATATCACCCAAAGGTGTGGAATACCTTACAGTAGATCTACAGATTAGTGTTTAGTCTTCAAAATTTCTTGCTCCACATTTCTAAAGTGGAATTCTATACTCAGTCAAAAAGGAATATGAGGGAGAGAATAATGATACTTTCAGACATGAAGTATCTCTTTTTTTTTTTTTTTTTAGGTTTCTTTTTTTCTTTTTTCTTTTTCTTTTTCTTTTTTTATAAATTTATTTTTTATTGGTGTTCAATTTGCCAACATACAGAATAACACCCAGTGCTCAACCCGTCAAGTGCCCCACAGAGTGCATGTCACCCATTCACCCCCACCCCCCGAACTCCTCTCCTTCCACCACCCCTAGTTCATTTCTCAGAGTTAGGAGTCTTCATGTTCTCTCTCACTTTCTGATATTTCCTACCCATTTCTTCTCCCTTCCCTTATATTCCTTTTCACTATTATTTATATTCCCCAAATGAATGAGACGATATAATGTTTGTCCTTCTCCGATTGACTCATTTCACTCAGCATAATACCATCCAGTTCCATCCACATTGAAGCAAATGGTGGGTATTTGTCGTTTCTAATAGCTGAGTAATATTCCATTGTATACATAAACCACATCTTCTTTATCCATTCATCTTTCGATGGACACCGAGGCTCCTTCCACAGTTTGGCTATTGTGGACATTGCTGCTAGAAACATCGGGGTGCAGGTGTCCTCCGTTTCATTGCATCTGTATCTTTGGGGTAAATCCCCAACAGTGCAATTGCTGGGTCGTAGGGCAGGTCTATTTTTAACTCTTTGAGGAACTTCCACGCAGTTTTCCAGAGTGGCTGCACCAGTTCACATTCCCACCAACAGTGTAAGAGGGTTCCCCTTTCTCCACATCCTCTCCAACATTTGTGGTTTCCTGCCTTGTTAATTTTCCTCCTTTCTCACTGGTGTGAGGTGGTATCTCATTGTGGTTTTGATTTGTATTTCCGTGATGGCAAGTGATGCAGAGCATTTTCTCATGTGCATGTTGGCCATGTCTATGTCTTCCTCTGTGAGATTTCTCTTCATGTCTTTTGCCCATTTCATGATTGGATAGTTTGTTTCTTTGCTGTTGAGTTTAAGAAGTTCTTTATAGACCTTGGAAACTAGCCCTTTTATCTGATACATCATTTGCAAATATCTTCTCCCATTCTGTAGGTTGTCTTTTAGTTTTGTTGACTGTATCCTTTGCTGTGCAAAAGCTTCTTATCTTGATGAAGTCCCAAGAGTTCATTTTTGCTTTTGTTTCTTTTGCCTTCGTGGATGTATCTTGCAAGAAGTTACTGTGGCCGAGATCAAAAAGGGTGTTGCCTGTGTTCTCCTCTAGGATTTTGATGGACTCTTGTCTCACATTTAGATCTTTCACCCATTTTGAGTTTATCTTTGTGTCTGGTGCAAGAGAGTGGTCTAGTTTCATTGCTCTGCATGTGGATGTCCAATTTTCCAGCACCACTTATTGAAGAGACTGTCTTTCTTCCAGTGGATAATCTTTCCTCCTTTGTCGAATATTAGTTGACCATAAAGTTGAGGGTCCACTTCTGGGTTCTCTATTCTGTTCCATTGATCTATGTGTCTGTTTTTGTGCCAGTACCACACTGTCTTGATGACCACAGCTTTGTAGTACAACCTGAAATCTGGCATTGTGATGCCCCCAGCTATGGTTTTCTTTTTTAAAGTTCCCCTGGCTATTCGGGGTCTTTTCTGATTCCACACAAATCTTAAAATAATTTGTTCCAACTCTCTGAAGAAAGTCCATGATATTTTGATAGGGATTGCATTAAACGTGTAAATTGCCCTGGGTAACATTGACATTTTCACAATATTAATTCTGCCAATCCATGGGCATGGAATATTTTTCCATCTCTTTGTGTCTTCCTCAATTTCTTTCAGAAATGTTCTGTAGTTTTTAGGGTATAGATCCTTTACCTCTTTGGTTAGGTTTATCCCTAGGTATCTTATGCTTTTGGGTGCAATTGTAAATGGGATTGACTCCTTAATTTCTCTTTCTTCAGTCTCATTGTTAGTGTATAGAAATGCCTGACTTCTGGGCATTGATTTTGTATCCTGCCACACTGCCAAATTGCTGTATGAGTTCTAGCAATCTTGGGGTGGAGGCTTTTGGGTTTTCTATGTAGAGTACCATGTCATCGGCAAAGAGAGAGAGAGTTAGATTTCTTCTTTGGCAATTTGAATGCCTTTAATGTCTTTTTGTTGTCTGATTGCTGAGGCTAGGACTTCCAATACTATGTTGAATAGCAGTGGTGAGAGTGGACATCCCTGTCTTGTTCCTGATCTTAGGGGAAAGGCTCCCAGTGTTTCTCCATTGAGATTTATATTTGCTTTTCGTAGATGGCTTTTAAGATGTCGAGGAATGTTCCCTCTATCCCTACACTCTGAAGAGTTTTGATCAAGAATGGATGCTGTATTTTGTCAAATGCTTTCTCTGCATCTAATGAGAGGATCATATGGTTCTTGGGTTTTCTCTTGCTGATATCATGGATCACATTGATTGTTTTACGAGTGTTGAACCAGCCTTGTGTCCAGGGAATAAATCCTACTTGGTCATGGTGAATAATTTTCTTAATGTACTGTTGGATAATATTGGCTAGTATCTTGTTGAGAATTTTTGCATCCATGTTCATCAGGTATATTGATCTGTAATTCTCCTTTTTGGTGGCGTCTTTGTCTGGTTTCAGAACTAAGGTGATGCTGGCCTCATAGAACGAATTTGGAAGTACTCCATCTCTTTCTATCTTTCCAAACAGCTTTAGGAGAATAGGTATGGTTTCGCCTTTAAACGTTTGATAGAATTCCCCTGGGAAGCCATCTGGCCCTGGACTTTTGTGTCTTCGGAGGTTTTCAGATCCAGGAAATAGGGAGATCCCCCACTAAAATCAATAAAAACCGTTCAACACCTCGACATTTAATAGTGAAACTTGTAAATTCCAAAGATAAAGAGAAGATCCTGAAAGCAGCAAGAGACAAGAAATCCCTGACTTTTATGGGGGAAAGTATTAGGGTAACAGCAGACCTCTCCACAGAGACCTGGCAGGCCAGAAAGGGCTGAAGGATATATTCAGGATCCTAAATGAGAAAAGCATGCAACCAAGAATACTTTATCCAGCGAGGCTCTCATTCAGAATGGAAGGAGAGATAAAGAGCCGGAGCCTCTCCGAGCTGCTCCCGCCCCGCAGCCCCCTCCGCGGAGCCGCCCCCGAGCCCCCCCCCCCCCCCCGGAGCTGCTCCGGGTCCCCAGTGCGCTGCAGCCCTTAGGGAGCTCGGCGCACTCTCCCGGGGCGCAGGTGTCTGTTAGTGTCCCCGGGAGCCCGAGGGCATCCCCGCCCTCCTGGGTCCTGCTCCACCTCCCCGCGAGCCCCTTTCCCCCCAGGAAGGTTGGTGCAGCTCCTGCTTCTCCGGGACGGGGCTCTCCTGTCCTGGGGACACTCGCCCCGGCCTCAGCCCGGCTCCTCGTGGGTCCTCTCCCCCTTGGAGGCCTTTTGTTTCTTTATTTCTTTTCCCCCGTCTTCCTACCTGGATAGAAGCGCGAACTCTTCTCACTGTAGCGTTCCAGCTGTTCTCTCTTTAAATCTCAGCCCAAATTCGTAGATTTTCAGGATGATTTGAAGGTTATATAGGTAATTTGGTGGGGACAGGTGACTTGGGGACCCTACTCTTCTGCCATCTTGCCCCTCCTCCATGAAGTAATTTTAAAACTCACTCAATTCACTAGCTACTAGAGGATAAGCTCCACAAAATGATGACTAAATCAAGAAAGAAGATCATTAAAAAAAAAAAAAAAAGAAGGTTATATAGAATTTAGAATACAGAAAATGGAAAACACCTTATAGGTAAAAGTGATGCTCTAGATAAACATGAAGAGAAATCCCAGGATGACAGCTAAGCAGCATACCTGGAGAGCAACCAGCCACTGGTATAAGAAGAAAATTAGTCTGGGAGGGAGTGTTTTCAGAAGACAAAACAAACAAAAAACAATAAATAAACTTAAAAAATATGTTTATATAGTTATATGTATACTTATATATAATAAACATTTACATATAAATACATATTATATGTGAATTACAACATGGAGAGGAGGTTTATGTTTCTGTGGGTGATGAATGGAAAAGTGGAAAATAAACCAAGAAATTTAATTGTTCCAGTAAAATTAAAAATTGTATAGTCATTGATATTTATTTGTTGAATATTAAATCCTTAGTGGTGGCAAGTTATAATATTGTGTGTCCTAAATACCAATCCTTGAAATTTGGATGCTTCTATATTAGAACGGAATGAAGAAGGAAGGTGTGAGTATGAGTGGAGAATATTGTATATGAGAGATCTAAATTTTCATGTTCCAATTGTGGAAATGTTATATTCAGAACTCAAACATCAGGAAGTGGCAACAAATGTATATTAGCTACAAATGCAGAGACATCAGAAGAAGAATCATTTTGAAACATTGCAAATTATTGTCTTTCTAATATTAATAACTTAGTAAAGTGAATGAGGAGTGGGGCATGTATCTACTGTTTTTTTCCTTAAGACTTATTTATTTATTTATTATTTATTTATTTATTTATTTGAGAGAGAGAGAGAGAGAGAGGGAGAGAGGAGAAAGCACAAGCAGGGGGAGTGGCAGACAGAGGGAAAGGGAGAAGCAGGCTCCCTGTTGAGCAGGCAGCTGATGGGGACCTTGATCCCAGGACTCTGGGATCATGCCCTGAGCTGAAGACACACTTAACCAAATGAGCCACTCAGGCGCCCCTGTGTTTTTTAAAGATTATAAAATGACTTAAATTTCAAGACTGATATGTATGTATTTAATTTAAAATGGAGTAAATTTTAAAATAACTATAGCAAAATATATAGTTATTTGTTTCTATCACCTAAAAGAAAGTTGTGACAGAAGCAGAGAAGGAATAAGTGGCAAGTACTTCTTCCAATCACATCTTTTATTCTTCAGTGAGAAATCCTAAAGTAAATAAAAGACCAAAACTGAGGACAACTTAGTTATGGGAATCTCATGGTTGCAATTCAATAAAAGCATTCATCCATTTTTTTTTAAGATTTTATATATTTATTCATGATAGTCACACAGAGAGAGACAGAGAGGCAGAGACACAGGCAGAGGGAGAAGCAGGCTCCATGAACCGGGAGCCCGACGTGGGATTCGATCCCGGGTCTCCAGGATCGTGCCCCGGGCCAAAGGCAGGCGCCAAACCGCTGCGCCACCCAGGGATCCCCATTCATCCATTTTATTCTCCATAATCAAGTGATCATTCACAGGTTATCTAGTGAATGACTAAGAAGCTCCTTTAAAGAGGGAGCAAGGATGCCTTTCTTGATACACATTCTGTTTCTAATGCAGCTAGCATCTTCTAATATATTCCTAGCTGCTTCATATAGATAGATATTTTCCATTAATATGTTTCTATTTAGTGCTTTGCAAAAATTAATTGCTACATGAATAATAGGGGCATACATAGGAATGAATTTGCTACATTTGTAGCTATTTCTATCATTATTATATTTGGCAGTTGTCTGCTTTCAGTGAGAAGAATAGCATTTTATAGCATCTTTAGTCCACAGATTTAAATGTTTTAGGTGATAACTTTTCCAAAAAGGCACTTTTAGGATTCACAGAGAGACACAAATTACCAGAGTATCAATTATAGTAATATATTACATAATAGGTATAAGCAATGCGGCATAAGAATCACTAGTCTCCTTCTTGTTATTAATAAAATGATGCCAATCAATCTCCATACATGTGGGTAGTGGCTCATGAGGTAGGTAATAAAAATGAACAAACACATTATTTCTATTAACACCTTAAGCCCACCAAACAATGTATATAGGGTCATATTCCCAACAAGAGAACAGGAACCTAATAGTGATAGTCTTTCTTCCTAGATTTTTTCAAAGATCTTATAAATAGAATGTGCCACTAATGTTTACAGAGAAGAGGTACCTTATGGGAGAATTTGGATATTAATCTGCAGAGTAATATCAGACAATGCTCAAATCATTATGAGCTTTCCAGGAAAGAATGTGCAAAGTAGCTCTTTAAGGTGACAATTTATGCCTCTCTTACAAAAAGAGGGATTCTTAATCTGAGGTTTATCGACTCCCGGGTCTGTGGATAGAATTCAGGGGTCCATATACAGAAGTATGAGAATTATGAATTATAAGAGGTAAAAATTAATATACATCACTGTATTATCAGCTGTGCATGTGACTTTGTCACTAGTAGAAATCAGACATTTTATATATCATAAAGCACTTACTGCAGATAGTTTAAAATATAGCTTATATTCATTTATATTCCAAAATTATTATAGTTATTAGGCATACCAGTGGAACTTACTATTTTAGATATTAATAATCAATGTAATTTTGTTTTTAATATTTTTAAAACTATATTTCAATATAATTTGGTTTGTATTTAACTCTATGTAGTTTATTCATTTAAAAGCATTATTCTGAAAAGGAGTCCAAGCTTTACAAGCCCCTTGAAGTGATCTGTAATAAAAAAACAGTTCTGGTTCTCTGGTTAAATTCAAAGGTAAAAATTTTCTTGTGAATTTGAGAATGTTTCGGGATTGAATACTCAAGTAAATGCCAGAAAGTCAGATGTTATTTAGGAATGGCTTTGAGGATTTTTCCTTTTTCATATATATATGAATATGAATATATATATGAATATATATATATATTTTAAGATTTTATTTATTTATTCGTGAGAGACACACAGAGAGAGGCAGAGACAGGCAGAGAGAGAAGCAGACTCCATGTAGGGAGCACGATGTGGGACTCAATCCCGGGATTCCAGGATCACACCCTGAGCCAAAGGCAGGGACTAAACCACTGAGCCATCCAGGCATCCCTTCCTTTTTCTTTTAGATAGAAGGGAGGAGGGCTGCGCATTTTAGAAGTCTTGTAGAACATGTACAGGTCTAATGTAGGAACATGAACCATAAAACTTTGTAGGCCTTTAGATAGTTTGAAATACTGTATTGTAGCATCAAGTCTGTGGGGGAGGAAGAGAGCTCTCCCTGGAGAGATAGAGATAATGGATAGGGATTCCAAGTGTTGTTGCGGACATTTTAAAATGGCCAGAGTGTGATTTAGCAGTTCATTTTCACTTCATTGATTTTTCACTGGTGATTGAATTGAACTTGTTTGTTCATCAGAAATTGCCTCTGGCACCTGATTTTTGCTCCATTTTCTTTTGGTTTCTCTCTCTCTCTCTTTTTTTTTTTCTTCTAAATCATGTCATGTTAATCCTTATTGCAATCTAGCAACAGAATGTGACACTCTTGAGAAAGACCATGGGTCCTTATAGTCTTCTCCTATAGGTGCCCAGATTACTGACAGTCAATAAGAGATCAATACTTCCTATTTTTAAGTTAATTTAGTTTTTTATTAAAAGTTTTATTTTAAGCAATGCAAGAATTGAAAATTAAAAATACAAGATATAGATTGGGAGTATTTTCTTTTTCCATTCTTAATTTGGCATCTAGTCAACATACTCAAAGATGCTTGCTGAGTTTTCAAACCATATGTTACTGCTAGAAAAAGCAATTTAGAAGGTATCTCTAGCCCTATCAGTTGTAACCATTCTTCAGCAATCCTTTATGAGTGCATCTCATTGGTGCTCTCACTTAAAACATTTGTGATGTTTGTAAGTTTGATTTTTCTTCATATTGTAAATTGTAAACCAAAACAAATGGGGACTGGCTATCATGTATTTTATGTAAACCCTTGCATAGATTGTCTACAGCCAGGTGCACTGTCATTGATCAACAAATTTTAATTAAAAAATACGGGGGAAAATTTTTCATGAAGGAAAAAATATTGTGGCATATTATAGAGAATTTTTTCCCCTCAGTATTTATGTTTGTGTCACTTATTATGAGGATCCTGCAACACAGAGATCCTATTTTGCATCATGGTTAGGGATATCTGTATTTGAAAAAGAGTGATGACTTTATAGTAATATGTCTTTAAAAATATTTACTTTAGGCGTTCTTCTCTGGCCAAATTTTTTTGAAAGATTTTATTTATTTATTTGAGAGAGAGTGAGAGTGAGAAGCATACTTCCCGCTGAGCAGAGAGCCTGATGCGGGGCCCGATCCCATGCCCTTGGGATCATGACCAGAGCTGAAGGCAGGCACTTAACCAACTGAGCCACAAGGGCACCCCTCTGGCTAAAATTTTCTTGCTAGTTATTTCTCTGAATACTATTTTTTTGTTATTGCTCTATTTATTACCACACTTTTACTGAAAACAAACAAACAAACAAACCAAAACTCTACTTCATTGTATTCATTGATTCTCAATTTTTGTAGACACTTATTATCCTTCTGTTCTCCTTTGCTTCAGGTCTCATAATATTAAATGTTTCCTAGTGGTTTTTTAGTAGTACTGAGATGACTTCTAATCCAGTTCAAGTCATTTAATTATCTTGTGCCAGTTCTTCATTTTTGGCAATTTGATTATGAGTATTAGAATACATTTATACAATCCATAATTACTTACCAAAGAGAATAATAGCAAATGAATAATAAGAGTCTTTGAAAATTTCATCTTTACTTGATGGTGGATAACATTTTAACAAATTTGAATTAGAGTTGAAAAATGCCACATCATTTTTCCTTCACTAAAACTTGTTTTTTTCTTTAATATCCAAAGATATTTTATCTCTACTGCAGCAAAGAAAACAAGCCTTTAGAAATAACATTTAGTATTCAAAAAAGAAAATAAGGTTTTTAAAATTTATTTTTATTTTTTAAAGATTTTACTTATTCATGAGAGACACACAGAGAGAGGCAGAGACAAAGGCAGAGAGAAGCAGGCTCCCTGTGAGGAGCCTGATGCAGGACTCCGTCCTAGGACCCCAGGATCATGACCTGAGCCAAAGGCAGATGCTCAACCATGGAGCCGCCCAGATACCCCAATTATTTTAAAGTAAGGAGTAAATCCAGATTATTCTTGCCACCTTATGTACAACTTTTTTTTTTGTTTCTGTATTCTTTCTTCTTTTTGAAAACTGATTTACAGATGATATATAATATTAGTTTTAGGTGTACAACATAGAAAATTGATTTTTTTATACATTATGAAATGATTACCTTAATATATTTATTAGCTGTCATTATACAAAATTATTACAATATTATTGAATATCTTCTCTATGCTATACATTACATCCATCCTATGACTTACTTATTTCATAACTGGTAGTTTGTACTCTTAATCCTCTTTTCCTATCTTGTGCATTTCCTCAACTCCTCTCTGGCAGCTACTAGTTGATTCTTTGTATCTGTGCGTCTGTTTTATTTGTTTTGTTTTTTAGATTCCACATATAAGTGAAATCATATGGTATTTTCTTTTTTTCATTTTCTTCCTTTTTAAGATTCTTTACTTAAATTCAATTTAGTTGATATATACTGTGTTATTTGTTTCAGGGGTAGAATTTAGTGATTCTTCAATTGCATATGACACCCAGTATTCATTACATCAGGAGCCCTCCTTAATGTCCATCACCAAATTACCCTCCCTCCTCCACCTAACTTCCCTCCAACAACCCTCAGTTTGTTTCCTAGGGTCCAGATTTTTTCTTATTGGAAGTTTTTATCATCTAGTTTGGGTGCTTTCTGTGATTATTCAATCCATTCATGTCAAAATAGTATATTTATTTAGAGCATGAACTTTGGACCTAGACTGCCAAGGATTAAATGCCGGTTCTGTTATAGGAACTATAATTTATTGAAGCCCATTACTATCAAGATACACCACTTGTTAATTAAACGCAAAGTAGGGACGCCTGGGGGGCTCAGCGGTTGAGCATCTGCCTTCAGCTCAGGCCACGATCCCGGATCTTGGGGTCGAGTCCCACGTCGCGCTCCCTGCGAGGAGCCTGCGTCTCCTTCTGTCTATGTCTCTGCCTCTCTCTCTCTCTCTCTCTCTCATAAATGAATAAATAAAATCTTAAAAAAAAAAAAAAACACAAAGTAGATCTATCTATAGGATAACTAAACTGCCTTGAAGATGGGAATATCCTAGACCTACAGTATCCTATCTTTCTGCTTGCCAGATTAAATTTGAACTCTCTGAAGGGCAGACATTTCCTATTGACATGTTCTTAACAAATATCTTTGTTTAGTTTACCATAAAACCTTAGACTTTCTAAAGAAAAATTCTGTTCTTGCATCAATGATTTAAGGCAATTCTTATAAGTGTCTGTTGATATATATTCACCATAATTATCAAATTTATTTACAAAAAAAAAATACGTATTCCTGAACCCAACATGATAATCTTTGGCAGGTGAGAACAAGACATTTTTCCTTCTCTGTTTTGTGTTTTTAGGTATATTGAGATATCACTGACATATAACATTGTATAACTCTAAGTGGTACAATATGATGGCGTACATATTGTAAAACGATTACCACAATAAGTTTATACCTTCACCTTACATGATTATCCATTTGTTTTTTTCTTATTGTGGTGAGAAAATTTAAGATTTACTCTTGCAGGGAAAGAAAAATTCTTCTTCTACCCTTCAAGATCTTCCAGCTGTATTAAGAATTAAATTTAAATGAACATATTAGCAGGAGAAAAAAAACCCAAAGTTTTATTAAATGCACATGGAGATTCAATAGTGAAAGTGAGACCTAAAGTAAAGACCAATGCAAATAGTTTTTATACGTTTTAGATCGAAACAATGAATTTGTTCAGAATTAACAGGATAAAGAAAACAGGTGTTTGAGGGCTTTAATTAGTAGGAAATTCTAAGCAGAATTTAGGTTGAGGTAATAGATTAGAAAAGAAGTATCAAAGTTTGTTTCCACACATTTCTTGGCTTTATAGTTCCTGTCATTGGTGATAAGGATGTATTTTCTCCTCATAGTGTAGAGAGGATATATTTTTTAAAAGATTTATTCGTTTATGAATTTTAGAGAGAGAGCAAGTAAGTATAAGTTGGGAGAGGGGCAGCACAAGAGAGAATCCTAAAGCTGATTCCTTGCTCAACTTGGAGCCCAACAGGGTGGGCTGGAGTTGACACCTTAACCAACTGAGCCACCCAGGTGCCCTGGGAGGATATTTTTTTATGTGGGAGATTTGTTTCCTGCTTTCAGAAGACAGATGAGGATCTGCTTGTCCTTACACTGGCTATTTCTTAAGAAACTTTCATTTAAAACAATCAGTATGCCAAAGTGGCATATTTTGGGGTGGCCTGACATTGGCCGCTACGCTCTTAGCAACTTTCAAGCATACAATACAGTACTGTTATCTATAGTCACTATATTATATATTATAATTCCAGAACTTATTCATCTTACAACTGGAAGTATATATTTTTTGACATCATTTCACTATTTTCCCCATCCCCCAGCTCCTGGCAAACTCTGATCAATTGTCTTCTTTTTATGAATTTTAGGTTCCATATGTAAATGATATAAAGTATTTGTATTTCTCTCTTTGATTTATTCCACTTAGCTTGATGGCCTCAGGGTTCATCATGTTTTCTCAAAAGGCAGGATTCGCCCTTTTATATGGATGAGAAATATTTCATTGTAGATGTGGTACATGTGTGTATGTATATATATACACACACATTTTTTTTTATCCATTCATTCATGGACTCATTTCTATATCCATTAGGTTATTTCCACATCTTCACTATTAGGAATACTGCTGCAGTGAACATGGAGGTGTAGATTCTATTCGAGATGATTATTTCATTTCCTTGCATTGATATTTGTGCTTTGAGGAAGCAGTCTCATGTTCTAGTGTTTTTAAGCAGTCAGGAGGGACTGCTGACTTGCTTTTCTGCCCTGGTGGGCTGTAGGATGTGTTCCAAAGCTGCCTAATAACTCTGGCCATACTTCCTGGTTGAATTAAGCTAGTGACTTGCTTCTCTGTCCAGCAAAGCTCTAGAATGGGCTCCATGGCTGGGATGGCCTCCCAAAACTGAGCAGAACTAAGAACTGCTGACCAAACTTATTGGCCAGGTGAAGCCATCAGCTCCACTCTGTAGATGAAGATAGCCATGAGTTGGGTCTCTGCTTGGACATTATTACCAGCTGGAATTCAGTCTGCCAAGATTTGCAAACCCTTTGCTATGAGCCCTGCCTCCCTTCTCTGTCTCTGGCTGATTCTCCCAGTGATTCCCATGAAGCAATACCAAAGTAGGCTTCCTGAAACCATCCTATAATGCTGAGGAGGCTGTATATCCACTTTGGGCTCCCCTTTTTCCAATGGAGAAACTATAGATCCCCAGTACAGCATGGCACCCTTAGGGGTGATGCAGTCCAAGTAAAACTGTCCCTTTCACCCTTCCTATGTGTTTTACCCCCCACAACTTCCGTGGTTCAACAGGGTATTTTAGCCTTACTTCCAGGTTCTGGGATCTTTACAGAGGTTTCTAGTCTATAGATAATTAGTTGTAAGTTGCTTTTTCAGTGTAGGAATCTGAAGTCAGAGGCAGTCTGTTTTGCCATCTTGCTGATGTCACTCCATCTTTAATTTATGTTTTTAAATAATAAATTTATTTTTTATTGGTGTTCAATTTACCAACATACAGAATAACACCCAGTACTCATTCTGTCAAGTGCCCCCCTCAGTGCCCATCACCCATTCACCCCCACTCCCTGCCCTCCTCCCCTTCCATCACCCATAGTTCGTTTCCAGAGTTAGGAGTCTTTATGTTCTGTCTCCCTTTCTGATATTTCCCACACATTTCTTCTCCCTTCCCTTATATTCCTTTCACTATTATTTATATTCCCCAAATGAATGAGAACATACAATGTTTGTCCTTCTCCGATTGACTTACTTCACTCAGCATAATACCCTCCAATTCCATCCACATTGAAGCAAATGGTGGGTATTTGTCATTTCTAATGGCTGAGTAATATTCCATTGTATACATAAACCACATCTTCTTTATCCATTCATCTTTCGATGCACACCGAGGCTCCTTCCACAGTTTGGCTATTGTGGCCATTGCTGCTATAAACATTGGGGTGCAGGTGTCCTGGAATTTCATTGCATCTGCATCTTTGGGGTAAATCCCCAACAGTGCAATTGCTGGGTCATAGGGCAGGTCTATTTTTAACTCTTTGAGGAACTTCCACGCAGTTTTCCAGAGTGGCTGCACCAGTTCACATTCCCACCAACAGTGCAAGAGGGTTCCCTTTTCTCCGCATCCTCTCCAACATTTGTGGTTTCCTGCCTTGTAAATTTTCCCCATTCTCACTGGTGTGAGGTGGTACCTCATCGTGATTTTGATTTGTATTTCCCTGATGGCAAGTGACGCAGAGCATTTTCTCATGTGCGTGTTGGCCATGTCTATGTCTTCCTCTGTGAGATTTCTCTTCACGTCTTTGGCCCAATTCACGATTGGATTGTTTGTTTCTTTGCTGTTGAGTTTAAGAAGTTCTTTATAGATCTTGGAAACTAGCCCTTTATCTGATACATCATTTGCAAATATCTTCTCCCATTCTGTAGGTTGTCTTTGAGTTTTGTTGACTGTATCCTTTGCTGTGCAGAAGCTTCTTATCTTGATGAAGTCCCAATAGTTCATTTTTGCTTTTGTTTCTTTTGCCTTCGTGGATGTATCTTGCAAGAAGTTACTGTGGCTGAGTTCAAAAAAGGGTGTTGCCTGTGTTCTCCTCTAGGATTTTGATGGACTCTTGTCTCACATTTAGATCTTTCACCCATTTTGAGTTTATCTTTGTGTATGGTGCAAGAGAGTGGTCTAGTTTCATTTTTCTGCATGTGGATGCCCAATTTTCCCAGCACCATTTATTGAAGAGACTGTCTTTCTTCCAGTGGATAGTCTTTCCTCCTTTGTCGAATATTAGTTGACCATAAAGTTGAGGGTCCACTTCTGGATTCTCTATTCTGTTGCATTGATCTGTGTCTGTTTTTGTGCCAGTACCACACTGTCTTGATGACCACAGCTTTGTAGTACAACCTGAAATCTGGCATTGTGATGCCCCCAGCTATGGTTTTCTTTTTTAAAGTTCCCCTGGCTTTTCGGGGTATTTTCTGATTCCACACAAATCTTTTTTTTCCCACACAAATCTTAAAATAATTTGTTCCAACTGTCTGAAGAAAGTCCATGGTATTTTGATAGGGATTGCATTAAACGTGTAAATTGCCCTGGGTAACATTGACATTTTCACAATATTAATTCTGCCAATCCATGGGCATGGAATATTTTTCCATCTCTTTGTGTCTTCCTCAATTTCTTTCAGAAGTGTTCTGTAGTTTTTAGGGTATAGATCCTTTACCTCTTTGGTTAGGTTTATTCCTAGGTATCTTATGCTTTTGGGTGCAATTGTAAATGGGATTGACTCCTTAATTTCTCTTTCTTCAGTCTCATTGTTAGTGTATAGAAATGCCACTGACTTCTGGGCATTGATTTTGTATCCTGCCACGCTACCAAATTGCTATATGAGTTCTAGCAATCTTGGGGTGGAGGCTTTTGGGTTTTCTATGTAGAGTATCATGTCATTGGCGAAGAGGGAGAGTTTGACTTCTTTGCCAATTTGAATGCCTTTAATGTCTTTTTGTTGTCTGACTGCTGAGGCTAGGACTTCCAGTACTATGTTGAATAGCAGTGGTGAGAGTGGACATCCCTGTCTTGTTCCTGATCTTAGGGGAAAGGCTCCCAGTGCTTCCCCATTGAGAATGATAGTTGCTGTGGGCTTTTCGTAGATGGCTTTTAAGATGTCGAGGAATGTTCCCTCTATCCCTACGCTCTGAAGAGTTTTGATCAGGAATGGATGCTGTATTTTGTCAAATGCCTTCTCTTCATCTAATGAGAAGATCATATGGTTCTTGGTTTTTCTCTTGCTGATATGATGAATCACATTGATTGTTTTACGAGTGTTGAACTAGCCTTGTGTCCCGGGGATAAATCCTACTTGGTCATGGTGAATAATTTTCTTAATGTATTGTTGGATCCTATCGGCTAGTATCTTGTTGAGAATTTTTGCATCCATGTTCATCAGGGATATTGGTCTATAATTCTCCTTTTTGGTGGGGTCTTTGTCTGGTTTTGGAATCAAGGTGATGCTGGCCTCATAGAACGAATTTGGAAGTACTTCATATCTTTCTATCTTTCCAAACAGCTTTAGGAGAATAGGTATGGTTTGTTCTTTAAACGTTTGATAGAATTCCCCTGGGAAGCCATCTGGCCCTGAACTTTTGTGTCTTGGGAGGTTTTTGATGACTGCTTCAATTTCCTCCCTGGTTATTGGCCTGTTCAGGTTTTCTATTTCTTCCTGTTCCAGTTTTGGTAGTTTGGCTTTCCAGGAATGCGTCCATTTCTTCTAGATTGCCTAATTTATTGGCGTATAGCTGTTCATAATACGTTTTTAAAATCGTTTGTATTTCCTTGGTGTTGGTAGTGATCTCTCCTTTCTCATTCATATTTTTATTAATTTGAATCTTCTCTCTCTTCTTTTTAATAAGGCTGGCTAATGTTTTATCTATATTATTAATTCTTCAAAGAGCCAACTCCTGGTTTTGTTGATCTGTTCCACAGTTCTTCTGGTCTCGATTACGTTGAGTTCTGCTCGAATCTTAATTAACTCTCTTCTTCTCCTGGGTGTAGGATCTATCTGCTGTTTTTTTCTCTAGCTCCTTTAGGTGTAAGGTTAGCTTTTGTATTTGAGCTCTTTCCACTTTTTGGATGGATGCTTGTATTGCGACGTATTTCCCCCTCAGGACTGCTTTTGCTGCATCCCAAAGATTTTGAACGATTGTATCTTCATTGTCATTTGTTTCCATGAATCTTTTTAATTCTTCCTTAATTTCCTGGTTGACCCTTTCATCTTTTAGCAGGATAGTCCTTAACCTCCACGTGTTTGAGGTCCTTCCAAACTTCTTGTTGTGATTTAGTTCTAATTTCAAGGCATTATGGTCTGAGAAAATGCAGGGGACAATCCCAATCTTTTGGTATCGGTTCAGACCCGATTTGTGACCCAGTATGTGGTCTATTCTGGAGAAAGTTCCATGTGCACTTGAGAAGAATGTGTATTCAGTTGAGTTTGGATGTAAAGTTCTGTAAATATCTGTGAAATCCATCTGGTCCAGTGTATCACTTAAAGCTCTCGTTTCTTTGGAGATGTTGTGCTTAGAAAACCTATCGAGTATAGAAAGAGCTAGATTGAAGTCACCAAGTATAAGTGTATTATTATCTAAGTACTTCTTTACTTTGGTTATTAATTGATTTAAATATTTGGGAGCTCCCACATTCAGCGCATATATATTGAGGATTGTTTGTCCTCTTGTTGGATAGATCCTTTAAGTATGAGATAGTGTCCCTCTTCATCTCTCACTACAGTCTTTGGGGTCAATTTTAGTTTATCTGATATAAGGATGGCTACCCCTGCTTTCTTTTGAGGACCATTTGAATGGTACATGGTTCTCCAACCTTTTATTTTCAGGCTGTAGGTGTCCTTCTGTCTAAAATGAGTCTCTTGTAGACAGCAAATAGATGGGTCCTGCTTTTTTATCCAGTCCGAAACCCTGCGCCTTTTGATGCTGTCATTAAGCCTATTCTCATTCAGAGTTACTACTGAAAGATATGAGTTTAGTGTCACCATGATATTTATTCAGTCTTTGTTTTTGTGGATTGTTCCACTGAACTTCTTCTTAAAGGGGAGTTTTAAGAGTCCCCCTTAAAATTTCTTGCAGAGCTGGTTTGGAGGTCACATATTCTTTCAGTTCCTGCCTGTCTTGGCAGCTCTTTATCTCTCCTTCCATTTTGAATGAGAGCCTTGCTGGATAAAGTATTCTTGGTTGCATATTTTTCTCATTTAGGACCCCGAATATATCCTGCCAGCCCTTTCTGGCCTGCCAGGTCTCTATGGAGAGGTCTGCTGTTACCCTAATACTCCTCCCCATAAAGGTCAGGGATTTCTTGTCTCTTGCTGCTTTAAGGATCTTCTCTTTGTCTTTGGAATTTGCAAGCTGCTATTAGATCTCGAGGTGTTGAATGGTTTTTATTGATTTTATGGGGGGTCTCTCTATTTCCTGGATCTGAATGCCTGTTTCCCTTCCCAGACTAGGAAAGTTTTCAGCTATGATTTGTTCAAATATATATTCTGGCCCTCTGTCCCTTTCGGCGCCCTCGGGAACCCCAATTAAATGTAGGTTTTTCTTCCTCAGGCTGTCGTTTATTTCCCTTAATCTATCCTCATGATCTTTTAATTGTTTGTCTCTTTTTTCCTCAGTTTCCCTCTTTGACATCAACTTGTCTTCTATGTCACTCACTTGTTCTTCCACCTCGTTAACCCTAATTGTTAGGACTTCTAGTTTGGATTGCATCTCATTCAATTGATGTTTAATTTCTGCCTGATGAGATCTAAATTCTGCAGTCATGAAGTCTCTTGAGTCCTTTATGCTTTTTTCTAGATCCACCAGTAGCTGTATAATAGTGCTTCTGAATTGGCTTTCTGACATTGAATTGTAATCCAGATTTTGTAACTCTGTGGGAGAGAGGACTGTTTCTGATTCTTTCTTTTGGGTGAGGTTTTCCTTCTAGTCATTTTGCTCAGTGCAGAGTGGCCAAAAACAAGTTGTATTGGGAAAAGGAGAAAAAGAGAGGAGAGAAAGAAGGAAAGAAAAGAGAAAAAGAAAAAAGAAAAAAGGAAGGAAGAAAAGAAGAAAAGAGAAGAAAAAGAGAAAGAAAAAGAAAGAAAGGAAAAAAAGGGTGGGGGAAGCAAACAAATCAAAAAGCAAAAACAAACAAACAGACAAACAAACAAAAAACCACGGGGGAGTATCTTCTGATTCTGTATACTTTAAGTCCCTTGACTCCCCTGCAATTTGTCCAGCTGGTCTTCTGGGGGAGGGGTTTGTTGTGCTGATTTTCAGGTGTTAGCACTTGGGGGAGCTGCTGCGCCCCTGCCTGGTGCAGGGCTCAGTGGGGGTTGTTCACCCCGTGAGGCCCCAAGAGGAACAACCGCAGTGGCAGGGCCAGCTCTGGAGCCTGGAGTCAGCCCCCGCAGTAGCTCCAGAGCTCTCCGTCTGCAGGGCCTGGAGGCTCCGGGGCGGGGCGCTGATCTGCTCAGCTGGGGCAGGAGTGTCCTCGCTGTCCTGGGCCCTCCCGGCCTCTGCCTGTCCCGGGGGGAGGCCGGATCCTGGGCTGTGTCCTGGCGCCCTGTGCTCCTGCCCCGCAGCCCCCTCTGCGGAGCCGCCCCGGAGACCCCCCAGCTGCTCCCGCCCCGCAGCCCCCTCCGTGGAGCCGCCCTGAGCCCCCGAGCTGCTCCCGCCCCGCAGCCCCCTCCGTGGAGCCGCCCTGAGCCCCGCAGCTGCTCCCGCCCCCGAGCCCCTCCGAGCTGCTCCCGCCCCGCAGCCCCCTCCGCGGAGCCGCCCCGAGCCCCCCCAGCTGCTCCCGCCCCGCAGCCCCCTCCGCGGAGCCGCCCCCGAGCGCCCCCCCCCCCCCGAGCTGCTCCGGGTCCCGCCGTGCGCGCTGCAGCCCTTAGGGAGCTCGGCGCATCTCCCGGGGCGCAGGTGTCTGTTAGTGTCCCCGGGAGCCCGAGGGCATCCCCGCCCTCCTAGGTCCTGCTCCAACTCCCCGCGAGCCCCTTTCCCCCGGGAAGGTCGGTGCAGCTCCTGCTCCTCCGGGACGGGGCTCTCCTGTCCTGGGGACACTCGCCCCGGCCTCAGCCCGGCTCCTCGTGGGGCCCCTCCCCCTTGGAGGCCTTTTGTTTCTTTATTTCTTTTCCCCCGTCTTCCTACCTGGATAGAAGCAGGAACTCTTCTCACTGTAGCATTCCAGCTGGTCTCTCTTTAAATCTCAGGCCCGGATCCCTGGGTGGCGCAGCGGTTTGGCGCCTGCCTTTGGCCCAGGGCGCGATCCTGGAGACCCGGGATCGAATCCCACATCCGGCTCCCGGTGCATGGAGCCTGCTTCTCCCTCTGCCTGTGTCTCTGCCTCTCTCTCTCTCTGTGACTATCATAAATTAAAAAAAAAGAAAAAAAATCTCAGGCCGAATTCGTAGATTTTCAGGATGATTTGAAGGTTATCTAGGTAATTTGGTGGGACAGGTGATTTGGGGACCCTACTCTTCCTCCATATTGCCCCTCCCCTCCATCTTTAATTTAATACAAATTTTGAACAAATCTCATGCATAGTAATAATTTAGAGAACCATTGGTTTATTAGATATCAGGCTCCTGTGTTGACTACATGAAAAACATGTTTATGTGCTCCTATAACACTCAGAAGCCTTAGTATGACAGAAGTTTTAAGAGTCCCAGTTAGACATTTTCCCTTATTATTTATAATGTTGTGGCCAGGTAATATGTCTTCTGTATTCTAACTCAGAAGGCCAAGTATACAGATTTTCCCACCCTTGCCCTGGATTTAGAGAAAATTCTCTGATACAATGGAAATAATAGCCTCTGTGCCTGGAAATGAAGTTTGTGATCAGCAGGGACTAGGAAGATATTCTTGGATATACGGTATATTAAGTTCCAGAAGAAGACCCATAAATAATGGCACAGACTTGAAATGGAGATGTAGTCTTAAATACACATATGTATAAGTTCAAAGTCACCAGGATTTAGGTATGTAGTTGACCTTCATTTTACTCACAGGCTATAGGTGTCAAAGTCTTGCCAGGAAAATATTTCAGGCAAGAACTTTAATTAGGTGCTTTCAATACCCTTGGAAGGGTGGGGAACAAATGTCAGAAAGTACATGATGATCTCAGGAAATTTTTCAGTTGCAGAAATTATAGAAATCCAGTACTGCTAAATTCAGCTACCTGCAGTACCTAATTAATCAATTCATAGGGGAATATCTAGAAGACATAGCATAACCTTGCTCTCAGCCAAAGTCAATATCCCTGCCCACTGTTGTTAGTGGGACAAAAATAAATTTTTGTTCTTATCTGTCTCTAAAATTTTGTGAAAGTGACTTTCTTTGGCAGAATGTGAACTAGAACTCAAGTAAGGAGTTGGTCTGAAAAATGTAGTTTTCTATGCTCCTTGTCTGAGGGATACATTGAGATGATTTAGAGAATTTAGTACATTGCTGAATACAAGTACACATAAACCATAATTATATACATATATGTATATAGTCTTCTTCTTCCCTTTTTCTTTGATTAAGAAGACTGGGAAGCTTGTTAGAATCAGATTCCTAGTATATATACTTGAATATTTAATTTTTAAATCTAATTTAACAAAACTACTCCAACTACTTTACATAGTAGTATATTACTTAGAAATACATTTCAAAAGGTGAAAGACAATAAAAGGTTTTAACATACAGTGTGAAATGTCAATTTTGTAACAATACTTTTCTACATTAGTCTTAAGAAGTTGTGACTCTCTTCACTTTTTATAATAAGGGAACAAGTAAGGTTCTCCTGTACAGCAATTTTAATGATTCTAAATATGAATGACTACAAAATTTTAAAGAAATCTACCTTTTATTTCTGAGGTAGGTTAATTTATATTTTAACTATTTATCTTACAGTGTAAATTATATTCATCATATAATTATCTTCATACAATATATCTCAGTGGAAATAATGTCTAAAGTAGGGAGGCAGGGCTTATTCTCAAAAATCCCTTTCTCATCTAAAATTTGTGAATCTCTAAAGTTTTGGTTTATTTAGGAAAAAGAAGCAGACAACATTCAGTTAAATTTTCCGAGTATTCAAGTTACTTCAGACTAAGTTAGATCCAGCCTGAAAGAACTATGTCTCCAAGGAAACTTAACCTTATTCTCTTTATAAATCTATAAATACTTTCTGGAGGCTGCCTCTCTTACTCTCAGAGGCTTCTCATAATTTTAGAGCAACTGGTGGAGAATTTAACAAAAGCATCTTAAGTTCATTTCTCTTCAGTTCATAGCTTCCAGTACAAGACGAACTTTTCGTGAAGTTACTTTTCTCCTTTTAATCCCTTTCCCTACTCCGTCAACATCATTTACCTCATTATTATTTCTTATTCTGATTCCTAGGCCTGTGCTGGCCTGCAATCAGAAGGATTCTTTCTTCATTCAGTGTTCCAGCTTCTCTTAGGCCAGTGCCCTCTTAGCTGCATAAACTTGGTCTTCTAGCATTCTCTGTACCTGTAAGTAGCAGGACGATTTTTTTTCTCTTTGGAATAGAACTATAAGATTGATAACCTGACAAAGCAATTACAGTAAAACTCTATTACAAAGCACTTTACTATTCACAGATTCGATCACACCTTGGGTCAAACTATGACCACTATGTACATTGTGCATTTCTCTTAATATAACATGGAAGGAGCTTACAAGGTGGATGTTATCTTATCCTCTGACATCAGCCTTATTACAGTGGTCTCTTTTATTGCATTGATTCATGTTGTTAGATAGAAAAAAAATTGCTTTCTATGCAATATTCAAGGACTAGTAGATAAACAATGTCACAAAATAATATCAGGCATCACTTTGTCTTGTAATATAACCTTATCCTATTATATATTGTCCCAGTTATGAAACATAGTTGGTGATTTAGAGTAGTAAGGCAAATATTTTAGAAATGATTGTCTATGAAAGATGTTATAAGAAGATAAGATATTTGCCTTAAATAAAAATATATATTCATATGACTGGTGATAGCAGATGGCTCTAATGCCTGGATGTCACATATCTTCATCCCATAGTTCTGTGCACTCAGATTCACCTTGTGCTAAGACTACCACTCCATGCATGGATCTCATGTCTTCAGGACCGACTTATCCTTTAGACTTAGTGCCAAGGTCCAAACCTTTGAGGAGTCCATAAAAGTATTTTAAATGTTTTAATATATAACAGTAATATATTTGTCTTCATACAAGTGCAGTCATAAAATGAAAATGTTAATTCTTTTTATGGTGCAAGGGACCCACCACAGTCATAATGTGACCACACATGCCTCAACTTTCTCCATGGTTGCCTCCTTCCTCCCACATAGCCAGGAAGTATAACATCCCCAGGGGCAACAGGTAAAAGTAATGGGCCAGGTGAACAATTTTGAAAGACACTTTTATGATTTTTCTAGAAGAATCAAATCTTTGTTGTCCCTGTATTATATCTTCACATATTCTATAAAGCACACGTGTATACATTTTTCTGTAGCCCTCCCTGAAGTATAGATTCAATTTCTTGCTTTCCAGAGGGCATAAACTAAGACTGTCTCTGAACCTCACTGCCAATTTCAATCTTTTAAAGTACAAAGATGTTCTTATAGGTTTCTTCTTCCAGGTTATATTTTCTTTTATAATAGCAGATTTATCAAGATACCGTTCACATACCATAAAAGTCACCATTTTAAAGAGTTCAATTTAGTAATCTTTAGTGTGTTTGTAGAATTCTATCACCATCATTATTATCTAACTTTACAACATTTCCATCAGCCCAAAAGAAACTCTGTACCTGTTAGTAGTCTCTCATTCTTCTCTCCCTGCCAGTTCCTGGAAACCACTAATTTACTTCCTGTCAACATAGATTTGCCAACTCTGGACATTTTCTATAAATGGAAGCATATAATATTCAGTCATTTGTGAATTTCTTCACTTATTCCTTTTAATGGCCAAATGATATTCCATTGTATGAATGTTACTTTTGCTCATTCATTCATAAGTTGATAGACATGTGCATAGTTTCTGCTTTTTGGCTCTTACAAATGATGCTTCTTTGGACATTTGGTACAAGGACATATATTGTCAAGTCTCTTGGATTTTTACTAACATTAGAATTGGTCATATTGTAGCTCTGTTTAACTTTTAAAGCTATTTGCAAGTTATTTTCAAGTGTAGTCAACTCCTGAATAATAGATAGAATAATAGATACTTGACCTGTGTGAGTCCATATATGCACAATTGTTTTTGATAAATACAGCACTCTAAATATATTGGCTCTTCCTTCTGATTTTCTTAATAATATTTTCTTTTCTCCAGCTTATTTTAACTTAAGTAAACAGTATATAATGCATATAACATAAAAATACGTATTAATTGACTATGTGAATAATACAGTTTCCAATCAACAGTAGGCATTGTAGTTAAGTTTTGGGAGACTCATAATTTATGCGCAGATTTTTAATTATGCAGGAATCTGTAAAGGAGGTCAGTGTCCCTAACCTCTGCATTGTCCAAGGGTCAACTGTACTTCACATTTTCACATTCCCACTATTAATTTTGAGTGTTCTCGTTCTCCACATTCTCACCAACACTTGTTATTGCGTATCTTTTATTTTTGCCATTCTTGTAGATGTGAAGTGGTATCACATTACGGTTTTGTTTAGCATTTCCCTAATGACTACTTATGTTGAGCATCTTTTCATCTGCTTATTGGCCATTTGCATATTTTCTTTGGAGAAATGTCTATTCAAATGTTTTCCCCATTTTTAATTGCATTACTTGCCTTTTTATTTTTGAGGGCTAAGAGTTCTTTATACTGTCCATACAATACCATTGTCAGTAAATAATTGCAAATATTTTCAACCATTCTATGAGTGATCTTTTTTGGTATATTTTTATTGGAATTCAATATATTTTGCTATTTTTTTTGGAATTCAATTTTTTTGGTATATTTTTATTGGAATTCAATTTTCCAACGCATAGTGTAACACCCAGTGCTCATCCCATCAAATGCCTCCCTCAGAGCCTGTCACCCAGTCACCCCATCCCCCTGTCCACCTCCCCTTCCATTACCCCTTGTTCATTTCCCAGAGTTGCAGTCTCTCATATATTTTGTCACCCTCTCTGATTTTTCCCACTCATTTTTATTCCTTTCCCCTTTATTCCCTTTCACTATTTCTTATATTCCCCATATGAGTGAAACCATATAATGATTGTCCTTCTCTGAATGACTTACTTTACTCTCCAGTTCCATCCACGTCGAAGCAAAGGTGGGTATTCATTGTTTCTAATGGCTGAGTAGTATTTCATTGTATATATATAAAACATTTTCTTTATCCATTCATCTGTCAATGGACATTGAGGCTTCTTCCACAGTATGGATATTGTGGACATTGCTGCTATGAACATTGGGATGCAGGTGTCTCAGATTTTCACTGCATCTGTATCTTTTGGATAAATCCCCAGTAGTGCAATTGCTGGGTCATAGGGTAGCTCTATTTTTAACTTCTTGAGAAACCTCCACACAGTTTCCAGAGTGGCTGTACCAGTTCACATTGGACCAACAGTGCAAGAGGGTTTCCTTTCTCCACATTCTCTCCAACATTTGTTGTTTCCTGTCTTGTTAATTTTCTCCATTCTCACTGGTGTGAGGTGGTATCTCATCATGATTTTGATTTGTATTTCCCTAATGGCAAGTTATGTGGATCATTTTATCATGTGATTGCTGGCCATGTGTATGTATTCCTCTGTGAAATTTCTATTCATATCTTTTTCCCATTTCATGATTGGATTGTTTTTTTGCTGTTGAGTTTAATAAGTTCTTTATAGATATTGGATACTAGCCCTTTGTCTGATATGTCATTTGCAAATATCTTCTCCCATTCTGTAGGTTGTCTTTTAGTTTTGTTGACAGTTTCTCTTGCTGTGCAGAAACTTTTTATCTTGATTAAGTCCCAATAATTCATTTTTGCTTTTGTTTCCCTTGCCTTCATAGATGTATCTTGTAAGAAGGTGCTGTGGCCAAGTTCAAAAAGGGTGTTGATTGTGTTCTTTAAGATTTAGATGGATTCTTTTCCCACAGTAAGATCTTTCATCCATATTGAGTTTATCATTATGTATGGTGTAAGAGAATGGTCCAGTGCCCTTCTTCTGAACGTGGCTGTCCAATTTTCCCAGCGCCATTTATTGAAGATACTGTCCTTTTTTCCAGTGCATAGTCTTTCCTGCTTTGTCAAATATTAGTTGACCATAGAGTTGAGGGCCCATTTCTGGGTTCTTTATTCTGTTCTATTGATCTACGTGTGTGTTTTTCTGCCAGTACCACACTGTCTTGATGATCACAGCTTTGTAGTACAAAGTGAAATCCATCATTGTGATACCCCCAGCTCTGGTCTTCTTTTTCAATATTCCCCTGGCTTTTCAGGATCCTTTCTGATTCCACACAAATCATAAGATTATTTGTTCCAACACTGTGAAGAAAGTCCATGGTATTTTGATAAGGATCACTTTGAAAGTGTAAATTGCTCTGGGTAACATTGACATTTTCACAATATTAATTCTGCCAATCCATGAGCATGGGATATTTTTCCATCTCTTTGTGTCTCCCTCAATTTCTTTCAGAAGTGTTCTATAGTTTTTAGGATATAGATCCTTTACCTCTTTGGTTTGGTTTATTCCTAGGTATCTTGTGCTTTTGGGTGCAATTGTAAGTGGGATTGACTCCTTAATTTCTCTTTCTTCAGTCTCATTGTTAGTGTATAGAAATGCCACTGATTTCTGGGCAATGATTTTGTATCCTGCCACACTGCCAAATTGCTGTATGAGTTCTAGCAATCTTGAGGTGGAGTCTTTTGGGTTTTCTATGTACAGTATCATGTCATTGGCAAAGAGGGAGATTTTGACTTCTTCTTTGCCAATTTGAATGCCTTTTATTTCTTTTTGTTGTCTGATTGCTGAGGCTAGGACTTCTAGTTCTATATTGAATAGCAGTGGTGAGAATGGACATCCCTGTCATGTTCCTGATTTTAGGGGAAAGGCCCTCAGTTTTTCCCCATTGATAATTATAGTCGCTGTGGGCTTTTCATAGATGGCTTTTAAGATGCTGAGGAATGGGGATCCCTGGGTGGCGCAGCGGTTTTGCGCCTGCCTTTGGCCCAGGGCGCGATCCTGGAGACCCGGGATCGAATCCCACGTCGGGCTCCTGGTGCAGGGAGCCTGCTTCTCCCTCTGCCTATGTCTCTGCCTCTCTCTCTCTCTCTCTCTCTCTGTGACTACCATAAATAAATTAAAAAAAAATATTAAAAAAAAAAAAGATGCTGAGGAATGTTCCCTCTATCTCTATACTCTAAAGAGTTTTGATCAGGAACGGATGCTGTATTTTGTCAAATGCTTTCTCTGCATCTATTGAGAGGATCATATGGTTCTTGGTTTTTTATCTTGTTGATGTGATCTGTCACGTTGATTGTTTTATGAGTGTCAAAACAACCTTGCATCCCAGGGATAAATCCCACTTGGTCATAGTGAATAATCTTCTTAATGTGCTGTTGGATTCTATTGGCCTGTATCTTGTTGAGAATTTTTGCATCTGTGTTCATCAGGGATATTGGTCTATAATTCTCCTTTTTGGTGGGGTCTTTGTCTGGTTTGGGGATTAAGGTGATGCTGGCCTCATAAAACAAGTTTGGAAGTATTCTATCCCTTTCTATCTTCAGAACAGCCTAGTAGAATAGGTATTATTTCTTCTTTAAACATTTGATAGAATTCCCCTGGGAAGCCATCTGGCCTTGGACTTTTGTGTCTTGGGAGGTTTTTGATGACTGTTTCAATTTCCTCTCTGGTTATTGGCCTGTTCAGGTTTTCTATTTCTTCCTGTTCCAGTTTTGAATTTTTCGTTTTCCAGAAATGCATTCATTTCTTCTAGATTGCCTAATTTATTGGAGTATAGCTGTTCATAATACACTTTTAAAGTCATTTGTATTTCCTTGGTATTGGTTGTGATATCTCTTCTTTCCATAATTTTATTAATTTGAGTTTTTTTTTTTTAATAAGACTGCCTGATGGTTTATCTATCTTGTTAATTCTTTCAAAGAACGAATTCCTGGTATTGCTGCTCTGTTCCACAGTTCTTCCGGTCTCTATTTCATTGAATTCTGCTCGAATCTTTATTAACTCTCTTCTGCTTGGTGTAGGTTTTACTTGCTTTTCTTTCTCCAGTTCATTTAGGTATAATGTTAGCTTGTGTATTTGAGGGTTTTCCAATTTTTTGAGGGATGCTTACATTGCAATGTATTTCCCTCTTAGAACTGCTTTTGCTGTATGCCAAAAAATTTGAACGGTTGTATCTTCATTCTCATTAGTTTCCATGAATCTTTTTTAATTCTTCTCTAATTTCCTGGTTGACCCATTTACCTTTTAGCAGGATGCTCTTTAATCTCCAAGTGTTTGAGTTTCTTTCAAATTTATTCTTGTTTTTTGAGTTCTAGTTTCAAAGCATTGTGGTCTAAAAATATGCAGGGGACAATCCCAGTCTTTTGGTATTTTGAGACCTGATTTATGACCCAGTATGCGGTCTATTATGGAGAAAGTTCCATGTGCACTTGAGAATAGTGTGTATTCAGTTGCGTTCAGATGGAACGTTCTGTATATATCTGTGAAATCCATCTGATCCAGTGTATCATTTAAGGCCCTTGTTTCTTTGGAGATGTTGTGCTTAGAACATCTGTCATTTGCAGAAAGTGCCGTGTTGAAGTCTCCTATTATTAGTGTATTATTATCTAAGTATGTCTTTACTTTGGTTATTAATTGATTGATATACTTGGCAACTTCCACATTAGGGGCATAAATATTCATGATTGTTAGCTCCTCTTGTTGGATAGATCCTTTAAGTATGATATTCTTACTACAGTCTTTGGGATAAACTTTAATTTATCTAATATAAAGATTGCTACCTCACCCTTCTTTTGAGAACCATTTCAATGGTAAATGGTCTCTATATTTTCATTTGCAGGCTGGAAGTGTCCTTAGGTCTAAAATGAGTCTCTTGTAAACAGCAAATAGATGGGTTTTGCTATTTTAACCAGTCAGAAACCCTGTATCTTTTGATGGGATCATTTAGCCCATTCATGTTCAAAATAACTATTGAAAGATATAAATTTAGTGTCTTCATAATACCTACTCAGTCTCTGTTTTGTGGATTATTACTTTGGGCTTCCTCTTTCTTTTATAGGGTCCCCCTTAATATTTCTTGCAGAGCTGGTTTGGTGGTCACATATTCTTTCAGTTTCCACCTATCTTGGAAGCTCTTTATCTCTCCTTCTATTCTGAATGACAGCCTTGCTGGATTAAAGTATTCTTGGCTGCATATTCTTCTCATTTAGGACCCCAAGTATATCTTGCCAGCCCTATCTGGCCTGCCAGGTCTCTGTGGAGAGGTCTACTGTGAATCTAACATTTCTCCCGATATAAGTTAAGAATCTCTTGTGTCTTGTTGCTTTAAGTTTTCTCTCTTTATCTTTGGAATTTGAAGGTTTCCCCTATTAAATGTTGAGGCGTTGAACAGGTTTTATTGATTTTTTTTGGGAGGGGGACCTCTCTATCTCCTGGATCTGAATTCCTGTTTCTCTCCCCTAATTAGGGAAGTTCTCAGCTATGATTTGTTCAAATATGATTTCTGGCCCTCCGTCCCTCCCAGCATTTTCTGGAACTCCAATTATACATAGATTCTTCCTTCTCAGGCTATCATTTATTTCCCTTAACCTTTCCTCATGGTCTTTCAATTGTTTTTCTCTTTTTTCCTCAGCCTCCTTCCTTGCCATCAACTTATCTTCTAGGTCACTCACTTCTTATTCCACCTCATTAACTCTTGTCATTAGGACCTCCAGTTTGGATTGCATCTCATTTAATTGATTTTTAATTTCAGCCTTGATTAGATCTAAATTATGCAGTCATGAAGTCTCTTGAATCCTTTATGCTTTTTCCATAGCCACCAGTAACTTTATAATTGTGCTTCTGAATTGGCTTTCTGACATCATATTGTAATCCCTATTCTGTAACTCTGGCAGAGAGTACTATTTCTGATTTTTTCTCTTGTGGTGAGTTCTTCCTTCTAGTCATTTTGCTCAGTGCAGAGTGGCTGTCTGAGAGGGCTGAGTGAAGAATATCAACCATGACTTAAGTAAATTTCACCCTACATGATTCTTTTTTTATTATTATTATTGGAGTTCGATTTGCCAGCAAATAGCATAACACCAGTGCTCATCCCATCAAGTGCCCCCCCTCAGTCCCATCACCCAGTCCTTCCATACCCCTTCCCACCTCCCTTTCCACTACCCCTTGTTCCTTTCCAAGAGTTAGGAGTCTCTCATGTTATGTCACCCTCACTGATATTTCCCACTCATTTTCCTCTTCTCCCCTTTATTCCTTTCACTATTTTTTATATTCCCCAAATGAATGAGACCATATAATGTTTGTCTTTCTCTGGTTGACTTACTTCACTCAGTATAATACCCTCCAGTTCTATCCACTTTGAGGCAAATGGTGGGTATTTGTCATTTTAATGGTCGAGTAATATTCCATTGTATATATAGACCACAGCTTCTTTAACCATTCATTTTTTCATGGACCCTGAGGCTCCTTCCACAGTTTGGCTATTGTGGACATTGCTGCTAAGTTCAAAAAGGGTGTTGCCTGTGTTCTCTTCAAGGATTTTAATGGATTATTGTCTCACATTTAGATCTTTCATCCATTTTGAGTTTATCTTCATGTATGGTATAAGAGAATGGTATCCTGCCACACTACTGAATTGCTGTATGAGTTCTAGCAATCTTGGGGTATAATCTTTGGGAAGCCATAGGGCCCTGGTCTTTTGTGTCTTGGGGGTTTTTGATGACTGCTTCAATTTCCTCCCTGGTTATTGGCCTGTTCAGGTTTTTTATTTCTTCCTGTTTAGTTTTGGTAGTTTGTAGTTTTCCAGAAATGTGTCCATTTCTTCTAGATTGCCTAATTTATTAGTGTATAGCACCTGAGGTGATTCTGATGAGGTAAGTGACCAGAAAATGAAAACAAAGATCAGAACAAAATGAAACAGAAGGACCAGTGAAAGTGAAAAACAAATTTTAAAACAAAGCAGTAAAAAATAACAGGCCAAGAAACCCAAATAAGAAGAAAAAAAGAAAAAGGAAAAAAAGAGAGAGAGAGAGAGAGAGAGAAAAGCAAAAGTAAAGAGGAAAAAAAAAAGAAAAAGAGAAGAGAAAGGGGAGTGTACTGGGAGATGGTGGTGGTGAAGAAGTTGTAGTGGAGGGAGAATGTAGTCTACCTGAGGGGCCCTAGAGGGTTTTCCTCTTGGTTCTGAGTGTATTAAGTTCTGTATGTTAGAAGTTGCTCAGTCCCAAAATTATATAAACTAGCAATACTTGTAGAAAGCCCCAACATTGACCATCAAAACATAAAGAAGCTAAAAGAGTGGGGCAGAATGGGAATGAAGAGAGAGTATAATCTCACAGAATGAACCAGCACTGTATTCCACTTGGTTCTGGGTGCATGCTAGTCATGTTTTAGAAGGTATTAACTTCCATCATTGTAGAACAAAATGGGGGAGAGAAAACAAATAACACAAAGCAAAAATACATATTTCGTATATCTCCCAAAATTAAATTGAGTATGTTGAAGGGAATCTAGAAGTGGAAAATATATCTAAGACATGTAATTGTAGAAATATGAAAGTCAAAATAAAGATACTTAAAAATGAAGAGGTAGTAAAATATTGTAGTTAAGGTGGGAAAAGAGAAAATAATATTTGAAATTTTTAGTCTGATATAAAAAACGAGTTATACTGGAAAAAGGGGAAAAAACGGATGGGTACTCTTTAGTTCCACATACTGTAAATTCCTTGACTTCACCTGGAACTTTGCAGCGCTTCTGGGTCAAGAACTTGCTCTTCCTCTGTCCTTCCAGCTGGTCTTCTGGGGGAGGGGCCTGTTGTGCCCCTCAGATGTATGTACCTGGGGGAGATGCTCTGCCCCCCTATTGGGTGCCGGGCTCCGTGGGAGCTGTGGACCCTGTGAGGCCTCTGTTCCCTGAGGCCCCGCCCCTCCCAGGCACAGGGTGACACCAGGAGGAACAACAACACTAGCGGCGGCCAGCTCTCCAGCTTTGGAGTCAGCTCGCACAGTAACTACGGCAGTCTCTCAGTCTGCCCTGGCCTAGGTGCTCCCTGCAGGGGTGCACTGATCTGCACAGCTTGGGGGTGCCCAGAGGCAGTAGACTCCTCACTGTCCTGTGTCCTTCCCACCTCTGTCTGTCCCGGTGCAATCGCAGGATCCTGGGCTCCGCCCGGATCCCCCGCCTGACCCCCGGCTTATCCCCGAGGCCCCGCCGGGTGCTCCAGCCCTTTACCGAGATTGGCCGTGGGGTGTGGGGTGCTCTCCCCCAGGCGCACCTCCTCTGTTAGTGACCCCGGGAGCCGGGAGGCCCCACCACCCCTCCTGTGATCCTGCCCGAGTTCCCTGCTCAGCGTCTTTCCCTCTGGGAAGAATCTGGTGATTTTCTCCAGGGCTGAGCTCTCCTGTCCGGAGGCTCTCCCGGCCCGGCCCCTCCCCCCTTGATTCTTTTTTATTTTATTTTATTATTTTTTGTCTTCCTATCTTGTTAGAAGTGAAAACTCTTCCCTCTGTAGTGTTCCAGCTGTTCTCTCTTTAAATTTCAGGTCGAATTAATAGGTTTTCAGGATGATTTGAAATTTATCCAGGTAAGTTGGTGGGGACAGGTGACTTGGGGACCCTACGCCTCCACCTTCTTGCCCTGCAATTATATCTGATCTTTTAATTTTCTTGATTGTGTTCTTTGGATTCATTGTTTTTCTCTTTAATGAAGCTTATTTTAACTGTTTTCTATTTTTTCCTTTTATTGCCCATGCTTTTAGTATAATATCTAATAAATTATTACCTAACCCAAACTCACAAAGATGCCCTCCTATTTTTTCTCCTAAACTATCTTTTTACTTCTTGTATTAGGCCTATGATCCATTTTGAGCTAATTTGAGTAATTCATACATAGTATGAAGTATGGGAACAAATTCATTGTTTGCATGTGGATATACAGTAGATCTGGCACCATTTATTGAAACAGCTATTAATTTCCCATTGCATTTTCTTGGTGATCTTGTCAAAAATTAATTGACCATAATGTAAGATTTTATTTCACTATTCTGGGTTCTATTTCATGGTCTGTATGTCTATCCTTATACCAGTAACACATTTTGATTAATGTAGATTTCTAGTAAATTTTGAAATCTGAAAGTATGAATCTTACAATTTTGGTTTTTTTCCCCAAGACTGTTTTAGCTATTCTGTCACATGTATTTGCATATAAATTTTAGGATCAGTCCCTCAGTTTCTACTAGAAAAGTAGCTGGGATTTTGATAGGGATTGGGTTTAATCTGTAGATCATTTTAGGGAGTGTTAGCTTGCTATACTAATCTTTGATTAGTGAATACAGGATTTTTTTTTTTTTCATTTACTCAGGACCTCTTTACTTTCTTTTGACTGTTGTTTATAGTTTAAGTGTGTACTTCTTTTGTTAAATTCATTCCATTTTTTTCCCTGTTGGTGCTGTTATAAATGGAGTTGTATCCTTAATTTTATTTTCTGATTGTTTATTGTGAGTGTATTAAAATAGAGTTGATTTTATGTATTGATTTTGTATCCAGAAATTTTGCTTAACTTATTTATTAGCTCTATCCTTTTTTCTTAATGGATTCCTTATGATTTTCTAATAAAAGATCGTGTCATCTGCATATAGAGATACTTTTCCTTCTTTTCTAATCTGGGTGTTTTCTATTTTTTCTCTTGCCTAAATGCCCAGGGTAGGAATCCCATTCAAATGTTGCATAGAAGTAGAGAGCACTCATATTTTTTGGTTTTGCCTTGTTCCTGATCTTAGATGAAAAGCTTTTATCATTAAGTATGACATTAAATGTATATTTTTTATAAATATGCTTTATCATTTGAAGAAGTTCCTTTTGGTTACTAGTTTGTTCAATGTTTTTATAAAGAAAGGGTATTGGATTTTGCTAAATGGTTTTTCTATATCTATTAAGATTATCAGGTGGTTTTGGTCTTCTGAATAATTTGTATGCATAGATTGTTTTTTATTTTTTGAACCACGCTGGCCTTACTGAGATAAAGCCAACATGAATAGTGCCTGTAATTTTTCCTGGAAGTTATATTCAATTTGTTAGTATTTGGCTGAGTACTTTTGCATCTTAGGGGATATTAGTATGATGGCTTTTTCCTTGTGATAGCTTTGCCTGATTTTGATAGTAAGGTGTTGTTGGCTTCATTGAATGATTTGGGAAATCTTTATTCCTCTATTTTTTAGAAAAAAATCTGAATATTTGATGTTAATTCTTTGAACACTTGTTGGAATGCATTACCAGAGCAATCTGGACATGGGTTTTCTTTGTTTTTTGATTACTAATTGAATTTCTCTACTTTTATAGGCCTTGATTATTTCTTTTTAAGTTAGCTTCAGTAATTGGTGTCTCCCTGAGAACTTGTCCATTTCATCTAAATTATCACATTTTTTGTCATACAATTGGAGTACTTTATATTACCTAATAGTATTAGGTTAATTTTTTTTTTCTGTAAAGAGGATAATGATTTTATTAGTTCAAATCTTGTCTCTTCTTCTTGGTTACTCTTGCTAAAATTTTATCAGTTTTGTTTAAATATTCTCAAAGAAACAACTTTGGACTTTGTCAGTTTTCTCTACTTGTGTTTTTTATATCATTTATTTCTGCTCTATTTTTTATCTCCTTCTATGTGCTTTGGGTTTTGATTGCCCTTCTCTGGAAAGTTAGGGTGCTCATTTGAGATCTTTCATTTTTAATACAGATGATTACACCTAGATGCCTGGATCTACTTGATTTGTTGGTGTTGCTGATGCCCTCTGTTTCTGTACTCATCTGCAGCCTAGTTTTTCTATTCATTATATAAAATGGGATACTAAAGTCTCAAGTGGTTATTGAGTTGTTATTTTCTCTTCAATTCTTTCATTTTTTGCTTCATATATTTTAAGCATTTATATGTTTCTAATTGTTATATCTTCATGATAGATTGAATATTTTATCATAATTTTTGTTTTAAGTCTATTTTATTATATATTAGCTGTAGCTCTTTTATGAAATGTGGTATACCTATTTACTTCCTTTCACTTTCAACTTGTTTATGTCTTTGAATAAGCTGTATCACTTGAAGATAATAGTTTGTGTTTTTAAATACCTTCTGCCAATTGGCCTTTTAGTTTTTTTAGTATTAAATGCACTTAGGTTCAATGTATATACTAATAAGAAATTTAAGTCTGACACTTTTTCTATTTATTTTCTATATATGTTAAGTCTTTCTTGAATGGGCATCCTTTTTCTTTTTCTTCTTTTTGCAAAATAGATATTTTCAAGTGTATTACTTTAATTCTCATGTTTCCTTTATTATATTTTAAAGTTATTTTCTTAATGTAACTCCTTAAAGTTTACAATTAACACCCTAAGACAATCTAGTTTATATTAAGGCAGACTTAATTTATATAATATGCAAAAACTGTCCCAATATATATACAAACTTCCCTTATTTGTCCTATTTTCATATAATATACACTTTATATAAGTCCATCAACACAGTTTTATAATATTTATTTGTACAGAAGTGAAGTATTACAGAGAAAAATACATTTATAATGTCTATTTACTTATGCAAATATTTTACTAGTGTTCTTTATTTCTTCCCATGGATTTGAGTTAGTTTCTAATCTCTGTTCCTGAAGGAATCATTTTAATATTTCTTATAGGATAAGCCTCCTAGAGATGAAATCTCCTAGTTTTTGTTTATTAGGGTGTGTCTTAATTTTTCCTTCAATTTTAAAAGATAGTTTTGCTGAATACAGAATTTTTGGTTCACATTCATTTTCTTTCTGCACTGTGAAAATGTCATGCCACATCATCTGGCATCTATAATCTTATGAAGTGGCAGCTGCTAATTTTATTGAGATTTTCTCATATGTGATGAGTTGCTTTTCTCTTGCTCCTTTCAACATCCTTTTTGTTTTTAACTTTTGTTGGTAACACCCTAATGTGTCTATATGTGGATCTCTCTAGTTTATCCTTCTTGGAGTTATTCTTAGTTGGGCAGGTAAATATTTGTCATCAAATTTGGAGAGCTTTGTTTTTTTAAGATTTTATTTATTCATTCATGAGAGGCATAGAGAGGCAGAAACATAGGCACAGGGAGAAGCAGGCTTCCTATGGGAAGCCTGATGCCAGACTCAATCCCAGGACTCTGGGATCACACCCTGAGCCAAAGGTAGACGCTCAACCACTGAGCCACCAGGTGCCCCAAGAGTTTTTTTTCTTACTATTATTTATTCATATATTATTCCTGCTTCTTCACTTCTGTCTTGAGAAATTATGGATACAATTGAATATTAATATCTAATTATGAATATGTTAGTATGCTTGATAAGTCACAGAATGCTTAGGCTCTATTAATTTTTCTTTTTCTTTGTTAGTTGGGTTGGATAGTCTTTTATTTTTATTTTTTTTAATTTATTTATTTATGATAGTCACAGAGAGAGAGAGAGGGAGAGAGAGAAAGAGGCAGAGACACAGGCAGAGGGAGAAGCAGGCTCCATGCACCGGGAGCCGGATGTGGGATTCGATACCGGGTCTCCAGGACCGCGCCCTGGGCCAAAGGCAGGCGCCAAACCGCTGTGCCACCCAGGGATCCCCTGGGTTGGATAGTCTTAATTGACTTATCTCCAAGTTCAGTATTTTTTTTCTATTTATTCTAATCTGGTGTGTAAACCTTTAGTAAAATTTTCATTTCAGTTACAATAATTTTCAACTACAGAATTTCTTTTTTTATGGTTTCTTTTTCTTGATTAATATTTATTTAGTGAGATGTTGTTCTCACAGTCTCCTTAATTCTTCAGACATGGTTTCCTTTAGCACTTTGGAAATATATCACTTGGCCTAATGCTGAATATTAAGCCCTATGTCTGGACTTTCTCAGGGTGTTTCTACTGATTGCTTTTTATCCGTCTATGTGTATCTCATAATATTTTATTGAAAATTACACATTTAAAATAGTATAATGTGGAATCTGTCAACTCAGACTCCTCCCTCCCCTAGGGTTTGTTATTATTGCTGTTTTGTTTTTGTTGTTCTTGTTGCTATTTGTTTTGTGTCTTTCCTTGGTTAATTCTAGAAGATCTATGTTTTCTATCTTGTGTGGCCACTAAGTCTCTGCTTGGTTAGCTTCATTGTCAGATAATGGTTGAAAAATTATCTCCTTAAATGCACTAACCAATAAATCTCCCACTCGTAACAGAAGAGCTCTGTATTTGTATTGGTGTTTACTTACAATGCTCTGGAAGGCAGTTTTCCACTCTGCCTTAACTTTCAATTTCTCTTTGTCAGAGCTTCAAGGTCAGAGAGAGTTGAGAGAGGAGGTCTTCTTTTGTCTCTGACAAACACCTAACCCTTATAAATGGGCATTCTCTTTTTTGATTTCCAGAAATAGGTTGAAGCTTTCAAAGTCTTGTGTTAATCTCATTCTTCATTTTTCACTTTTAAGTTTTTGCTCACCCTCTTCTTTAGTCTCAGCTGTTATTGTCACTTCAGGAAGGTGAGTTTTTTAAATGATCGACAATGATTGTTTTAGATTAAAAAACATGATGAGGGCTGTTTGCCATGAATAAGCTCTGAGTCAAGTGAAATAAAGACAGATCTTGAGAATTAAGCTTTTTGGGAACCATGCAGATAGGTAAATAGTGACATTTCTCTGGGATGGAACTTTATGGGGAGTTCTTAATCCATTCTGTCTTTTTGTAATGATTCTGATTTTCAGAGGTGTTTTTGGCCAAGCTATTGGTTTTCAAAAGTACTGTGCAGTGGGGATAAAGTGATGGGCATAGGGCCTGTTTTAGCACTTTTCTTATTGATACCCTTTTTTCTTTCTTTTCTTTTCTTTTATGATATCCCACATAGTTTTAAGACATTGGTTAACTACTAGAATTCTGAAAAACTTGATTTGGCCAATCTTTACCAGCATTTTTTCTTTCTTTTTTTTTTTTTTTTTTTTGCTTTTATGGAGGTATAGCATTTCAGAGTTCTTGCTCTGCCATTCCTGAAGTGCTTCCTCTTTAAATATATTTTTGGTCTACATGCCTACTGTCAACCTAAAAATTCTTAGTACTCATATTCTTAAGTAAAGAAATATCTAAAAAGGGAGAAATCCAAAGCACATATATTATTCCATCCTGGCTTACTAAATTCAAAAGTAAATTTACTGTGGCTATGAATATACCAGGAGCCCCTAAATTTTTTTTCATTCTGGAAAAAAAAATATCAGATAACGTGAAAACAAAATGGACAGCATGTTTTTTAGTTTGATTTTTACTTTAAATTGCTTTCTAGGTCTGGAGCTTGCTCAGAATATTTCTAACAGATTACTTTCCACTTTCTTTAATAAAAGTATAATGTGTTCTGTATGGTGAATCAAGTGATGTAGCTCAATTCTATATGTAAACTGATGTTCAATATTGTGGGTTATATATTTCCTTTTTGTTACTACAAAATCACAGAACTTTCAGATATTCCTTTAAAAAATTATTAGAGAAAGAGAGAGTGCATGTACAAGTGTGGGGGAGGGGCAAAGGAAGAGGGAGAAGCAGACTCCCTGCTGAATAGGTAGTTCAACAGGGCTTGATTCCTGGATGCTGGAATCATGACCTGAGCCAAAGGCAGACTCTTAACTGACTGAGCCATCAAGTACACTCAGATGCCCCTTATAAACAGGTCTGCATCTAAATATTATCTACTTAGCTTACATCTGGAAAAAAGTCTTTATGTTCCTCTTATTTTATGGGGGAAATTATTTATGTTACTTTATTTAAGTTACAATGCCTCATAACCAAGATGTACTGCTGTATATCTCTTTGCTATCTTTTAATAAATCTTTTTTTTGTACAAAATTAAGAAAAAAAAATGACCCACATGGTTTTCCAAGAAAGATGAAAATTTACTCTCTGAATATAGATGATCCTAATTATAAGGTGGGGAATAATATACTGAAGGTGTGAATATCATTATTGTTATACACAAAGTATTTACATAGTAATTTCCAGGCAATAAATGGCTTCTTACTTCCTATGATTCTCATTTTCATTTTTGATGTTTTATTTACTTCTTGATCTGCACAGTATCAGCCACTTGCATTCTGTATTTATTCACTGACCCATAACTTCATCTATTTATTTCATACCTACTTGGTATCAGCTTTAAGCTTTTTAAATGAAGGAACTAGATCTTGTTCATTTTTTCTGCTTAATTTCTATCATGCTATATAAGGAGACAGACATAAAAATAGAAAAATATACAATAGTACAATGCATTATTATAGTATAATATACATATCTTTGAGATTATAAAATGATTGTTCCATATAAAACTTAACATTTGACCATTTTTTACTTTCAAAAATAGAATTTCATGTGATCTAATCTAATATAATTGTGTCTGGCATGAATAAAAGATTAGACATCAATTTATAGAACAGATGGAACTTGATCCCACTTCAGGATTTAATTTGGAAACACTGAATTTTATGATCATCACTTCAAAGTGTCTGCACCCCCATTTGCATTGCAGCATTATTCATACTAGTCAAGGCATGAAGATAATGTAGGTAGTGTCCATCAATGGATGAGTAGATAAAGACAATGTGACACACACACACACACATACACAAACACACACACTGAAATATTATTCAGCCATAAGAAAGAAGGAAATCATGCCTCTTGTGATAAAAGGGATGGACACTATACTGAGTGAAATAAGTCAGAGAAAAACAAGTACTACATGATCACAATTATATGTGAAATCTAAGAAAGCCAAACTCATAGAAACAGAGTAGAATAGTGGTTGTCAGGGGCAGGCAGTGAAGGAAACGGAGAGGTGTTGGTGAAAGAGTATAAACTTCCAGCTATAAATTGAATAACTTCAACCAACCTAATGTAGGATATGCTATCAATAATTAATAATACTATATATTTGAACATTGCTGAGGGAATAAATTTTAAATGATTTCATTACATACCAGAAATATGGTGGTTACATGAGGTGATGGAAGTGTTAACTAACCCTATTTTGATAATCCTTTCATACTATGTACATGTATCTAATCACCATGTTGTATGCCTTATAGAACATCATATATCTTACCTAAGTTAAGCTGAAAAAATATGTAAAGAATAATAATTACTACCTAATCTTAAATGCAATTCTATTTTCCTCTTAAATTTATTTATGATAGATAAAATTTGTTTGTGTTTGGACAGATAACATTCAGTTATACCACATATATCAGTTAGGATGACTTTTGCTGGAAGAGATTGAAAACCTGACTTAAATTGGCCTAATGAATGAGGATGTTTTTAGCTTACAACTAGGCATCTAGAGGAATATATGTGTCAGGATTAGTATAGTTGGGTGGCTTTATTTTCTTGTGATTCCCTTATATAAGTTTTTTTGTTTGTTTATTAATTTGACGATCTTAAGTTTTATACCATGATATTCAAGGAACAGTGGACGCCATCTTTTGTACTTGTTTTCTCTTGAGTGTGAGCCCTTCCTCTTTTTTTAAAAGATTTTTATTTATTTATTCATGAGAGACACTGAGAGAGAGAGGCAGAGACACAGGCAGAGGGAGAAGCAAGCTCCATGCAGGGAGCCCAATGTGGCACTTGATCCTGGGACTCCATGATCACACCTGGAGCCGAAGACAGATGCTCAACTGCTGAGCCACCCAAGTGTCCTTTTTTTAAAAGAATAAGTAATTAATAAATAAAATTTTAAACAAATATTGTATTTATTTATTCATGAGAGACACACACAGAGAGAGGCAGAGACACAGGCAGAGGGAGAAGCAGGCTCCATGCAGGAAGCCTGAGAGTGTGAGCCCTTCCCAGAAATCTCAGACTATTCACATATCTATTTCCATGGCTAGGATATCTTCTAATTGGCTTAGGCCTCATTTCTAAACCAGTTTATGTTAAGGGGTTGCGATTGCCCTTAGATTCTTCAGACTACTCCAGGAAACACTGGTTTATGATATTCTAGGAGAGATATGATGGCCTTGGCAATTAAAACTAATGTACATTTGGATATTTCTATTCAGTACAATAAAAGAAGAAATGTAGTGAAAGAAGAAAATGACAGGCATATTTCAGCTATATACTCATGGAAAATGGTGAAATGTAGAAGGATTCCAAGGGAGAATTATACAGACTTTCATATCCTATGGCTAGAAGAAAAAGTGCTAAAAATCATGCCTATGATCTGAATGGGAACACATAGTAATGTCATGTTAATGCTTACCTAATGCTCAAAATTGAATATGACATTTTGTGAATTCAGGCTGCTATATTTCTAGATAAAATATATAATTTGAACCAATGGCCATTTTGTGCACTATATTGCTGATAACTTGGATGCACTGGTCTGGGAACTATTGTATAGAAATAAGATTTGCTCCTCTAATCACAAATTACCATGACCCATTTGGGAATTTATTTTTATGTGCAAAACTTTTAGCAACTGGTGGAATAAAGAAATTAACTCCTATAGTGTGAGGAGTGGTTGGTGGCTTTGCGGCAAGGAGGAAGGGGAAGTATGCTTCTATTAGAGAACACGATAAGAATCTACTAATCCTTTAGGATTATGGCTGCTGCTTTGTCATTTTGGATTCTTTTGACAGTAGACAAACAGGCAGGAAAAGGGAGTTTAAGTCTTTAATGTTTCTATTCATTAAGAGTATCCTGAGTGCCAACGTGAAGATTCTAGAACAGTTTAGATTGTTATTATATTCAGTAATAACTACTGAGACTTTTCTTTGCCCTAGTACTTATCTTTGTGGTGATGTGAGAAGAAGCGTATATCATCTTGTATGTAACAGGTTCTACTATAGGTGAGGATCACAAAAAATAAATTTGGCATTTATAGAAATGAAAGAAGCATCCATCCCTCCTCTTCTTCTAAAGGTCTCTTCGGAAATAGAATGAGAAGGATTCCGGGGTCTTTACACTTTGGAATCTAAATAAATGTTTAAAGGGGAAGATGACTTTTGTCTATAGCTTTATAACTCAAGTTATATCTCCATACTTTAGGGAGTTAAGGTAGGGGATGCAGTGGAGCAAATACTGGTGCCACATGTATATCCTGTCAATGAGCTCCATACCATTTCTGATAGTACTTACAACTCTTTGCTTAAAAGTTTTTGTTGGTTGGTTTGTTTGTTTTTACTGAAGACTTGGAAGTTACTTTGCACAAATAACAGTTTGAAATATCAGGATAATTAACACTCCTTGAGAGTATACATATGACATGATTAAAGGACTGGATGAAAAACCCAGCTCTTCTGCTCTTGCTGAGAGGCATGTTCTTACATTATTTCTCAAAGTTTTTCTATGAAAAAATGTAATCGAATGAGCTGAGAGCTTTGCCAGAGTGACCTCTAGGTACTTATCCCACAGGGATCTGTGTTGATGGTTAATAGATCATGCTCTTTTTTTGGTAGTAAGGCTGCTGAATAAGGTATTGACATTTGCAACTTAAAAAAAGATAGCTAGTGAGAAAGACTGAGGTTAGCTCTCCAAATGAAAATTATTACTACTCACTCAGTTTCAGATCTGAGCTACTTCTCAAACACTGAGCATATGGGTGGAAGTAGAGGTTAGATCCCTTTGGTGAAGGACTTTTATTTTATACCACTTAGAAAGATGAACTGAGGCATGGGTGCTTCTTCTAATTTGTGAGGCAGCATGTAACATACTTGAAATACTGCTGCTACTCATTAATTGGGTGACTCGGAATACTTAGTTTTGAGTGAGGCCTAGAGCAAGAGAATACTTTGCAATAAGTATAAACCCAGTGCACATTGTCCCGCTGCCTGGGTCAAATGTGTGCCAGCATCTCATTATGAGCACACACTGGGAATCTTTCCAAATTCTGCCCCAGAACCTAACCTAATGCTCTAGGAACTCCATCTCCACATAAATACACTTCAAAGGTAAAGACTAGTTAGGGCACTGGGAACATTCCTTAACAAATGGATATTAAGAACTGTTTTATAAATAATCTGGAGTTCTGTATTTAAAGTGTGCAATATTTACCAATGTTTTATATGTTTCTTAGGAGTTAGCAGCAAAAGAAAGCCTCTATTGTTACAAAACAACCTCCACCCCAATTATACATTCTTACTTTTGTCTTTATTCTTTCTCTGTCTCACTCTCCCAACTTCCTCACTTGTATTTCTTGAGATAACCAACTAAATAAGCCACAAGAGACTCATAAATAACTATCTTCCAACATGGATTTATCAACTTTTAAAATAGTTTGTTTTCTAATTTGTTAATTTATAATGTTATAATTTTCATCTTTCCACTTTCTTTGGATTTAATTGTATTTATTTTTCTAACTTATAAGATGGTTAATGAGCTCATTGATTTTTAGGCTTTCTTCTTCCTAATATAAGCACTCAAGGCTATTGATTTCTTTCTAATCACAACTACATGACATTTTGATATGTTGAATTTCTATTATTACACAATTGAAATATCTTTTTCATTTCCATTTTAACTTATAAAGTTTAATTTCTAAATATCTGATAATTTCATAATTAACTATTTTGTTGTTATTCTTGATGTCTAGCTTAATTTCACTATGTCTATATTATACATTTCATATAATTTCATTCCCTGAAAATGTTTTGAGATATGACTTAGAGCCTAATTTTCAGTCTATTTGGGTGAGTGCTCCAAAGGCACTTGAAGATAATATTTATTCTATTATTATTAGTTATATTGTTCTATATAGGTCAGTTAAATTAGGTTGATTAATTTTGAGCAGAATTTCTATATTATATTTGTGGTCTGCTTTTTCTGTCAGTTACTGAAAGGAATTTGCTAGATATACCATTCTGATTATGAATCTGTTAATTTTTATTTTCTTTCTTTTCTTTAAAAAAGATTTTATTTATTTATTCATGAGAGACACACAGAGAGAGATGCAGAGACATAGGGAGAGAGAGAAGCAGGCTCCATGCAGGGAGCCCAATGTGGGACTCGATCCCGGAACCTGGGATCACACCCTGAGCCAAAGGCAGATGCTTAACCGCTGAGCTACCTAGTCATCCCTGAATCTGTTAATTTTTCTGTTAATTTTTCCTTTTAGTTCTGTTGTCCTGCATATTGCTTGAAGCCATTTTATTTGGGTGCATGCTCATTGAGTGTTGTAATTTTCTGGTGGCTTAAAACCTTTAAGATTTTGAAATCTTCCTCTTCTTTTTCAGTAATATTTTTTTGCCTTAATGTCTACTTTTTCCAGATTCTAATATAGAAAAAGTCAGATTTTAAAACAGTATATGATTGTTTATCTTCTTGTCACTCTACTCTAAAGCTTCTGTGTCTTAAATGGAAGAGGAATCATAAACAGCATATGATTGGCTATTTCTTTGTTGTCTTTTGCATTTTTCAGGAGTTTGAAGTGACACATCTTAAATATTTGATTCACTGACACTCAAAATAATTATTGTTAGAGTTGGGTTTTATTTAGCATAATACTGATTGATTTCTATAGTCCCACTGAGTGTATGTTAATTTACTCATTTTTGTTTCTTTTGGATAAATAAAATAACTTAAAAATTCTTTTAATTTTTCTCCATTAGCCTGTTAGATATAAATCCTTTAAATTTTGCTTTATTAGTTGTGTTAAGTATCACTACATGCATTGTTGATTTATTAGTACTTCTAAATATGCTTACCAGTTAGATTTTTTAAGATACTCTATACAGCTTTAGGACTTTGGAATACTAACTCGTTTAGTTTCATCTTCTCTGTTGTGTTATTGCTATATATACATTTTAATTTTACACATATTTTATGATCTCTAGAACTTGTTATTTGTTTTACACTATTATTTAATTTTTACATATTGATATTTCTCCTTTTTACAGTTCTTCATTCGTTCCAACATTTCTGTATTTTCTGTCTCTGGTAGTTTTCTTCCTTTCTGAGAATACACTTCAATATTGCATTTAATTAATTAATTTATTTATTTATTTATTTATTATTTTTAGACAGAGAGAGGGCTGGTGGGGGTGCAGAGGGAGGAAGAGTGAGAATCTTAAGTAGGATCCACACCCAGTGTGGAGGCTACATGGGGCTCAATCTCACAACCCTCAGATCATGACCTTAGCTGAAATCAAGAGTCGATGCTTAACTGATGGAGTCACCTAGGTGCCTCTAGAATTACTTTTAATGGAGATCTACTGGTATCATATTCTCTCACCTTTCATTAGTCTAGTAATGTCTTTATTTCGCAATACTTTTGAAGTAACTAGTTTATGTTTCTAGGCTATATTGGACTAACCCTCTCAGAGATGTTAATTATAATTTCTGGATGCAAAATTAAAAAGTATTTGAAAGTACTAGAGAGTCACCAAAATTATAAAAAAAAAACAAAATTAGACAACCAATTATTAAAAGGAAAAGCTGGTTGAGATTTGTGTTTATATACAATTTTATATACATTTTTAATTTGTATAGCTTGAGATATATCTATTCTTGGCAAGTCTTTCTGGTTTCAGAAGTTAAAGGAGAGAGCTTGACAAATGAGAATAAATCTTTTAAAAATAAAATAAATACTGACAAAAATGTCCCAAATATGATGACAAATATGAACTCACAGGCTGAAGTAGAATGGATACAAATAAACCATACCTAAACACATTGCAAACTATTGGATACCAAAAGTAAGAAGAAAATCTTTAATACTATCTAGAAAAATGATATGTTATATAAATGGTAAAAAAAAAGATAAAATTACTAAATATTTAGAAAGTAAAGCATTTGCAAATTATGGGTCAAAGAAGACCTCAATAATGAAAGTATAAAATATTTAGAGTGGAATGATAATGAAAATACAACATATAAAAATTCATAGAATGGAAATAAATCAGTGTTTCATTAAAATTTTTATTTTTAATGTTTATATTAGAAAATAAGGGTTTAAGATGAATAATGTGAATTCCTAACTTTAGAAGCAATAGAAAGAAACTTAAATGAACATGAGTGGAGTAAAGAAATAAGCATATTAATAAGACATTGATGGAAAAAGTTGAAGAAGACTCAAATAAATGAAATGATATTCTGTGCTCATAGATTAGAAGAATTACTATTCATAAAATGTTCATAATATCCTAAGCAATCTACAAACTCAATGTAGTCCCTTTTAAAACTCCAATGGAGTATTTAACAGTAACAGAAAAAAAAAAAAACAACAATTCTAAAATTTATGTGGAACCATGACAACCCCAAATAGCCAAAGCAATTTCAAGAAAGAACAAAAAGGTGCAAGCATCATGCTTCCCAATTTCAAACTGTATTACAAAACCATAGTAATCAAAACAGTATGGTACTGGTATAAAAACAGACACAGGGAAAAAAAAAAACAGACACAGATCAATGGAACAGAATATAGATCCCAGAGATAAACCCAAACATATATGGCAATTAATTTATGACAAAGGAACCAAGATATATAATAGGGAAAGGACAGCATCTTCAGTAAATGGTTTTGGCAAAATTGGACCACTATTTTACACCATATATAGAAATCAACTCAAAATGCATTTTAAGACTTAAATATAAGACCTGAAACGATAAAAATCCTAGAAGAAAACATAAGAGGGTAAGCTTGGCATTGATCATAGCAGTGAATTTTTGGATTTGACACCAAAATTACAAGCAACAAAAGCAAAAATAAACAGGTGGCACATCAAACTAAAAAGCTTTTGCACAGCAAAGTAAATCATGAACAAAATGAAAAAGCAATCTACATAATGAGAGAAAACATTTGCAAACCATATATCTGGTAAAGAGTTATCATCAAAAATATACAAGGAACTAAAACAACCCAATAGCAAAACAACAAATAAAAAAAATGAGAAGATCTGAATAGACATTTTTCTGAAGTAGTCATACAAATGGCCACCTGGCACATGAAAAGGTGACTATCACAATCATCAAGAAAATGCAGATCAAAACCACAATGAGATATCATCTCACAGCTGTCAGAATGGATATTGTCAAAAAGATAAGAGATTGTAAGTGTTGTCAAGGATGTGGATAAAAGGGGACACTTGTGCACTGTTGTTGGGAACATAAACTGGTACAATCACTAAGGAAAACAATATAGAGGTTCCTCAAAAACTTAAAAATAGAACTACCATGCAATCCAGCAATCCCTCTTCTGAGTATATATCCAAAAGAAATGAAAGCAGTATACACTGGGTAGCCCTGGTGGCCCAGTGGTTTCGTGCCGCCTTCAGCCTGGGGTGTGATCCTGGAGACCTGGGATCGAGTCCCACTTCGGGTTCCCTGCATGGAGCCTGCTTCTCCCTCTGCCTGTGACTCTGCCTCTCCTCTCTCTCTCTCTCTCTCTCTCTCTCTCTCGCTCTGTCATGAATAAATAAAATCTTAAAAAAAAGAAAGAAAGCAGTATACAAAGAGATACCTGCCTTCCTACATTTAGTGCAGTATTAGCTCACAATAGACAAGATATGGAAACAAGCTAAGTGTCCATTAATGGATAAATAGAAAAAGAAGATGTAGTATATATACACAATGGAATGTTATTTTGCCATGATAGAGGAAATCCTTCCATTTGCAACAAATGGATGGACCTTGAAGGCATTATGCAAAGTGAAAAGTGAAATAAGTAAGACAGAGATATCTAAATGCTGCATGGTATCATTTATATGTGGAATCCTTCCCCTGCCTCAAATGAATCGAACTCATAGAAACAGAATAGAAAATTGGTTGTTTGGAGGGGGGGATTTGGGGACGTTAGTTAAAAGTACAAACTCAAAAAAAATAATAATAAAAGAAACATAATTTGGAAAAACTAAAAGAGAGAAGATAGGTAAGCCTAAAAGTTAAGTCTTTAAATTGATAATAAAATTGCTAAATTTTATTTATATATAAACATTTTGCAAGATTGATCAATCACATATTAGAGAAATCAAAATTACCAAATTCAGGAAAGAAGAGGTTGAGCACCATTTCTTTTGTTTTTGGCAGTTTGGGTTATCATTTTGTTTATTGCTTGTTTGATGCTTCCATCTACTTGTCTCTTGGTTATTAATTTACACAATTTTCTAAAGCATTTGGTGTGCTGCAGCAGATGAGACAAATTAAGCAATCCTGGGAATCCCTGGGAAAACCTAAAGATGATAACACAATAGAAAGCTAGGATTTTTATTGTTTGAATCAGGAGGAGCTTGCAGGTATTACACTGTAAAACACAGAATAAAATATGTGATCTATTTGATAGTCTAAGTTTGTATATTTGGAAATATATGCTTTATCAGGTAGGAATGGATGCATACAAATAATAACACACTGAACCAAAAAATAGTGGTTTAAAGATATAGGGCCTTGTATTACTCAAATAGCAAGAAGTCTAGAAGGAGGCATTCGGTGCTTTTAGGCTGATTTAAATACATCATCAGGACCTCATATTCTTTCTAAATTTCTGTTCCACACATGTTTAGCATTTTGATTTTACTACCTCAGAGTTGTAGGATGCCTGCTGCACTTTTTGGCATTGTATGTATGTTTTAGGCAAGAGAATTGGGAGAAGAAGACAAAAGGGCTCTTTATAAAGCTTTGTGTTTTTATTTGGCATACACAATCATCTGTAGAAAACTTTCCTAAAGATCTCATTAATCAATATCGGTTTATAAGCCCACCTTTGAAAAATCATTGGTAAATGAGGATGAGATTATATTTCTAGTTAAGGCAGATTATGACTAATTCCCCAGAAGTACATCTATTATCAGGGAAAAAAGGATGAGAGTGAACAAGTTTTGGGTAAACAATGGGCCATTTTTGTTAAATAGATATGGTATACAATAATCATTTTCAATCTGTTCTCTTCAGAAATTCAGAGATCTTATTGAGCGATTTTAGTGTCCAGAAGGGTTGACCATGTACAGGTCCGTGTTCGACAAGCCTGTTTCAAGTATATAACCTAAAACTATTTTGTCTGCATCATGAATTGTGTTTTGCACATTTTATTTGAGAATAAGCTGAAAAAAGTAATCCATTCATCTATAGAAATAAATGGATTTATTGTTTTTCAGACTAGACTCCATATACACCTTGCACTTTGAGCTAAAATTTGAGCTTAGATACTGCTTCCTTCTCTTGTTATGTTAGAACGCGAAGGGAGATTTTTAAAACTTTTATAAAATTCAGTTTCCCCACCTATAAAAGGAACATCATAACAGTGCTTTTGTTTCATAGGGTTATTTGAGTATTAAACGAGATATATGTCCAGCACTATGACAAATTTCCGTTGAATGGGTATTCTAAATTGTCGGTCAGTGTCTATTATTTTAGAAAGCAACTGAAAAAGAAAATCAAACAAACTGACAATAGGGTTTCTGTGTGAAATGATCTAAACTTTTACCTGAATAAATTTACTGTTTGTTTATTTATGAATTGTTTGATTTTGACTGAGTTATCTAGAAGCAGACCTGAGACCTGTTTCAAGTACACAACTTACTGAAAGAGTGGTCTCAGGAGAAAGTTCGGAAGGAAAGAGAATAGTACAGAGAGCGTGGCTAGTAAAGAAGTGGTTTCAGGCTTTTGCTTCATCTAGATCTCTTGGGAAACGCGAGCATAAATTGTGCCATAGAATTGGTTCATTTGAAGCAACAAAGGCAGCCTTTTGTACTGGCTTATCATTCAATTACTGCAGGTTTCCCCTGGTGTGTAGGAATAATATTTTATATAAAAAGAACTCCCATTTGGCCAGTGGCTATCATTTAGGGAAAGGGGCAGCTACAAGTTTTAGCATCCAATATTTATTGTAGCCAGATTATGTGTACATAGATTAGCAAAGGAGATCTTCATGCGTTATCAGCGACGTCCACTACAGTCACCTATTTGCATCTATGAGCTCTGCTTGTCAAATTAGATTCATTCCATTCAGGTATACTTCCTTAGGTTTTGGGTTGGTCACAATTTTTGGAAAAAGAAAATACTAGAGGAAGTTAGTAGTGTGAATTACAGTTCTTGCTAATCATGGTTGGTCCCATGCTATTAACTGACCCTCATTATCTCCCTTTTTTACTTTCTCTTTTTAATTTTTGCCCACACTTTAGACAAGCAGTTTGCTTGTCTAAATGACTTTCCTAGTATGAGATTTAGATCCTCTTCTCTGAAAAATTTGAGGCCCTACTACCATCCCCTTATGACCATGTGTTGTCTGTACTGGCCCATTTTAATTTAAAACTTGGAATGGAAAAAAAAAAACAACACAAAATACCATGGCATATAATATAAGTGTCATGCTCTCTGTTATGTCCCTGTTTTGTAACAGAATAGCCCTATCTCTTCATAAGGATCAAAATCAATTATAATCTGCCAAAAAAATTCACCTTTCTTTGCCTGCTAGTCAACTGATGCATAGAATCCAAATTGTCTAGTCAGCAGCTATAGCTTTAAGTTTACTGAGACACTAATTGTGTCCTCTGGTGGAAGCATTCCTTTCTCTAGGAAGAACTTCACTTGGGATTTAGAGTTCTAGTGATGAGACACACAGATTTCCTAAATGGTTCAGTAGAAATGATGGTGAAGAGTATCAGTCCTAAATTTATCCCTACATCCTTTATCCCATGAAGGTTTACTTATTAATGATGGAATGCCACACAATAGCCATTGACTTCAATTGTGTATTTTCTGGAAGTGCTCACTGGCTGTTACCTCCAAACCACATGCAGTACTTCTGAAAGACTTTCTCTGCTATATCAGGCTGGTAGCTTAGGGATGTTGTCCAGTAGTATGAGGTGGGACCAGTGGATTTCCTGGTCATACACTGAATTCTCTGTGCAATAAGGTGAGTCCCTTGGTCTGAGACCTCTGATAGTAGTGTCTAGTAAGGCACTGTGCATAAGAAAAGAAAATCCATACCTGAAATAGATGTCAGTCCCAGTTGGGATAATTTCCCTTTCCATGGTCAAGGAGATTCAAGGAAATTGAACTGCCGTGAAATAGATGGTGGTCTCCTCAAGGAAGTTTCTGGTTGTATGTGTGGTTTTGATACTTAGTAACAGCAGTAGCTGTTAGAAGTGTAAGGTAGCCTCCATCTTTGCATCAAAAGTTCTCAGTTTATGATTACATTTTTATAATCATCAGGATAGATAAGGATAGAAGATGGATTACAGCTACTGACCAAAGTAATTCTGTCCACTGTGTTTTTTAATTTATTTTTTTAGTGTCTCTTTTGCAGTGAGTGCTCTTTGATGGGTATTAATATGCAATACAAACATTCTCTTTCTGTCAACTGACCAGTCAGCTAAGCCATTTTATTCTGTGAGTCTGTGTATATCTTTAAATAAGGCCACATCTCTTTTCAGAGATGTATATCTTAAGATGCACTGCCCTAAACTCTTCCCATTAGGTGAATTTCTTCCCACTATTGTCTTTTAGAGCCACTACTTAGTTAAGCTGTAAAAAGACACAGTCCGTTTTTATGATTGCCAGACCCAATCAGCATTTCCTCTATAATAATCAAGTCATAGGAAACCCATATATGTTTATATATGTGAACTGAGAGAGAAGTGTCGGTGCAAGATCGAGAGAGGTCTTGTCCACTTGTTCGGGCAGCTTGCACATGTCCTCTGTAGTTGTTTGCATGAATTGCAAATGCTCTACTTACATTTTATGGTGATTTCTGCTGGGATCATCTGATCTCATGCCTTGTTGGGTCCAACAGTACATGAATCTTGATGAATAATTTTGTTTACACACTTGTTTATTGTATAGTCAGATGCTCAATCTCAGCTTGGGCTCAGTAGAATTTAAGACACTGCTGTTTTTAAAAAATAAACTTTATTTTAGGGAAGTTTTACATTTACAGAAAAATTGAGAAGATAATTCAGGGAATTCTCATATACCCTTTATCTAGTTTTCCTTATTGTTAAAATCTTACATTAATATTGTAGATTTGTTATAATTAGTGAAACAGTATTGATATATTATTTTTGTCAATTTAATTGTCATTAAGCTGACATTTGATTGTCAAGTTTCCTAAAACTTATATTGGCCATGGTGGTTTCTCAGATTTCCTTGTTTTTGATGGTTTTGACAGTTTTGAGGATTACTGGTCAGGGATTTTATAAAATGTCTCTCAAGAGGGATTTTCTACATATTTTTCTTATGATTAGATAGAACTTATGTTTTAGGAAAGAACATCACGTCACATCAAAGAAATATGTTATTAATATGACTTATTTCTGTTGATGTTAACCTTGATAACTTGGCTAAGGTAGTATTTGTCAGGTTTCTCTACTATAAACTTACACGTTATCCCTCCTTCATCCTTTATTCTTTGGAACGAAAACACTATGCACTTTCCTTATGTAAGGAGTAGGGAGATGTACCTCATCTCTTGGAAGGAAAATATCAACATAAATTATTTGAATTCTTTTGTATGGGAGATTTGCCACTTCTCCCTTATTTATTTATTCAATCATGGCTTTTTTTTAAAGATTTATTTATTTATTCATGAGAGACCCAGAGAGAGAGAGAGAGAGAGAGAGAGGCAGAGAGAGAGGCAGAGACACAGGCAGAGGGAGAAGCAGGCTCCATGCCAGGAGCCTGATGTAGGACTTGATCCGGGGTCTCCAGGATCAGGCCCTGGGCTGACGGCGGCACTAAACTGTTGAGCCACCGGGGCTGCCCCTCAATCATGGCTTTGTATCAGCACAGACTCATGTATATGTAATACAACTTTGGGTTATAATTACTTTATCTCAAATTCATCATGACAGGGATGCCTGGGTGGCTCAGCAGTTGAGCATCTGCCTTCAGCTCAGGGTATAATCCCAGGATAAAGGATCGAATCCCACACTGGGCTCCTTGCAGGAAGCCTGCTTCCCCCTCTGCCTGTGTCTCTCCCTCTCTGTGTCTCTCATGAATAAATGAATAAAATCTTGAAAAAAAAATCATCATGACAGACTTGGCTATTAGTAGCTCTTTCCGTTGCTCCTGTCTCTTTACATACTCCCATCATCGTGGGTTTCCGCACCCAGATTTTATTTTATTCAGATACAATAAGATACTCCAGTATATTGTGTATTTAATTCTTCCAGCCCAAGGATCAACCCTTTCTCCAAGGAGCCCAAGGTTCTTTTATTGGAAAATTGTGTTAAAAAAAAAAAAAAGAAGATCTATACACTAGGTGTGTCAGTTGCACTAATGTGTTGTCGGTTCTATATTCTCTTGGCTGACTGAACAAGTGTATATATGTATATGTCCCAATCAGAGTATGAACACATGTCTGTAGGTATTTCTATATGTATTTCTGCCCATATTAAGCTAAACTTGAGTTCCTTCTGATATCTCTGATTCAAATGGATTACAGCAAAAGTCATTCCAGCTTTCTCCCCTTAGGAGTGGCTTTTTGAAAGGTTTATAGTCCTTTCTGGCAAACAGCATAAATCCTTTCTCCAGAACCATAGGAGTCTGTGCTCTGACTTGCAACATTCACAATAAATCTTTCCAGATGTTCTACCGGCATTGTGACTTGTTTTACTCAAGCAAACACTTTATACCCCTAGTATCATGTGATCTGCATGTCCTGTTGTCCTGGTGTCAATCCTGCATATTCATAGCCTGGACTTGCTATACAATGCCTTTGTTTTCCCCCTTTAGGACCAAATTAAAACGAATATATTAGAATCATCTGGTAAGTGGTTTGCAAAAGTATTCCAAAGTATGGAATATGCTAACTCTTGAAGGTAACTATCAAGTGTTATGCTTCTTTTATGAGGTAGATGGTCAGAGTGCAAAATTTTATTCTTTTTATTGGATGGTATGTCCTAGTAAGCCCCAGAATACTAAACCCCTAAAATTTTCTCTTACTGGACAGGCCTCTAAATAAGGGTTTATTTCCCATTCCTTAATGCCCATATGGGCTTAACAAGTAATCCAGAACATTTGCTAGTTTTTGCCTCTAGGGTCCAATTAAAATGGCATCATCAACATTGTGGACTAATGTGATATTCTGTAGAATGTTCAGAAAGAACAAGAACAGGAGAATGAGCACACTCTTAGGTCATAACTGGAGATATAATCTTGTCTGTCTTTTGTGAAGATGACCTTTGTTCCTGCTTTAAGCCAGTTATGTGTGCAGGGGAAGGAGAAGTATTTGGCAAATCAGTTGTTACCTGTGCTCTGAGGTTAGGTGAAGGGGCTGCCACTGGCTGGGTACTACATTTGGGTAAGCCAGCTAGCTAGGCTCTACATTTAAGCGGGGCTGCCATGTGGTCTTCTTGGTCAGGCTAGGCCACTTGCTGTATTTCTTGGTCAGATGGGACCACTAGCTAGGCTCTATAGCCACCTCTGGCCAGACAAGATCTCAGGCTGTGTTCCCTTGAAGGGTAATGCCACTTAAATGATTCCACTATTAGGCATAGCTATGAGTTGGCCTCTAAGACTGGTCTGAGTTAGGTAGGATCTCAGGGTATTCTCTTTAACCAGATGGAACTCTGTGCTTAGGTGAGTTTATAGGCAGGGCTTCATTGTTGGACAAGGCCTCAGGATATGCTCAGTGATCAGGTGGAGATTTAGACTGTGTTCCAATGTTGGGCAGGGCTGCAGGATGGGCCTCCTCATGCTTTTTTCCACTTTTGGTAAGGTTGCTGGCTGGGCATTTTGGTTGGGAGGAACCTCCCACTATATCCTGCAGCTGGATGGTGCTAGATAGACTGTGATCTTGGGTCTGGTGGTGTCAGCTGGGCTTCCTTTTCAGGTGGGACCTCAAGCTATGCTCCATGATAAAGTGGAGTCACTGTCTGGGTTTCCTGACATAGGCTGGGTTCAGCAATCAGGCAAAGCTGTAGGCTTGACTTCATAGCTGGGCAGTATCAACCTTTGGATACTAAAGTTGTTCAGGACTAAAGTTCAAGCTCCCTCATTATTTGGGATCCAGAGAACACTTAACAATTGGGCAGTATTGCTGGCTTGGCTCCCACCCAGGAACAGCTGTAGAATGGACTTTGCAGCTGCCTGAATTCTCTGGTGAGGCTTCTTACTTGGGTGGGACTGGAGGCTATACTCAGAGTTGAGCAGGGCTTCAAACTTGTTTCTGTGCCTGAGTGAAAGGTAAAACAGTCTCCAGATCTGTTAAGACTTGTTTGATGGTACCTGGAACCAAGTAGAACTGCCAACCAAACTCCCTGGCTTAACTCATAGACCAGATCTGCTCTTCAGATGAGCGGAGATGCTTGTTGGGATCTCTCTGCTCAAGGATCACTCCAAGGAGGAATACAGTCTTAGATTTGAACACTGGTTACTGGGTTACTGTAAGCCGTATTCTTCTCTTTTCTTTCTGATTCCCAGTGGTCAAGCCCTGCAGAATCATCCCTGTCAGGTGAGACCACAATTTGTCTCCAGGGAACCATTCTGTTGGGGGAAACTAGATGTCAACCTTAGGCTTTCTGTTTTTCACTGGAGAAATCATGGGTTCAGGGCAGCCCTCTTATGCTGCTATTGCAGTACAGTGCCTATTTGGGGTAGGGCAAAGTGATCAGAGTCTAGCCACTTACTTACCCTTTCAGTGTGGTCTTTCTTGGTCTCTGTGGCAGAGAGGTATTTCAACCTCCCTGGGTTTTGGGATTTTCCTACTGGTATCTTGTCTATGCATAGTTGATAGTTGGTCTTCTTATGAGGGGGATTGAAGACATGAACAACCCATGTCATTATCCTGATGACATCACCCAGAAACTTTATTTCATGATAATAAACTATATTACCATTGTGAAGGAGAGTGTTTATTGTTCATTCTATATGTCAGGGAGTTCCTAAATGTGGAAAATAAAACTGTAGTTCCTATCCACTAGAGGTTCAGAGCTTAATTTGGTTATAGCATCTGGATTAGCAAATTTAGATTACTATCCTATATTAGATGACTGTGTACCAGGTAATGTGTTGGTTAATTAGAATATTCATTCTGACCCTACTGACATTTCTACTGAGAGATTTTTGTTGTTTAATTTAATATATAAAAATGTACTAAATGTGAGTGAAATTTGGGGATTTACCTATGTGACCGCATTCAATCTGTCATATAAAAGCATTGAGAAGATCATGCACAATTAATATGTGTATGTCTTTGAAACTTGTTTCTATTTATTCTTTATGTAGTGTAAATTAATCATGAGATTGGCTACCTTTCTACATTTGCTGTCATTTTAAGATTTATGTCATACACATGTTAATATGTCTAAATGATCTTTTCCCCAATTTTCCTGATTGTTGATTCATGTGCAAAGTTGTGAATCAGATTGAATCGCCTAAACGAATTCTCACACTCCCCCAAACTTCCTGTGTGTTTGCACCCTGTCTGTTTGAACGTTTATATTTAGAATTCTCAAACATGCCCAGGGAGTAAGAAATATACAACAGAAACATCTGTTCCTCTTGGCAAACTATTTCATGCTTTTTTTACTTTTGCAGGGTCAAGAAAAATACCCAGGGATTGTTTTCATATCAGAGGGGTTGAACATTTTTTTTTTGTAATCCTAGCTTTAATGCAATGATTTAAACATATGCACGCACATATGCATACTCAGAGACAAAAAATGTACACAATGGTGAGATTAATAGAAACAATTGATCTCCTTTTCTCCATATGTAATTTTTCTATAGTAGTTTTATCAGTTTATTGAGAGAAAATAAACCACTCTTCACCTATTCAGCCAGCCTTTCTGCTGCCCCATCCCTATTCTCACTCATTCGATTGTTAGATTTAACAACTATGAAAGAAATGTTTTAAAAATAAAAACAAATTGTCTTGGATGTCAGTTTATCTGGTTGCTCCTCAGTTAGCTAAGGTCAAAACTGTAAAGCTTATTTATGCCTTTTGGCAAATCTGGAGGCTGAATTCACTTTTTAGAAATATATTGTAAAGGTCACAGCTAAATGTGGTCTGGTTCCTGTTAGTTCTTCCTGGGCAAGACCTCAAGCTCGCATTTCCCATTCTGAGTAGCTTTTAAGGGGATGCCTTAGGAGAAGAAGGAATGATAATTTTAACATCCGTCCTCCCTTGTCTAATTCCCTCTTCAAAAATTTAAAATTCATTTAAGCCATTGGGGCCAATTAATTTTTTTTGAAGGCTAAGGATAGCCCCAAGACAAGACAAAGCCTTTCACATTAGTACTCATTTTATAGTGAATACCTCTAATTGTCTTTAGTTTGATAGAAATAAAATTGTTACCAATTGTGTTGGGAAATCATAAAGGTCTTGCTAATGGGAAGTGGCTTTAAAAGACAGGAGACATTACTATTAAGCTAATTATGGTTTGAATGGCACCTCAAATTGCTAGATATAAAACTAGCAAGTATAAGAAGGATTCAATATTTATCTAAGGTGTATAGTGTTAAGCAACTGTAAGAGGGAATACCAATGCCAACTTTTATCATCCAGAATGAAATAAATATGTCATTAAAAACATTTGCTCAAGAAGAAATATTTGTAGAATATACTTTCCTGCTAGTAAAATTGAAATAATCTATGTAAGTCATCTAATGTAATCCTTGCCACCTTGTATACATTCAGTGAAGAGTAGTGATCTTTGTTGGTTTAATGCTGGAATTCTTAGTCTATACATTGTAAGAAGATTGTGATTTTTTTTTTCTACTATTAAACTTAATTTAAATTTTGAGCTTCTATTCTACCAGGTACCAAGTACTAAATTTAGCAAATTGGTCTTCAATTCATAAGATTGTTTCTCAAGGGACTTAAAACCAGTGCAGAGGCTTGGGAGGCAAGATATACCTAACATATGATAGTTTATGATGGCTTGTACTGTGAAGTCCTCATTCACTTCTGCTTACTGATGGTGAGTTCACAAATACTCTTGGTTCATTTTGACACATTACTTCATCTTGCCCCAATAGCCTTCCAGGCTTATTAGATTGAGGTGCCATATTTGTCAGTGTAGCTATAGAAGCAAATGTTTTGTAGCCAACTGATCCATAATGGACACATGCAGGGGTTTTACCAAGTCATCTCAGAACTGGCTGCATAGAGAGCCCATGCAGATAGTTCTTATTGTCTTGGATCAGGCTAGAAAGAGGAAGACTTTGATTCTTGATTCTTTCTGTATCTCCACTGCAAAAGGTGGTTCAGCCTCTCATCTGCTCTAAAGTTCCCAAAACTGAAATCTATTAGTACCTCCCATCTTCACTACAGGATTTATACATGGGAGATAAGGTTCATTCTAGGGAATCATCTGCATTTAAACTTTTGTTTTGTTTCTGTCTCTTTAACTTTCCTGGACTAACTGTCCAGTCCCAGGGGTTGTGGTAGAAGTAAGGTAGCAGAAGGTACCCACCCCTCCATCCCCAGATTATTTCTGTTGAGTTTTCTAAATTACTTATAACATAGATTTTAATTTCTAAATAATTTAAGATTTAGGATTTTCATAAAAGCTTTAGCTTTTGAAATAAAAGGATGTTTCTTATCTTTTTGCTGTGAACAAATAAATAAATAAAGCCTCCAGGTGAATGGGAAAAGGCAAAAGCCATGTCAACACCTCAAAATATTATCCTTCTACATTTGTATCATACTTAATGATTACTACTTTTTATTAGTTGCTTATCATTTAATAGCCAATAGCCAAATACTAGTGTATTTTAAACAATATCTTCAAATTCAAATGTGAAGATAGATATTTTTATCTTTAATTTGGCTGATAAATAAATGTCAAAGAGGTCAAAGAAAAAATAAAAATCAATATATTTCCAGTTCCAATACTACCTTTTATACTTATGTTTTCAACATTCAAATTAAATGAGAAAACTACATGTGGTTTTGAGCAAATTAGATGTCTTCCTATGAACCAGGGGGAAGGTATGTATCATGGAAATGCTAAAAGTTTTAAGTAATAGGTTTATAAAAAAAATACTTTGTTTTCATTTTAATACATCGAGACCAAAGTCAGTTATAGACAGTAAAAAATGGAAATTTTCTTATAGTTTTCTTCCTGAGGGCTATATATAACTTCTATTTTAAAACTACTCAGTGTGAGAGACTTCTGCAAAATGGCGGTGTAGGAAGATTCTGAACTCATCTCCTCCTACAGACACACCAAATTTACAGCTACAAATGGATTGTTTTCTTCTAAAAAATATCTGAAAACTAGAGGAACTACTTCTCCACAACAAAGTATAAAAAGACCATACAAGATGAGTAGGAGAGGCAGAGACACAGTCTCATAAAACAAACAAACAAAAAAACCCCAAATCAAAAACCATTCTCCATGTGAACACAAAATAAGGAGGGAATTTACCACTCTGGTACTTCTGGAGGAGTGAGGCAGTGGTGCCCTACATCAGCCATATCAACCCCTAAGACCTGTACCAGAGAGATAAGTCCCCAGAGTGCTCAGCTTAGAAAATCAATGGGGCTGATGTTCAAAGGACTCAAAGTTCTATAAGAAACTGAGATTCACCTTTAAAGGGCTCTCATGCAGTCTCACTCACCACAAGACCCAGCATAAAAACAGCAATTTGAAAATTACCTAACCTATATGTGAAAGGGATTCATTTACTAAACTGAAAGATTCATTTACCAATCTCCTGGAGGGGCAGGGGACAGTTGAAATTCTCCCTGGAGTTGGAGGTGCTGGTAGATGCCATTTTTGCACTCCTCACCTATCCTGCTGGAGTACGTGAACTCCAATTTGTCACCATCCTTTCATCTTGCTAAAGCAGCCAGGGGCAAGCAGTAGTGGCACTAATACTTTGCCTTGCTAAAGCTGAGGAGCACAAGTGATTGCAGTGCTCTCCTACTCCCTCGCTAGGGCAGGTGAGCATGAACAATTGTGACATTACCTTGCTAACGTCAATTGCAGATGTGTGAGAAACTCCTATGCTCCTTGGTTGGTGCTGGCAAGCATGAGTGGTCATGACAGTTTCATGCTTCCAGCCTGAGACTGGGACACATGGACAGATAAAACACTCCTATTGCATTTCGATATGGTAAGAGTGAGCAGTCAAGACATTTTCATGCTGTCTTTTTGAAGCCAGCAACCATCCCTTGCCACCTACATTCTCCAGATAACCTAGCCAAAGTCATTGGGTACATGATGTCCGTACGTGATTGCCCCTTGATCCCATGGATCTGGTGGCCATGAGGCTGGCTACCTGAGTTACATGGTAATATAGCAATTGGAAAGGATTCTTGGAAGGCCACTGCTTTCAGGGCACTGCACAGAAAGCAGATTGACCCACAACCTCAGTCTTCCTATGAAAGAGGCTTATTTTCTTAGCAAGGAATTTCAGCCTGAGGGACAGGATTCAGGTTTTCCATACATGTACAGGCTAGGGAGGTGCTTCTGATGAATGTTAGCATGGAGACATCATTCTTGCATACCCTCTTAGCTTTGCTAATGTTTGATGAGATTCCCAGAAATAAGCTTATACTCTTGTCTCTACTTTGCAACTGTTGTCCAGGGAAACCTCCAGATCTCTTGGACTGGAGACCAGCAGGGTTGAAAATCGTGGTGCACCAGGACAATATATATCTGTGTACTTTAAAAGCTGCCTCCTGAAGGTCTAGCTTCTAATCATCCTGAAATTAGGAGCTAAACAAAATCCATTTTTTGGAACACAGACAAGTCTTGGCATACCATCAATATCAGGGACATATCAAGAACCAATCAAGTAGTTTAGATAATCACAAAGGATTAAGAGATAAGATCTAGTGCAAGTTTGAACAAGAAGTTTCATCACCTATATAAATCCACTTCTTCAAGCCTGAGAGAGAGAGCCATTTAACCCAATACACAGAAACACACACAAGGAATCTAGAGAGAGAGAGAGAGAACAGAGAAATTTATTCCAAATGAAAGAATAAGACAAAAATCTCAGAAAAAGGCCATAATGGTACAGAGATAAGTAATCTAGCTGATAAAGCAATCAAGATAATAGCCGTAATGATAGCCAGTGAACTCAAGAGAAGATGGATGAACCCAGTGAGAACTCCTACAAAGAGCTAGAAAAAAAAAAAACAGTACCAAACAAAAGTCTCAGAGGTGAAGAATATAATAACTGACCTGAAAAATACACTAGAGGGTTTCAACAGCCTACTGGATGAAGTAGAAGAATTGGAAGATAGTTCAGTGAATTGGAAGACAAAGCAATGGAACTCAGACAGAACAGCAAAAAGAAGAAAAGAACTGTAAGAGGTGTGGCTAACTTAAGGGCCTATGGGCAACACTAAGCAGAATAACATTCACATTATAGGGGTCTCAGGGGATAATCAAGAGAGAAAGAAGAAAACTTATTTGAAATATAATGGCTGAAAGTTTCCCTAACCAAGGGAAAGAAACAGACATCCAGATCCAGGAATCCCAGAAAGTCCTAAATAAGATGAACTCAAGAGAGCCACACAAAGACACATTGTAATTAAAAATTAAAGAAAAGTTAAAGTTAAAAAGAGAAGAGAGAATCTTAAAAGCAGCAAGACAAAAACCTGTTATGTGCAAGGGAAACTCCATAAGGCTATTAGCAGACTTCTCAGCAGAAACTTTGCAAGCCTTAAGAGAGGGGCATGACATATTCAAACTACTGAAAGGGAAAAAAATCTTCCAACCAAGAATACCCAGCAGTTATTTAGAACTGAAGGGAAATAAAGAGTTTTCCATATAAGCAAAAAGCTAGAGAAGTTCATCTCCACTAAATTGGCCATAAATAAGAAATGTTAAAGGTTCTTCTTTAAGCTGGAAAAAAAAAATGGCACTAATTAATTACCAGAAAACATATGAAAGTAAACGTCTCACTGAAAAAGGTGAATATGGGGGGGCGGGGCAAGATGGCTGAAGAGTAGGGTCCCCAAGTCACCTGTCCCCACCAAATTATCTAGATAACCTTCAAATCATCCTGAAAATCTACGAATTCGGCCTGAGATTTAAAAAGAGAACAGCTGGAATGCTACAGTGAAAAGACTTCAGGGATCCCTGGGTGGCGCGGCGGTTTAGCGTCTGCCTTTGGCCCAGGGCGCGATCCTGGACACCCAGGATCGAATCCCACGTCAGGCTCCTGGTGCATGGAGCCTGCTTCTCCCTCTGCCCCTCTCTCTCTCTCTCTCTGTGTGACTATCAAAAATAAAAAAAAAACAAATTTAAAAAAAAATTTGAAAAGACTTCACGCTTCTATCAGGGTAGGAAGACGGGGAAAAAAGAATTAAAGAAACAAAAGGCATCCAAGGGAGAGGGGCCCCGCAAGGAGCCGGGCTGAGGCCCGGGCGAGTGTCCCCAGGACAGGAGAGCCCCGTCCCGGAGAAGCAGGAGCTGCACCAACCTTCCCGGGCCGAAAGGGGCTCGCAGGGAGTTAGAGCAGGACCCCAGGAGGGCGGGGATGCCCTCAGGCTCCCGGGGACACTAACAAACACCTCTGCCCTGGGGAGAGCGCACCACACCCCGTGGCCGAGCTCCCTAAAGGGCTGCAGTGGGCGACCCGCTGGACCCGGCAGCAGCTGGGAAGGGATCCAGCGGCGGCTCCACACAGAGGGGGCTGCAGGGCCCTGGGAGCACGAATCCAACAGCACAGGCCCCGGAGCACTGGGCGGGGGGGACACAGCCGAAGATCTGGCGCTCCCCCCGGGACAGGCAGAAGCCAGGAGGGCCCATGACAGCAAGGACATTCCTGCCCCAAGCTGAGCAGATCAGCGGCCCCGCCCCGGAGCCTCCAGGCCCTGCAGACGGAGAGCTCTGGAGCTACTGCGGGGGCTGACTCCAGGGCTCCAGAGCTGGCTGCCGCCACTGGGGTTGTTCCTCCTGGGGCCTCACAGGGTAAACAACCCCCACTGAGTCCTGCACCAGGCAGGGGGCAGAGCAGCTCCCTCAAGTGCTAACACCTGAAAATCAGCACAACAGGCCCCTCCCCCAGAAGATCAGCTAGACGGACAGGGAAAAACAAATTATTGACCAAGCAGCACAGGAAAGTTCCAGGTGAAGTCGAAGGATTTACAGCATAAAGAATCAGAGGATATTCCCCCTTATTTTTTGTTTTTTTGATTTCTGTTTGTTCCCCCCCCTTTTCTTTTCTTCTATTTTTTTTCTCTTTTTTCACTTTCTTTTCTTTTTTCTTTTTCTTTTTTTTTCCTTCTTTCTCTTCTCTCTTTTTCTCCTTTTCCTAATACAACTTGTTTTTGGCCACTCTGCACTGAGCAAAATGAGTAGAAGGAAAACCTCACCTCAAAAGAAAGAATCAGAAACAGTCCTCCTTCCCACAGAATTGCAAAATTTGGATTACAATTCAATGTCAGAAAGCCAATTCAGAAGCACTATTATAAAGCTACTGGTGGCACTAGAAGTCAAGAGACTTCATGACTGCAGAATTAGATCTCATCAGGCAGAAATTAAAAATCAATTGAATGAGATGCAATTGAACTAGAAGTCCTAACGACGTGGGTTAACTAAGTGGAAGAATGAGTGAGTGACATAGAAGACAAGTTGATGGCAAAGAGGGAAACTGAGGAAAAAAGAGACAAAAGATCATGAGGATAGATTAAGGGAAATAAGTGACAGCATGAGGAAGAAAAACCTATGTTTAATTGGGGTTCCCAAGGGCGATGAAAGGGCCAGAGGGCCAGAATATGTATTTGAACAAATCTTAGCTGAAAACTTTCCTAATCTGGGAATGGAAACAGGCATTCAGATCCAGGAAATAGAGAGATCCTCCCCCCTAAAATCAATAAAAATCATTCAGATCTCAACATTTAATAGTGAAACTTGCAAATTCCAAAGATAAAGAGAAGATCCTTAAAGCAGCAAGACAAGAGATCCCTAAATTATATGGGGAGGAATATCAGATTAACAGCGACCTCTCCACAGAGACCTGGCAGGCCAGAAAGGGCTGGCAGGATATATTCAGGGTCCTAAATGAGAAAAACATGCAGCCAAGAATACTTTATCCAAAAAGGCTCTCATTCAGAATGGAAGGAGAGATAAAGAGCTTCCAACACAGGCAGGAACTGAAAGAATATGTGACCACCAAACCAGCTCTGCAAGAAATTTTAAGGGGGACTCTTAAAATTCCCCTTTAAGAAGAAGTCCAATGGAACAATCCACAAAAACAAGGACTGAATAGGTATCATGATGACACTAAACTCATATCTTTCAATAGTAACTCTGAACGTGAACGGGCTTAATGACCCCATCAAAAGGCGCAGGGTGTCAGAATGGATAAAAAAGCAGGACCTATCTATTTGCTGTCTACAAGAGACTCATTTTAGACAGAAGGACACCTACAGCCTGAAAATAAAAGGTTGGAGAACCATGTACCATTCAAATGGTCCTCAAAAGAAAGCAGGGGTAGCCATCCCAATATCAGATAAACTAAAATTTATCCCGAAGACTGGACTGAGAGATGAAGAGGGACACTATATCATACTTAAAGGATCTATCCAACAAGAGGACTTAAAAATCATCAATATATATGCCCCAAATGTGGGAGCTGCCAAATATATCAATCAATTAATAACCAGAGTTAAGACATACTTAGATCATAATACACTTATACTTGGTGACTTCAATCTAGCGCTTTCTACACTCAATAGGTTTTCTAAGCACAACATCTCCAAAGAAACGAGAGCTTTAAATGATACACTGGACTAGATGGACTTCACAGATATCTACAGAACTTTACATCCAAACTCAACTGAATACACATTCTTCTCAAGTGCACATGGAACTTTCTGCAGAATAGACCACATACTGGGTCACAAATTGGGTCTGAACCGATACCAAAAGATTGGGATCGTCCCCTGCATATTCTCAGACCATAATGCCTTGAAATTAAAACTAAATCACAACAAGAAGTTTGGAAGGACCTCAAACACGTGGAGGTTAAGGATCATCTTGCTAAAAGATGAAAGGGTCAACCAGGAAATTAAGGAAGAACTAAAAAGATTCATGGAAACCAATGAGAATGAAGATACAACTGTTCAAAATCTTTGGGATGCAGCAAAATCAGTCCTGAGGGGGAAATACATTGCAATACAAGCATCCATCCAAAAAGTGGAAAGAGCTCAAATACAAAAGCTAACCTTACAACTAAAGGAGCTAGAGAAAAAAACAGCAAATAGATCCTACACCCAGCAGAAGAAGAGAGTTAATAAAGATTCGAGCAGAACTCAACGAAATCGAGACCAGAAGAACTGTGGAACAGATCAACAAAACCAGGAGTTGGTTCTTTGAAAGAATTAATAAGATAGATAACCCATTAGCCAGCCTTATTAAAAAGAAGAGAGAAAAGACTCAAATTAATAAAATTATGAATGAGAGAGGAGAGATCACTACCAACACCAAGGAAATACAAACGATTTTAAAAATGTATTATGAACAACTATATGCCAATAAATTAGGCAATCTAGAAGAAATGGATGCAGCTCTGGAAAGCCACAAATTACAAAAACTGGATCAGGAAGAAATAGAAAATCTGAACAGGCCAATAACCAGGGAGGAAATTGAAGCAGTCATCAAAAACCTCCCCAAACACAAAAGTCCATGGCCAGATGGCTTCCCAGGGGAATTCTATCAAACGTTTAAAGAAGAAAGCATACATATTCTACTCAAGCTGTTCAGAAAGATAGAAGGAGATGGAGTACTTCCAAACTCGTTCTATGAGGCCAGCATCACCTTGATTCCAAAACCAGACAAAGACCCCACCAAAAAGGAGAATTATAGACCAATATCCCTGATGAACATGGATGCAAAAATTCTCAACAAGATACTAAACAATAGGATCCAAAAGTACATTAAGAAAATTATTCACCATGACCAAGTAGGATTTATTCCCGGGACACAAGGCTGGTTCAACACTCGTAAAACAATCAATGTGATCATCATATCAGCAAGAGAAATCCCAAGAACCATATGATCCTGTCATTAGATGCAGAGAAAGCATTTGACAAAATACAGCATCCATTCCTGATCAAAACTCTTCGGAGTGTAGGGATACAGGGAACATTCCTCAACATCTTAAAAGCCATCCACGAAAAGCCCATAGCAAATATCATTCTCAATGGGGAAGCACTGGGAGCCTTTCCCCTAAGATCAGGAACAAGACAGAGATGTCCACTCTCACCACTGCTATTTAACATAGTACTGGAAGTCCTAGCCTCAGCAGTCAGACAACAAAAAGAAATAAAAGGCATTCAAATTGGCAAGGAAGAAGTCAAACTCTCCGTCTTCGCTGATGACATGATACTCTACATAGAAAACCCAAAAGCCTCCACCCCAAGATTGCTAGAACTCATACAGCAATTCGGTAGCATGGCAGGATACAAAATCAATGCCCAGAAATCAGTGGCATTTCTATACACTAACAATGAGACTGAAGAAAGAGAAATTAAGGAGTCAATCCCATTTACAATTGTACCCAAAAGCATAAGATACCTAGGAATAAACCTAACCAAAGAGGTAAAGGATCTATACCCTAAAAACTATAGAACACTCCTGAAATAAATTGAGGAAGACACAAAAGATATGGAAAAATATTCTATGCTCATGGATTGGCAGAATTAATATTGTGAAAATGTCAATGTTACCCAGGGCAATTTACATGTTTAATGCAATCCCTATCAAAATACCATGGACTTTCTTCAGAGAGTTGGAACAAATTATTTTAAGATTTGTGTGGAATCAGAAAAGACCCCGAATAGCCAGGGGAATTTTAAAAAAGAAAACCATATCTGGGGGCATCACAATGCCAGATTTCAGGTTGTACTACAAAGCTGAGGTCATCAAGACAGTGCGGTACTGGCACAAAAACAGACACATAGATCAATGTAACAGATTAGAGAATCCAGAAGTGGACCCTCAACTTTATGGTCAACTAATATTTGACAAAGGAGGAAAGACTATCCATTGGAAGAAAGCCTCTTCAATAGATGGTGCTGGGAAAATTGGACATCCACATGCAGAAGAATGAAACTAGACCACTCTCTTGCACCATACACAAAGATAAACTCAAAATGGATGAAAGATCTAAATGTGAGACAAGATTCCATCAAAATCCTCGAGGAGAACACAGGCAACACCCTTTTTGTTCTCGGCCACAGTAACTTCTTGCAAGATACATCCACGAAGGCAAAAGAAACAAAAGCAAAAATGAACTATTGGGACTTCATCAAGATAAGAAGCTTTTGCACAGCAAAGGATACAGTCAACAAAACTAAAAGACAACCTGCAGAATGGGAGAAGATATTTGCAAATGACATATCAGATAAAGGGCTAGTATCCGAGACCTATAAAGAACATGTTAAACTCAACAGCAAATAAAGAAACAATCCAATCATGAAATGAGCAAAAGACATGAACAGAAATCTCGCAGAGGAAGACATAGACATGGCCAACAAGCACATGAAAATGCTCTGCGTCACTTGCCGTCAGGGAAATACAAATCAAAACCACAATGAGATACCACCTCACACCCGTGAGAATTGGGAAAATTAACAAGGCAGGATACCACAAATGTTGGAGAGGATGTGAAGAAAAGGGAACCCTCTTACACTGTTGGTGGGAATGTGAACTGGTGCAGCCACTCTGGAAAACTGTGGAGGTTCCTCAAAGAGTTAAAAATAGATCTACCCTACGACCCAGCAATTGCGCTGCTGGGGATTTACCCCAAAGATGCAGAAGCAATGAAACGCCGGAACAGGGATCCCTGGGTGGCGCAGCGGTTTGGCGCCTGCCTTTGGCCCAGGGCGCGATCCTGGAGACCCGGGATGGAATTCCACATCGGGCTCCCGGTGCATGGAGCCTGCTTCTCCCTCTGCCTGTGTCTCTGCCTCTCTCTCTCTCTGTGACTATCATAAATAAATAAAAAAATTAAAAAAAAAATAAAAAAAGAAACGCCGGGATACCTGCACCCCAATGTTTATAACAGTGATGCCCACAATCGCCAAACTGTGGAAGGAGCCTCGGTGTCCATCGAAAGATGAATGGCTAAAGAAGATGTGGTATGTATACAATGGAATATTACTCAGCCATTAGAAACGACAAATACCCACCATTTGCTTCGACATGGATAGAACCGGAGGGTATAATGCTGAGTGAAATAAGTCAATTGGAGAAGGACAAAAATTATATGGTGTCATTCATTTGGGGAATATAAAAATAGTGAATGGGAATAAAGGGGAAAGGAGAAAAAATGAGTGGGAAATATCAGAAAGGGAGACAGAACATGAGAGACTCCTAACTCTGGGAAATGAACTAGGGGTGGTGGAAGGGGTGGTGGGCGTGGGGTGGGGGTGACTGGGTGGTGCGCACTGAGGTGGGCACTTGACGGGATGAGCACTGGGTGTTATTCTGTATATTGACAAATTGAACACCAATAAAAAATAAATTTAGTTTAAAAAAAGGTGAATATGTAGTAAAGATATTGGATTAATACCTTATAAATCTTCTTTGAAGCTCTAAAGCAGTAAAAATAAGGGGGGCGGAAGTAGTAAAATTAACAAAAGCTACAATAGTTAATTAAGGGATATATATAACCTAAAAAGATGTAAAATGTGACATCAAAAACATAAAACTGGGTCTTATCAAAGAAATCAAAGCAGAAAGGCAAAATACCTAGAGAGTGATGAAACCAGAACTACAACATACAAAATTCCGTGATGAACCAAAAGCTTGGCTCTTAGTTCTTAGAAAGAAGTTTATAGCAATATAAGCCCACCTCCAGAAACATGAGAAATCTCAAATTAACATTTTAATTTTATAACTAAAGGAGTTAGAAAAGGAAGAACAAAGCCCAAAGTTGCCAGAAGGAAAAGGAATATTAAATTAAATAGAGACTAAGAAGATCATAGAAAAGACTGATGAAACTAGAACTAATTTTTTGAAAAGATAATTGAATTTGAGAAATATTTGCCTAATGTGACCAATAAAGAGGTCTGAAGTACATAAAATCAGATATGAAATAGGAGAAGTTACAACTGACATCTGGACCATTGGACAACCTGGAAGAAATGGTTAAATTTCTAGAAATACACAATCTCCCAAGACTGAATAATGAAGAAAGAGGAAATCCAAATAGACCAATTATTAGTTAAAATTGATTGATAATCAAAAGTTCCCTCCAAACAAAAGTCCAGGACCAGACAGCTTCACTGGTGAATTTTACTAAAATTCGAAGAAGATGTAGAGCCCATTCTTCTCACACTCTTCCAAAACACTGAGAAGGAAGGAACACTTAAAAACTCATTTCAAGAGGTCAGCAATACCTTGATACCAAAATCAGGCAAGGAGACCACAAAAAAAGAAAATTATATTTCCTGAGGAACATGAATGCAAAAATCCTCAACTCAATATTATCAAACTAAATTCAACAATATATTAAAAGGATCACACACAATGATGAAGTGGGATTTATTTCAGGGATGAAGGATGGTTCAACATCTGTAAGTCAATCATTGTAATACACCATATTAACAAAATGAAAGGTAAACTAATATGATCTTCTCACTGATGCAGAAAAAGCTTTTGATGAAGTTTAGCATCCATTTATGATAAAAACTTTCAACAAACTATGTGTGTAGGGAATATGCTTCATCCCATATGACCAAACCACAGCTAATGTCCAACTCAACAGTGAAATTGTAAAAGCTTTTCTTGAAAGATCAGGAACAAGATAAGGGCACCCACTCTCCCCTACTTTTATTCAACATAGTGCTGGAAGTCCTAGCCTGAGCAACTAGGAAAGAAAAATAAATAAAAAGCATACAAATTGGAAAGGAAGAAGTAAAACTAATTATTTGCAAGTGACATCATACTGTATATGGAAGAGTCTCAAAATATTCTCTGTTCATGGATTGGAAGAATAAACGTTGTTAAAATGTCCATGCTACCCAAGAAATGAATAATACAGGGAAAAAATAAATGGGCAGAAGACATGAATAGATATTTTGTCAAAGAAGACCTACAGATGGCCAACAGACACATGAAAATGTGCTCAACCTCACGTATCATCAGGGAAATGCAAATCAAAACTACAGTGAGATATCACCTTATACCTCTCAGAATGGCTAAAATCAACAATAAAAACAACAGGTGCTGGCATGGATGTGGAGAAAGGGGAACATTCTTAACGCTATTGGTGGGAGTGCAAACTGAAACAGCCAATCTGGAAAACCGTATGGAGGTTTCTCTAAAAATTAAAAATAGAACTACTCTATGATCTAGTAATTGCACTGCTAGGTATTTACCCAAAGAATATAAAAATACTAATTTAAAGGGATACACAAACCCCTGTGTTTATAGCAGCATTATCTATAATAGCCAAATTATAGAAATAGCCCAAATGTCCATTGATTGATGAATAGATAAAGAAGAGGTGGTATATATAACGGAACGTGTTCAGCCATAATAAAACATGAAATCTTGCCATTTGCAATGACATGGTTGGGGTTAGAGGGTATTATGCTAAGCAAAATAAATCAGAGAAAGACAAATACAATATGATTTCACTCATATGTGGAATTTTAAAAGCAAAATAAACAAGCAAAGGGGGAAAAAATAGAGAGGCAAACCAAGAAATAGATTCTTAACTATGGAGAACAAACTGATGGTTACTAGAGGAAAGGTAGGTGAAAGGATGGATCAGATAGGTGATGGGGATTAAGGAGTGCACTTGCTGTGATAAGCACCATATGATGTATGAAAGTGTTGAGTCACTATATTGTACAGATGAAACTAGTATTACACTGTTAACTAAGTGGAATTTAAATGAAAACTTTAAAAAGTTGCCCTCTTTAGTAAATTATTGTTTCTAATTTACTTAGAAATTATATTATTGAATGAAATGTTCAACTTAAAAATATGTCTGTACTACCCAAAGCAGTGTAAAGATTTAATGCAACCTCTATCAAAATTCCAATGGCAGTTTTAAAGAACTAGAACAATTTATTCTAAAATTTATATAGAACCAGAGAAGACCCTGAATAGTCAAAACAGTCATGAGAAGAAACAAAGTAGAGGTATTACATGGTCTAATTTCAAATAATACTACAAAGATATAATTATCCAACCAGTGTGTTATTGGCATAAAAACAGACATATAGATCAATGGAACAGAAGAGAGCCCAGAAATAAATCTCTGCGTTTATAGTGAGTTTATTTAAAACAAAAGAGGCAAAAATATACTATGATGAAAGAGTATCTTCAATAAATGTTGGGAAAACTGGATAGCTACATGTAAAAGAATGACACTAGACCACTGCCTATACCTTATAGAAAAATGTACTCAAGTAGATTGAAGATTTTAAAATAAGATCTAAAACCATAAAACTCTTAGATATTTTCGAATTATATATCCAATAAGGTGCTAATATTTAAAATACATAAAGAACTCATACAAGTCAAAACAAAGAAACCCAAACAATCCAGTTAAAAAATGGGCAGAGGATCTGAATCGACATTCTTCCAAAGAAGACATACAGATGGCCAACAGGCACATGAAAAGATGTTCAACATCACTAATCATGAGGGAAATATGAATCAAAATCACGATATATCAGCTTATATCTGTCTGAATGGCAATTTTCAGGAAAACAAGAAATAAGTGCTGGCAAAGATGTAGAGAAAGGGAACTCTTTTGCACTGTGGTGGGAATATGAGTTGGTTTAGTCACTACGGAAAACAGTATGGAGGTTGCTCAAATAATTAAAAATAGAACTACCATATGATCTAGCAATTTCATTACTGGGTATCTACCCAGTGGAAATGAGAATACTAATTCAAAAAGATATGTGCATTGCTATACTTATTCCAGTATTATTATTTTATTATTATTATTAAATATTTTATTTATTTATTCATGAGAGACAGAGAGAGAGAGAGAGAGAGCGGCAAAGGGAGAAGCAGGCCCCATGCAGGGAGCCTGATATGGGACTCGATCTTGCATCTTCAAGATCATGCTTTGGGCTGAAGGCTGCGCTAAACTGCTGAGCCACCGGGCTGTCCCAGTATTATTTATAATAATAACAATATGGAAGCAACTTAAATGTCCATTGATGGATGAGTGAATGGAGAGTATGTGGAGGTGTGCGTGTGCACGTGTATACACATGCATAGACACAGTAGAATATTAATACATGAAAAATAATGAAATTTTGATACATATGACATCATAGACGAAACTTGAAGGTATTATGCTAGGTGAAATAAGTCAGACATAGACAAATCCTACCTGATTTCACTTATATGTAGAATCTAAAAAATAAAGGAAGAAAAAAAATATCTAGACTCATGGATACAAAGAACAGATGGGGGATCCCTGGGTGGCGCAGTGGTTTGGCGCCTGCCTTTGGCCCAGGGCGCGATCCTGGAGACCCGGGATCGAATCCCACGTCGGGCTCCCGGTGCATGGAGCCTGCTTCTCCCTCTGCCTGTGTCTCTGCCTCTCTCTCAGTCTGTGTGTGTGACTATCATAAATAAATAAAAATTTAAAAAAAAAAAACAAAAAACAAAGAACAGATGGTAGTTGCCAGAAAGGAGAAGGTTTGGGGATAGGAGCAAGAAATATCGATGAAGACAATTAAGAAGTATAAACTTGCAGTTATAAAATAAGTTATGAGGATTTAGTATGCATCATTGGGAATATAGTCAATATTTTATTAATTTTATATAGTAACAGATAGCAACTAGACTTATTGTGGTGATCATTTTGCAATGTACACAAATGTCAAGTCACTGTGTTTCATACCTGAAACTTGTATAATATTGTATGTCAGTTATTCCTCAATGGAAAAAAAAAAACTTAAGTGTGTTTGATTAGGTATATTGATAAGTTCAACCCCTTATAGAATTTTAAATTATATCTCAATAAATCTGAGAAAAAATTCAAATACCTTAAATGAAATTTTAAGGGTTCTCATGATCTTCCCCACCTCATTTGTCGCTTCATTTACTTTTACCCATCAGTCCATAACATCCAGATACTGGGGTTCATCAATTTCCCTCATCTTACAAACTTATTACTCCCAAGTCTGAGAACCTGGTGTTTTCTCTACTGAGAATATTTTTTCTCCTTTACCTTGCCTTCTTTACAAAAATCTACTCATGTTTTATGTTCACTTTTCTATTCCAACCTAATATTAAGTTACCATGTAGTTATCCTTTCCTCTAGGGAGTCTTTTAATTTTCAAATTCCTATGTAATGCTGCTTATTTCCCATGTTTTAGAATTCAGTACATTCTATGGCACTCACTTAAAAATAAATTTTTAACAGTTTAATTGAGATATAATTTCCATGCCTTGTGATTCTTCCATTTAAATTATAGAACTCATTGGTTTTAAGTCTATTCACAGTTGTGCAACCACCACTGCAATTGATTTCCGTTAAATCATCATAAAAATAAACCCCATACACTTTGGTTATCACCTCTTAATTCCTGTTGGCTCTAGCCAACCACTAATTCACTTTCTGTGATTTGTCTCTTTTGGAAATTTTATATACTTTCAATTACATAAAATGTAGTTCTTCTGTGACTGGCTTCTTTCAAAGTTCAGTCACATGTTACAGCACTCCATTCTTTTTTATGGATGACTAATATTCTATCATATTGATGTACTACATTTTATTTTTTAAATAAATTTATTTTTTATTGGTGTTCAATTTGCCAACATACAGAATAACACCCAGTGCTCATGCCGTCAAGTGCCCACCTCAGTGCACGTCACCCATTCACCCCCACCCCCCACCCTCCTCCCCTTCCACCACCCCTAGTTCATTTCCCAGAGTTAGGAGTCTTTATGTTCTGTCTCCCTTTCTGATATTTCCCACACATTTCTTCTCCCTTCCCTTATATTCCCTTTCACTATTATTTGTATTCCCCAAATGAATGAGAACATATAATGTTTGTCCTTCTCCGATTGACTTATTTAACTCAGCATAATACCCTCCAGTTCCATCCACGTTGAAGCAAATGGTGGGTATTTGTCATTTCTAATGGCTGAGTAATATTCCATTGTATACATAAACCACATCTTCTTTATCCATTCATCTTTCGATGCACACCGAGGCTCCTTCCACAGTTTGGCTATTGTGGACATTGCTGCTAGAAAGATTGGGGTGCACGTGTCCCGGCGTTTCATTGCATCTGTATCTTAGGGTAAATCCCCAACAGTGCAATTGCTGGGTCATAGGGCAGGTCTATTTTTAACTCTTTGAGGAACCTCCACACAGTTTTCCAGAGTGGCTGCACCAGTTCACATTTCCACCAACAGTGTAAGAGGGTTCCCTTTTCTCCACATCCTCTCCAACATTTGTGGTATCCTGTCTTGTTAATTTTCCCCATTCTCACTGGTATGAGGTGGTATCTCATTGTGATTTTGATTTGTATTTCCCTGATGGCAAGTCATGCGGAGCATTTTCTCATGTGCTTGTTGGCCATGGGATAGAGGAACATTCCTCAAAATCTTAAAAGCCATCTACGAAAAGCCCACAGCAGATATCATTTTCAGTGGGGAAGCACTGGGAGCCTTTCCCCTAAGATCAGGAACAAGACAGGGATGTTCACTCTAACCACTGCTATTCAACATAGTACTGGAAGTCCTAGCCTCAGCAGTCAGACAACAAAAAGACACTAAAGGCATTCAAATTGGCAAAGAAGAAGTCAAACTCTCCGTCTTCGCTGATGACATGATACTCTACCCAAAAGACTCCACCCCAAGATTGCTAGAACTCATACAGCGATTTGGTAGCATGGCAGGATAAAAAATCAATGCCCAGAAATCAGTGGCATTTCTATACACTAACAATGAGACTGAAGAAAGAGAAATTAAGGAGTCAATCCCATTTACAATTGCACCCCAAAGCATAAGATACCTAGGAATAAACCTAACCAAAGAGGTAAAGGATCTATACCCTAAAAACTATAGAACACTTCTGAAAGAAATTGAGGAAGACACAAAGAGATGGAAAAATATTCCATGCTCATGGATTGGAAGAATTAATATTGTGAAAATGTCAATGTTACCCAGGGCAATATACACGTTTAATGCAATCCCTATCAAAATACCATGGATTTTCTTCAGAGAGTTAAAACAAATTATTTTAAGACTTGTGTGGAATCAGAAAAGACCCCGAATAACCAGGGGAATTTTAAAAAAGAAAACCATATCTGGGGGCGTCACAATGCCAGATTTCAGGTTGTACTACAAAGCTGAGGTCATCAAGACAGTGTGGTACTGGCACAAAAACAGACATAGATCAATGAAACAGAATAGAGAACCCAGAAGTGGACCCTGAACTTTATGGTCAACTAATATTCGACAAAGGAGGAAAGACTATCCATTGGAAGAAAGCCTCTTCAATAAATGGTGCTGGGAAAATTGGAGAGCCACATGCAGAGCAATGAAACTAGACCACTCTCTTGTACCATACACAAAGATAAACTCAAAATGGATGAAAGATCTAAATGTGAGACAAGAGTCCATCAAAATCCTCGAGGAGAACACAGGCAACACCCTTTTTGAACTCGGCCACAGTAACTTCTTGCAAGATACATCCACGAAGGCAAAAGAAACAAAAGCAAAAATGAACTATTGGGACTTCAACAAGATAAGAAGCTTTTTCACAGCAAAGGGTACAGGCACCAAAACTAAAAGACAACCAACAGAATGGGAGAAGATATTTGCAAATGACGTATCAGATAAAGGGCTAGTTTCCAAGATCTATAAAGAACTTATTAAACTCAACACCAAAGAAACAAACAATCAAATCATGAAATGGGCAAAAGACATGATGTACTACATTTTATATTTCCATTCATCAGTTGATAAACATTTAGGTTGTTTTGTACTTTTGTCTATTATGAATAATGCTGTTTTGAACATTCATATATGAAGATTTTTTAAACATATATTTTCATTTCTTTCTCTTGGACATATAGGAGTGGCATTGTTAGATTCTGCAGTAAATCAATATTTAACATTGAGGAGTTGCCAACTGTTTTTCAAACTGGATACATCATTTTATAGTTTCACCAGCAGTATGTGAGTGCTACAGTTATTCCATATCTTCACTAACACTTATTATCTTTTCAGTTTAGACATCCAAGTGGATATGAAGAGATAGAGATCTCATTGTAGTTTTGACTTGCTTTTTCCTGATAGTTAATGATACTTAGCATATTTTCATGTGATTATCAGCTATTGGTACATTTTCTTTGGAGATGTGTGTATTCAAATAATTTGTCCACATTTTAATTGGATTATCTATCTTTTAATTTTGAATTGTAAGTGTTCTTTATATATTCTGTATATATGACCCTTATCAGATGTGTGCTTTGTATGTACATGATTATATTAGTTTTATTCATCCATCAGATGACAGATATTTGGGTTATTTAGATCTTTTGGCCATTATGAATAATGCTGCTATGAATATTCACATACAGGTTGTGTGTGGAATAAATTTTAATTTATCTTGGGTACCTGAAAGCAGAATTACTGGGTCAAATGGTAACTGTTTCATGATTTGAGGAACTTCCTAGCTATTTTCCTAGCTGTGGCATTTTACATTCTCACTAGCAGTGAATGAATGTTCTCATTTTTCCATATCCTTGCAAACACTTGCTATGCTTTTTTTCATTTTAGCTATTGGATTTTTAAAAAAGATTTATATATTTATTTTTAGAGGAGAACATAAGTGGGAAGGGCATAGGGAGAGGGAGAGAGAAACTCAAGCAGACTCTGTGCTGAGCATGGAGCCTAACCTGGGGCTTGACCTCAAGACCCTGAGATCATTACCTAACTCGAAACCAGGAGTCAGCCACTTAACTGACTATGCACCCCTATAGTTATCCTTTTGAGGGTGAAGTATTATCTTATTGTAGTTTTGATTAGTATTTCTCTGATGGTAAATGATGTTGAACATCTTTTCATGTATTATCATGTATATCTTCTTTAGGGAAGTGTCTATTTAAATAGCATTCATTTTTGTTTTTATTTTTTTATTTTCTTATTTTATTTAAATTCAATGTTACAACATATAGCATTCATTTTTATAATAGTTTTTTTACTCCAAACAAATGAAACCCCTCCTTATTGGTTTCATTTTAGAATTACCATCTGAGACAACAAGGTGGGCACTCGATATTGATTCATAAATTCAACAGTATTGCAATCAAAGGACTTTAAGCTTTTGTCATGGAAATTGATAATTCTAAAATTCATGTGGAATACAAAGGACCCAAAATAAACAAACCAATTTTGAAAGAGGACAACATATTTGGTAAACTAAAATTACCCGATTTCAATGCATCATAATGCCACAGTCATTAATAAACTGTGGTATTGGCTAAAATATATACAAATATTCTACAAACATATCAACAGAATAGAATAGAATGTGTGGAAATACACCTACTCATATGGACAATTGATTTTTAACAAAAGTGCAAGTATTATTTAGTGAGAAAAAGGGTATATTTTTCAACAAATAGTGTGAGAGCAGTTGGGTATCCACTCCTTCCCCCAAATATTTTTTCTATGCAATACAAATATTTTCTCAAATTGTATAATTCATTTAAATGTAAAATTTAAAACTATAAAACATCTAGAAGAGAACAGAGAGAAAATATTTGTGATTTTGAGCTAGGCAAAGTTTTCTTAGACATAATACCAAAAGCTTGATGAAAAGAAAAATATTAAATTAGACCTCATCAAAATTATAAAAAAGTTTTGCTCTTTGAAAGACCCTATTAGAGACAACAATTATTGGAGAGGATGTGGAGAAAGGGGGAACTCTCTTGCACTGGTGATTGGAATGTGAACTGGTACAGCCATTCTGGAAAACTGTGTGGACATTCCTCAAGGAGTTAAAAATAGAGCTACCCTACAGCCCAGCAATTGTACTACTGGGGATTTACCCCAAAGATACAGATGCAGTGAAACACCAAGACACCTGCACCCCAATGTTTATAGCAGCAATGTCCACAATAGGCAAACTGTGGAAGGAGTCTCGGTGTCCATCGAAAGATGAATGGATAAAGAAGATGTGGTTTATGTATACAATCGAATATATATTACTCAGCCATTAGAAATGACAAATACCCACCATTTACTTTAATGTGGATAGAACTGGAGGGTATTATGATGAGTGAAGTAAAGTCAGAGAAAGACAAACATTATATGGTTTCATTCATACATAAAAAATGGTGAAAAGCATTATAAGGGAAAGGAGAGAAATTGAGTGGGAAATATCAGAGAGGGTGACAGAGCATGAGAGACTCCTAATTCTGGGAAATGAACAAGGGGTAGTGGAAGGGGAGGTGGGCAGGGGGATGGGGTGACTGGCTGTAGGGCACTGAGGGGGACACTTGACAGGATGAGCCCTGGGTGTTATGCTATATGTTGGCAAATCGAACTCCAATATAAAAATATAGAAAGAAAGAAAGAAAGAAAGAAAGAAAGAAAGAAAGAAAGAAAGAAAGAAAGAAAGACCCTATTAAGGTAATGAGAATACAAGCTATAAATAGGGGCAAAATATTTACAAGTCATATAATACTGAAAATATTTATATGAATATTTAATTGAATATTTAAGGAACTTTAAAAACAAAAAAAGAAGCAACCTAAATTCTTAAAATGGTGAAATAATTTGAATAGTCTATCTAGGAGTACATATAGATACTCTACATCATGAGTCCTTAGGCCAGTTCAAATCACATTGATATACTACTACAAACCAATTAGAATGGATAAATTTTAAAACACTGGTTATGGCTAGCATTGGTGAGAAGATAGAACATTTAGAAATTTTATAATTATCTGAATAATTGGATACAACTGTGGATATGATTAAGACTTATTAATTTATTTAGCCAATATCAACAAACTCTAAAAATCTAAGTCATCTGGCAAAAAGTTTCTTTTTTTAAATAACTTTTTTTCCAACTCAATAGTTCTTGTATGGTGTTATCCAAGAGCGTATTAGAGCTTTTACAACTCTTTGACACCTCTCCTAAAGTTTTTGGCAAATTCTTTTGAGCAATAGATAAATGAAAGGACAATAAAGGAGACCATATTGAAGCACTAAAATTATGGAGCAGGAGTTTGAGCTCTTTGAATATTTAAAACAGGTTGGGAAAAGAATTAAAATACATTTCTCAGTCAAAAGCAGTCCAAAATGTACACATGAAAGCCTGTGTGATTTCTAGTACTCTCAACATCTGCTGATACTACTGGTTGAAACAGACAGGCATTGTTATTTCCATAATGATGATTATTGAATGTGGGCATGACCATAAGGCAGAGTATTAGATAAATGAACAGATAAACACAGGAGATGTATTTTAAAGATTAGTTATCTGCAACATACAACCAATTTATAGGCTTTAAACTGCAAAGGACTTGTTCAGCATCCAGTAATACTCAGTCCATAATACATAAAAAAAAAAAAAAACCAACATATGGTTGTCAAACACAGCCGTTTAAATAACAGGGAGTGAATGAGTGAGAGATGTATTAGCTTTTCATGAATATATTAATGCTTATATATTTGTCATATTTTTCACTGAATTTAATGCTGTCCCACTTAGACCTTAGTCTTTTGGTATTTTGTGCCATGAATGTTAGAAGCACATTCTCAGTATTGATTCCTGAGAGAAACAGGAAAATAGAACAAAAGTTGAATAACTCACAAAGAGAACATGAACATTAAAAGGTTCCTACATAGGTAAAAACCACAAAAGCAAAAACATACCAATAATTAAGTAGTAAACAATACACATAAAGAATTTTTAAGTTATCATTGATGCTTTCAGTCATTAAAGTTCAATGATTCTTAGAATTATATGCAAAGGAAATAAAGAAAAATATCTTTACTGCATTAAAAGTGTTATCAGGAAATTATATAAGCAATTTTTAAGACCAGAAAAGCTATTTTCATCTAGCTATTTAAGCATTATCTATTCTTGCCACAGATTCACATTGTACTTTTTATGAAGCTGATTATGTACTAGGCACTGTCTATTGATTGTACCTACTTCTTTCTCCATCTGTCTGTTTTTCTTCATGATTTAACAATACAACATTTCTTCCATAATCAGACTGGTTGCCTTGCTCTCTATTTTCTCTCTAGAGTCTCTGTCTTCTTCTGCTTTGCTCTGAATTTCTATTTCATTTACCTTTATAAAACATTTTAAAATATATTTTATCATTCGATCCTCCCTCCACCAACTAAACATATTTAGTCTTGACTTCTCTAAACCCATGAACATCATGAGAACACAGGCTGTGGATATAGTAATTCTTGTTTTTCCAAGTAGTACCTTGTTTAACTACTGAACCTACGGAGTCATTAGGTATGGATACAAGAGAGTATATAGGAAAAAAAAAGTGCATTTTGGGACGATAAGATGGAAGGGATACCCAGAGCTTCCAAATTCATCTTTTAAAAAATAATTTGAGGGACACCTGGGTGGCACAGTTGATTAAACATCTAACTCTTATTCTCAGCTCAAGTCTGGATCTCAGGATTATGAGTTCAAGCCATGCATTGGGCTCTGTGTGAGTGTGGAGCCTGCTTAGAAAGACAAAACCTTAAAACTTATTTCTAGAACATATCATTGGGAATATGATCCTCTTCTGGAGGAGGGCAAAAACTGGCATCTCAAACTTGAGATGACAAAAATTATGTTCTTATGATTTAGAAATTTTATGGAAAATAGAAAATATAAAAATACTTCACAGTATAAATTTCTTAACAGTGCACTAAGACACACAAATATATTTAAGATGTTGGTAATATGAAATATCATAAGACATCTTTCAAATATGACATAATGAAGTCTGCCTTTTATATGTTTGTCCACTTTAAATAATATTTACTTCTAAAAAAATAAAAGAATTTTCAAATCTTCTTCATTATATATTTATATGTAACAACTATAAATGAAGACTGGTATACTTGTGTTTTATTAGCCACGTGAATTCCATGAACTGTATTGCCTTTGATGATGCAATTTTCTGAAGGAGAAAAAAACAAATTCTAAGTAAAATTCAATCTTTACTTGATTTACTTGATATTTACAATCCTGAAAATGATAGTTTTTAAATCCATCAAAAATGTGTCAGAGTTAACATTAGGTTCAGGTAATTATAAACTGATTTCCAACTAGATGACTATCTTCTAGGATGTTAAGTTGTTATTCAGGCCAGTACATAATTCTTTGTGGTTAGGGAGTATCCCATACACTGCTTAAGCTCGAGCATTTCTGGCCTCTGACAACTAAATGACAGTAGCTTCCCTCATGATTATGAAATTATTTTTTAAAATATGGAAATTTATGAAATGTCCCTTGTGACATATAGTGCCAAAAGAGAAGCACAACCCTTGGGCAACATTCAGCAAACCCTACCTAACCCTCCCTAGCCCCTGCCAGCGACTTTAAAAGTCACAAAGATTATAAGAGAAGAATATTAAGAAGTTGTATAGATTTAAAATTCTTCATGGGATTAGTCAAGAAAAATAATTGTGGCTATGGCAAAAATATGAGAAAAGGCACAAATGAATATGATGTGATCAAAGACAGAAAAAGCAAATCCTAAAAATATTAAATAAAAATAAACTTTGAGAAAGGTAAGGACCTGATAATCTATGGCCGTAAGTTAATACTAGGCAAAGAATTTCTGGTTACAAATGCAAGTTTAAGCAAATGTATTTGTTTACTCTTACTGATAAACCTACAATAAAATGGCAATAAATAATTACATGTGTGTGGGTGTATTTGTGTATAAACACATGCATATCTACACCTGGAGCAAAGAGAGAACAATGAACAACTGATAAGGGATTTCAGTATAGTTTAAAAGGGTATCAAATTATCTGAAGTGCCATTACTGATATAACAAAGACAGAGAAACTAACCAAAAATAGGAATTCAAGTCATAAAACATTTCCTATCAATGAAATACATGGAGAATAATAAAAAAAAAGTCTAGACCCCTCCAATATAGCTATAAAATTCCCTAAATAAATCCATCCGTATAATTCATGGCTTAAAAAAGAAACCATAATGGAAATTAGAAAGTGTTTTGAATCAAATGAAAATACAATATATCGATATTTGTGAAATCCTAATAAAGTGGTATTTAGAAGGAAATTTTAAGACTAGAACCCTTTACATATCTGAAAAATATCTTTGTGGTATTGAGTTCATTCAATGTATTTTTTTTTTTTTCAGAGAGAGAGAGAGAGAGCATGAGCAGGGCAGGGGCAAGGAGAGAGAGAGAGAGAGAGAGAGAGAGAGAGAGAATCTTAAGTAGACTCCATGCTCAGGTTGGAGCCTAACACGAGGCTCTATCTCATAACTCTGAGATCATGACCTGAGCAGAAGTTAAGAGTCAGATACTTAACCAGTTGACCCTCCCAGGAACCCCTTTTGAAAAAAAATGTTTATGACACCAAAAGCATAATCCATAAAGGAGGAAAAAAGATATGTTGGATTTGATTTAACAATAACAATGCCTGCTCTTTAAAAACACTTTTAGAATAAAAGACAAGTCACATAGTGATAGATTTTTTTTAAATTTTATACCTGATAAAAACTTTTTTTTTCCCTTGATAAAAACATTTATCTAGACTATATAATGAAAGAGTTCTCAGGACTCAGTAAGAAAATAACAATTCTGGGAATATATTTGAACAGACATTTCAAAAAAGAAGGTATATGAATAGCATACAGTATTTGAAAAGATATTTAACGTTATTAGTCATTGGGAAAATGCAAATTAAAAACACAATTTGATAACAAATATAAATAAAATATAACAGGTAAATAAAGTAGGAAGACTGGCCATAGCAAGTATGAGTATGAATTGAAACTCTCATGCACTACTAGTGAGAATGTTAAATGATACAATCAATTTGCAAAACTGTTGACTTCTTAAAAAGTTTACCAAATACCTACTTGATGACCTACCTATTATACTCTATGATTTACCCAAGATAAATAAAAGGTTATATCCTTACAAAACTTGTACACACATATTTATAAAACATTTTTTTGCAATAGATAGATCTGAAATCAACCATAATCATGATTAATAACTAATAGATACAGAAATAGTGGTAGAGCCATGTAGTGAATACTTCCTAGGAATAAAAAGGAAAGAGCAGTTAATGCACATATCAACAAAAATCTCAAAATAAGTATGCTGAGCAGAAAAACTCAGATTAAGAAAAGAATACATACCCTACAATTCCAATTTATAAAGTTTCAGAAAATGCAAACTAATCTATAGTAACAAAAAAGCAGATTGGTGGTTTCCTGGGGATACCTGAGAGGAAAAGATAAATGATCATGAGGAAATTTATTGAGGGTATGCTGATGGATTCTATTTTTATCTTCAGTGTGTTTGTTTGGAAATCATTCTTTTGAAGGACAATTTGGTGGGTGTAGAAATCTAGGATGACCTTTTTCTAGTTCTTTCAGCATTGCAAACATTCTCCTGATGGCTTCTCTATTATTTTTGTTCAGCTATCTATCATTTACTTACATAAAATTTAAGAGGAACTAACGGTGTTCTTGTTTCTTAGGAATCATGATGGTGGTTTCCATTGAGTCAGGAGGATGGGATGGTTAGTAACTGATTGTTTTGTGTAGTAGGGAAGAGAGGGGCTTCTGCAGTGCTAGAGATAATTTTTTCAATTTTGTGTTGGTTACACAGATGTGTTCATTTGTGAAAATTTAAAAGTACACTCTTGTGTACTTTTCTTTATGGATGTTATACTTTAATTTTAGAAGTTTCCTCTTGAAAATGACAACCTAGTTTGATATAAGATCAATCAAATAGTAAAAAAAATCTTGGAAATGAACATATAACAGCAAGAAAATCAACTGAACATTTTAATGAGAAATTTCATAAAGTTTCACTGAAGTATAACAAAATTAAATGTTAGGGAAAATAGAAGATAAATGTTAAGAAAGTCACAGCATTAGTGCAGCAACAGATATCTAATACTAAAGATATAAGAAATGAATAAATTGAGAGGGAAAATTATCAAATAATGTTAGAAAAATTCGAATTTAGGGACGTGTCTCTAGATTTGATTCTATAGCAAGAATAAAGAGACACTAGCAAGTCACAATAATTTCAGGACATCAAAATAGAAGAATAAAAGTCATATTCAAAGTATCAAGATTTAAAACGACATTGTTAGCAATTTTGTAAGATAGAAAATAGTAGCAGAGAGCTTTCCAAACTCCATATTAAAATGTTTTTATGTGTACATATGTTCTATACTAATTTCTGTATTCATGTTTTATTGCCTTACTTCTGTTTGCTTACTGAGCTTCAACTCCACTGGCCATGCTGTTTCTAGAGTATATAAAAAATCCTCTAAGTTCTATGCTGATTAACCCTTAGTGTCCCATCTAAAATATCAATTCCCTCCAGCACTCTCCTACGTAGCTTTGTTTTTCTTCATAATATTTATCACTTCTTCACATTAAGTTACATTTGGGGTTTGTATTTTGTTTGTCACTGCCCCTTTATCTCAATTCAAAATGTAAGATCATTAAGAGTAAAGGTTTTAGCTTTCTGTTGTGTTCCTAGTGTTAACAACATAGTGTAGACATTTGGTAAATATTTACTGAAACAATCTTATTATCTCTTATGTTGATGTAACGTAAATATGACTTACTCCTTTGCTATCTGCAGTTAGGAGCTAGTTAGAAGCAAATAATCTCAAAGTTTTACTCTATGAAATTAAAATACAATAACTTCAGAATTGTTTGAAAAGCTATATGCTGTCTATTATGTTTGGTAAGAATCTTTCATGGTTCCATATAACAAGGAGGAAAAATTTTATCAGTCACTTACAGAGGGAGATTATGAAGGATGTCATGTAGGCAAACCAGTATTCACCTAACCTACTAACACACTTAAATAAGTAGTTTTTGTTCTTGCTTTGGAGGATAGATAGGCCGTGTGGATTTTTTGCTTATGCTCCATCACTCAAACTGAGTACAAAAGGGCCTAAGTATTAGGGAGAATTAGTGAGAACAAATACTTAAGATAAGAACAGAACCTTCCCAATAAATAATTTGATTTCTGAATTATTCAGGTATCTGTATCACTTCTCAAGTCTTTAGGTAGATATTAAAAATACAAACAATAAAACCAATTTCTGTTTAGTAACATACAACAAATTCTTAGATAAGTTTTACATAGATTTCACGTATTTTCAACCTAATTTTTTAATGTATGAAGAATCAGTCATCATTGGAATTATTAGAATATTACAACAACTTAGAAATACTTTAAATCTAGTATCCAAAATATTATATGAAATTTTTTTCATATAATTATTCTAGAAACAGTGTTGGCAATTTTCTTTATTGTCAATTAAAACAGAAGGTGAAGAGAAGTAGATACATCTTATTGTTATTTAGGAATAGTAAGAATAAATTCAGTTATACAAATGGATCCAAATGGATCAAATCCATTTGATTTGATCGTCCCTTACCTTTAATGTATATGTCACAATAGACAAAGAAAATTATCCCATATATTTATTGCTCCCTAGTGCTAAAATGTTTATTTTAGTCTAATAGTCTTGTTACCTTGTTTACAAATGCATAAAAAGGTCCTGAAACATTTAAAAAATGTGAATACACGAATAATTTTCTCTTGTAGAAGGAACAGATGTGTCTTTTCTTGGTGAAATTCCTATCTTTGCAAATGTCAAAACTCTGAAGAAACTCATAATTTCTATTGCATTGTTTGAGAAAAAAAGTAAACATTTCCCCCATTTTGGCTATTACAACAGCAGTTTTCTGTTTTCTTTTTAAAATTTGTAATCATTGCTACGAATTTCTGATAGAAAATTGCTTGATTATTTTATATAATTACATAAGCAAAAATTACTTTAAGTTATGCCATATTACGTAAAAACATTAGACATACTCTTGGTCTCCTAAGTCTGATGTTGATAAGAAACAACTTGAAAAAGTTGATGAAACCAGATTGATTGATTTGTCAAATAATGGTGAAATATATCTGAGTGAAAGGTATGGAAATTGGGATTTTTTTTCCCTCTCCTTCTGAGGCAAGAAAAGAGTGTTCATAATGTATATATGTGCCCTTTTTTCTACACTGGGGTTTAGTTCTGAGGAGATATTTACTAAGAACATTTAAATGCACCCACTCACATATCTCTTATGTTTGTTTTAAAAACTCAGCCATAGATTATGCATGCTGTTATATAAATCTCTCAATGTGGTCATTTATACCTCCTGAGATCTTCCCACTAGTGGCCTAGATAAATTAGGAAAGGGTACATAGTTTAGAGGGTTAGATTTTCCTGGGGAGGCAGAAAAAAGCTTTTAGATATTTGTAGCATCTCAGAAGACAATTTAAAATGGAATGAAAAAAGGATATACTTTTCTTTCTGGGATAGTCCAGTAAATTGAGAAATTAGATTCAATTTTGTGGTATGACTTGCATCTTGGAACAATGTTGCTTGCTACTTTTTTGTTATAATAATTTCTGATAATTGGAGGTACGGAAGAACCTGCTAATATCATATTTGGCATGCTATTTGAGTACCCAAATTACTTACTAAGTTTATTGATGAATCTGGGTGTTTATCTAACATGTGTTAAAAAAAAAAAGCTTATTTCATCTTCTTATAGAGGACTCAATTCCTCCAACAACTGTGATATGCAAAATTTTTACAATTTCTATCTGTGGAATTTTGATCAATTTCATATAGGAATTTCACAGTATAACAGAATACTCCAAAAACAAATTAAGAGTAGTTATAAGCAATAAAAATATATAATTTAATTGTACTGGTTCATTTCTCCAAGTGGAGGATACAAAACTATGTCATAATATGACATTGTCATAATAGTATAAAAGTTATACTATTTCTTGCACTTGAAGAAATAATAAAAAAATAGAGAACAATATCTCCCAATGTCTATTCCACAGAGTTAATAACTGAAGCATATCATAAAAACACTTTATGGTGAAATAAATTTGGACAATGCCAAGTTAAATAAAATTTTGCAGTTGGTTTTGCAACATGATCTCTCAAAGATGTTATCATATTAATATATATTTGAGTATATAAGAGGTTATTATAAATACTGAGCAGAACTTTAAAAATATATCTGATCAAAAAAGTATATTTTACCTGCAAATCTATAATACTAGTGTATTGAATTTATAAAGGGCCTTTCATCTTCTTGTGAAACTTTTACCTTTATCATTAGTTAGGCAAAGTGCTCCCTATATCATTATGCTATCTAGTTGATGTGGGATATGGCTATGTATCCGTTTCAGAGATTTAGCATGACATTTCAGTCATTTCTGAGACTTTTTGCTAGGCGCTCCTGACTGTGTATACTATCTTGAGAGTGCCAATGTATGACTTTCCATTTCTTCATAAGTGAGCCACTCAACAAGTGATACTTTGAAATTAAAAGGTTCAACTCTGCTCACTCAAGTTATATGAAAACTATATTTTTATTTTCAATTCTTATCTATAAGCTATTGAAAATATTCCACTCATCTTGATAATTTTAGATGAATGTGCTCTATATTCCATATATTGCATCATTTACTGAAAATCTCAAATAGAAAAAAAATTATCTCTAAAGAACTTTACCCTATGACACCTACTGGACTTGAACTAAGTAATTCATCTATTATTGGAACATGTCCAGATAGTCTCATTAGAAGACTACCTATCAGAAGATAAATCCATACTGTTTCTCCCAGTTTCTTTATGAATTTGTACATTTGTAACACAATAGTTTGAAATCTTATTAAAGGAAGATTCCATGAATCTCAAAAATTATCCTTGACCAATTAAAAAAAAAAGATTTCCTATGACAAAAATCCATTCCTCAAAAAGCTATGTTATACTATAGTTTCTTCAATTTTGATTTCCACGGTTCTGTTAAATTTCTGTATGGGAAAATGAGGCTAGTAGAAATTGAACATGCTCTTCCACTTTATAAAATATATTAAGGACACCTACAGTTTCTGGTTCAACATTTAAAGAACTTAGAAGTCATCTCTCCTATTATTGCAACAAGAAAAAACTAAGCAAACTGAAAGCCAACTACTCTTCCTAGATCTATCAGAAAATTGAAGACACAGGGCAGACCACAACCCTGAATATTGAAGAAAAAGACAAACACAGATAATCAGAGTTCACTGTGAGCAGAAGTCACTGATGGAGCCTAATAGAAACACATAAAGAATAACTGACTAATTGCTAGAGACTGAGCAGGGACCAGTGTGAGAGATTAAAATTCCTGGAGTTGGGGAATCCCTGGGTGGCTCAGTGGTTTAGCACCTGCCTTCTGCCTAGAGCATGATCCTGGAGTCTCAGAATTGAGTCCTGCATCAGGCTCCCTGCATGGAGCCTGCTTCTCCCTCTGCCTGTGTCTCTGCCTCTCTCTGTGTGTCTCTTATGAATAAGTAAATAAACTCTTTAAAAAAATAAAAAAGAAAATTCCTGAGGTGGCCCTCTCTTTCATGAATTTTACCTTTAGAAGCCCCTTAAGATTCTCAAGGTGAAGATAGAAAAATTCCCTCATGCTTCTGACAAAGGGAGGGAAAAATAACCATTTCAAATGCATCATGAGTACTGTTTATTTAGCAAATGCTTGCCCTGAAGTTGAATCTATTTTATTTTTTTTTCCTATTTTAAAGGAGCCTAACCAAACTGGAGAAAGGAAATGTCTAACTCCAGCCCTATCCCCCAGCCTTCTAGTCTCACCTACGGGGGAAAAGAAAGCTGAGAAACACTTGTGAAGGTCACAGAACAGGGACAGGACACAACACAGCACAGGATCACTAAAAATTTTGAGATCTAAACATAAGCTTATATAATGCTTCCCCTTTCCTCAAACCTTATCACCCACATTAATAGGACTCATGCATTAATAGAGGACACTAGATGATAGAACTGAAGACCTCAGACCCTGTAGAAAATCTCAAAGACACAGAGGAGACATAAACAGGACACTAGAGAAAAATTTTAGCTTCTGAGACCTGAGCTAGAGCACAAAGTAAACACAGCCTACTACCAACCAAATAAACAGAAAACCCCACACTAAAGGCTTATTCAGTTCCTTTTATTCAATACATTATATTTGGCTTTGAACAAAAAGCAAGGCATACCAAAAGGCAAAAACACAGTCTTCAAAAATAGAGTAAGCATCAGAACCAGTCTGATATGATAGGAAATTTGAAAATTTTCACATCAGATATTTAAAATAACTAAGACTATAAAAAATTTTAAAAGTTAAAAAATATTACTTTTTTCTGAGGACTTGAATGGACAACAGTGGACAGTACACTAGAACAGATGGGTAATGTAAGCAGAGAGATAGAAACTCTAAGAAAATCAAAAGGAAATGTTCAATAAAAACCAATGTAACAATCATTAAAAAAAAATGTTTCTGATGTGTTCAACAGTAGAGTGGGGATGGCCAAGGAAAAAAATCAATAAACTTGAACATAAGTCAATAGAGACTTCACAATCTGAAAAGTGAATTAGAAAAATAATGAAAAAAAAAACAAACAAACCAACATCCTTAAAAGAGTAACTGAGAACCATGAGTCAATTACAATAGGTATAACATAAGTGTGATAGGAATGCTACAAGAATAAAGGAGAGAAAGGAACAAAAAAAACCAACTGAAGTTTATTGGCTGAGATTTTTAATGATAGACATCAAACCAAAGATCTAGGATCTTTAGAAAAGAAGCAAGATAAATCCCCCAAATTAAAACCTGTACCTATAATATTCCAACTTCAGAAAACCAAAGACTAAGATAAAATCTTAAGATGCTAGAAAGTGGAAGAAATCTTACCTGTAGAAGAACAAGGATAAGAATTATATTCAATTTCTCTTTAGAAACCATTCAAGGAAGAAGAGAGTGGATGAAATAATTAAAGTGTTAAAAGGAAAAACCACCAACCTAGAATTCTGTATAGAATGAAATTATACATCAAGAATGAAGAAGAAAAAATGACTTTCAGAAAACAAAAATGGAGGGAATTTGTTGCCAGTAAGCATCCCTTCCAAGGTATGTTAAAAGAAGTTCTTCAGGAAGAAAGAAAACAATGTAGGTCAGAAACTTGAATTGAAGTACAGAAAGGACATTAGAGAAGGAACAAATGAAGGTCAAATAAAAATACTATAAGCCACTTGAAGTCTAAAATAGAAGAATTATTATGTACATTTATGTCTTCCATATTTCAAGTCCTCACTTTAAAAAGTAGGAAAAAAACAGAAAAAGGAAGCTAGATATAGAACAAAGGCAAACATGGCATACTGCCAATAAAAAGGAAATTTTTAATAGATATTTAGAGAATAGATGGCAGACCAAAGATTCTCTGTTCTTGTGTAGGTTCTGTAGTCAGACAAGCGACTTCCTTGACTGTAGCACATCAGAGGAGGCTAGAATCTGGGGTATGTATGGAAGAAGCTATAGCTGAGAATTTGCAACTTTCCCTCATTAGATCCTCAGAGAAATTAAGCTCTTGGAAACTCCAAGGCTGATGAAGGGCAGGATAAGCTGATGGGTTTACTCAGAGTCTATATGAGAAGAAATTATTCCTTCAACCCTATTTTCACATCTTCATGAGCAATACACTGGGGAGGTAGCATCTAAATCCCAGACTAAAAAATGTCTCTAAAGAAGTTGCCTAAACAACCTTGAAGTAATAGGTCACTTTGTGTAACTTTTAACCCGCAGAGCAAATACTTCCACATTTTCACATCAGAGGTCTTCTGACTCAATGATCACCTAGTCTATCATCCTCACACACCACAGGTGTTAGGACTACTAATTGATAAAGCTCTTTTCCCACATATATACAAACCCCAATTAGAACTGGCTTACTATAATTTAAAATATAAATGAAAAATTAAGGACTGCCAGATTCACAGTGTAGAGTTCTCAGGATAAAGCAACATTTTTTCAGAGGCTAAGAGAGAAGGAGCAATGCTTCTTATGCCTTATACTCAGAGGTCCCATAAGTTACATATACCCATTTTGTTAGTCAAGTAATCAGTAAGGCCAGCCCAGAAGGGAAGATAAGTTAGATTTTACCACACAGTGAGGGGTGTCACAGCCATCTTTAATTTAACATACCCTGTTTACCCCATGTCATCTTTTGTTCTTCTCATTCTATTCCATCTGCATAAATCACCCAAAATTAAAATTTCAGTGAATAAATTTATACTAATTGTTAATCGAAGCTGATATTTAACTGACACATAGCATTATTGTTAAAATTTGAAATATTTCAGTTCCTGGTAAAATTAATGCCATCATGAGACCCAGATTGTTCTATTGTTCCAGTCATCAAAATCTCTTTCCTGACATCACCCTTAGTAATCCCAGGATCAAGCAATTAAAGTATTAATTTTTGGCTCATTGCAGAGCACCAGAATATGCCCAATTATGGCCAATTTATGTTATGATTAATTGCCCATACCAATATTCCCCAAAGGCATACTCCAGGGCACTGTAATTGCCTTTCTATGGGGATCTCAGAAGTTTCCCCATACACCACTTAGGTGCCAACATGGCCCTAAGTCCCAGGAAAGCACCAAGAGTTTGGCCTGGTGACACTCTGGCCCCTGGCTTTCTAGCCAGTTCATGTGCATGACAGATCCTATATCTAGGCCAATAACACTTAGGCCTTATCAGGATAGTTTAAATCTTGAAGGAAGTTCTGACATGTAGGAAACAAATGGTAGGTGCCCCCTTAACCCTCATATAGTATAACTGCCACTGAGAACTAATGCTCCCCTGAAGTTAATCCCATGAAACTCCTTGAAGAAACTGAGAAATCCTAGGAGACATAGGGAGAATAAGTAAGAAGGTAGTACCAAGGGCAACTGCAGGCTCTGGTCTTCTATGAATATTCCAGCAGCGTGGCATATCTCTTGCAGAAGCTAGAACTGTTCTCATGTGTGCATCTCAGTTTCAGAGGAATCTCAGAATATGATTTCTCCTTTTCATTTTTTCCCATAGAATTTTGTCCCTCTTCAATGTGTTTGGTAAAACCATCACACAATTCCTATCATTAATAGACATTACTAAATTTTAATTTTACCAACAAAGAAATAACTAATTTTTCTAGAGCACTTACTCTATGAAGGACACTGTTATACATTTACATTAAATCATAAGAATAATAAAATTTTATCTAATCATTTACAGATGAGGTAATTGAGGCAAAAAGATATAACTTAAATGATAAATGGCAGAGTTAGGATTCAATATAAACAACTGATAAAAAGTCTGATCTCTTAAATGCCATGCTACACTGCCTCTGCAGGATTAGTTTTTACCAAATTAAATATGGCACTGTAATAAACTACCTTCATGACTTTTTCAATAATAGAGATATTGAACACTGAAAAAATAATCACAGACTGGGTTGAACATTTTGAATGTAATTGCTGTGAAATTAAGCAGAAAGGAAAGAGGATTCAGCACTATGAACATTATCATTGATGTTAAAAATTCTCTACCTTTTGAGACCACAAGTAATCTAATAACTTTCCATTTAATGAGGAAATTATTGGAAGAGTTCCATATGGTCCTTTATGACAAATAATTGTACAGACAAAGGCATTATTAGCTACTAGTAGCTCTGTCTCAGACACACATACAAAAAAGACAAACTTGTAACACCAACTAATAAAATATCAATTTTATTAACAATTTGTTCTATATTTGTTGTCACTTGAAAAAAAAGCGTAATTTGTTATTTAAAAGTAATTATATAAAGTATATATTTTATTACATATAGTTTATTTCTAATTTAAAAGGCTTATTAGTAAATTTTGGTACCTATTGGTTCATATGCTTATTAATATTGCTATAGTGAATATTAAATACTTTGACTATTATTGTTCTTCTGAAGAAAAATTTAACTTGGACAGGAGTTTAGATCTGTTATTGAGCACTTTATTTCCTCATCTGAGAACATGGACAGAACCAAAAATGAGGAAACATCAAGAAAAAAAAAATAAAAGAATCACCAATCTCATAAAACAGGGTAATATTAAACTCCAAGGAATTCAGGAAATAGAATAGAGTTATCACAGGAACCACTAATGAATATATTAGATTTATAAAGAAAGAGCAGATTGCAATTTAGTTATGAAAATGAAACACTTATAGTTCTTAGCAATTATAAATAAGTCAGCTACAATAATAATTCACTAAATAAAATTTTAGCATTGTAAACAATAAATTACTGAGCTAGAAGATCAAAGATCTCCACTTGCTGTGTGAAACATACAAAAAAAGTTAATGAGTTAATGAGGAAAAAGTTAGGTACATTGATGATAGAATATGGTGACAACATTCCTGTTATAGGATTTCTAAAAACTAATAACAAGACAGAATAGAGGAAATAATAAAAGCAATAAAAGAAAAAAAATTCTATTCAAATTCTTAGACTGAAAGCATTGTCCAAGAGAAAGAAATGTTTAAAAACTATATCCAGAAAATCTGTTAAAATGTTAGAATTCCTGGAGCAAATGAAAAAAAGAAAAGTTTCAAAGGAAAACAAAATGTCTACCAACAAAGAAAAAAAGTATTAGTTTCTCTTCAAATATTGGATTAGGAATGCCCTAAAAGTTCTGAAAAATGTTCTTTTTGCAGCCTGTACTTCTATGTCTAACCAAATGATCATTAAAGTGCAAAGGTAAAATAAAGACTATTTGAGACATTCGACAACTGAGAATAATTTAGCACTCAAGAACATATTCTATATTTTGAAATAATCATTTGTAGATATAGTTATAATCACACAGACAACCAATATGAGAAAGGACATCAGTAAAGCATATAATCAATCCTGAAATATTGAAGAGGTAGATGTGAAGCTTAATATAATTAAGGACTTATTTCTAGGAAGAAAATATCATAGCAAATAAAATTGATGAAAACTAGGAATTTAAATTATAGATAAAAGGAACAAAATATTCTGACTTCCTGTAAGTCTTCCCTCATTTAGGATGAACACACTGTTGATACTGGATTTTATTGTAATAAAAAAGCAGTTTTAATACAGTTACTGCACATTTAAGGTTCTCTCCTATATAAAAGAAATAGAAATAGCTTCCAAAATGCTAAAATAGAATTTTAAAAAACAAGAAATCAGTAAGTATGAGAAAAGAAAGACACAAGAAAAGATAATAAAGAGGGAACATAAAAACAACATGATGGCATTATTAAAAGACATCAGTTATTAAATTGAAATGGGATACATTTCCAATTTAAAGTGGTTATTTTGGGTAAACAAAGTAAAATGTAGGGATCCCTGGGTGGCGCAGCGGTTTAGGGCCCAGGGCGCGATCCTGGAGGCCCGGGATCGAATCCCACGTCGGGCTCCCGGTGCATGGAGCCTGCTTCTCCCTCTGCCTGTGTCTCTGCCTCTCTCTCTCTCTCTGTGTGACTATCATAAATAAATAAATAATTTAAAAAATTAAAAAATAAATAAAAAATAAAAATAAATAAAAAATAAAATGTAAAATATGCCAAATGGCGAGTGATGTCAACAAGATGGCCAGATAAGACATCTGTACCATGTATCTCCTGCACAACAGTAATTTGATATTCATTCATGGACAAAGTGGCTTTGTGAGAGCTTTGCAATTAAAGTAAGAGTTTCTAAAACACCAGTGCAGTCCAAGACCAAGGAGAGTCATTTTGATAAGGCAGGTTCACACCCTGGTAACTGACTCACGTACCCTGGTCCTAGCTAGATACCTAGAAACAGCTCCATATTCCTAAGAAATTGACTACATTTCTGTTTGGCTTTGGGTCCCTCACCAGCTCCATACACCAAGAGACTTGGGAGAATTGAATGGGTAATAGGCATGTAGACTTCCTCCTGGCTATGGACCCTGAAGTGGCCTGTCAACTGACTCCAGCCCACTTTGCTGAGGAGTCCCCGGAGGTAAGCCTCCCAAACATGGTTAGTCTATAGATTATGAAAAGACTCTATAACTGGACTCCAGCCCATGCTACCCACACAGTGAAGAGTCAAGTGAACAGGTACCTGACAGACACAATTTTGTCTCCCCCGCCTCACACACACAGATCCTGAAAGGGCTCTATATTTGGCTTTAGCTCCTCCAGCCAGAGACCTGGCAGGAGACACTCCCATTTATGTTTTCAGAGCCAGGTCTGCAGACCTCATTCTTGGCTATGGATACTGAAACAGCCCCACTATTCAATTCTACCCTCTTTCAGCCACAATCCAGGATCAGTCTTGCCGATCTAGGGACACATTGACCAGATAGGAGACCTCTCAGGGACTTGGTGGGAGCTAAACCTGTCCATGCATATGGTACTAGTCAGGTGGACTAAGAACTCAACTATGGACTTTGAAGTGGACCTTTTCCCAATACTTCCCTACTGAAGATACTGGAGATAGTCCTATCCATCCAGGATTTAGATAGGATCCACGTCTACCAGTGCTCATGATTAACAAGCATACCAACTGTGGATGCCACTACCGACCAAGTGAGAGCTTTAATGCATGGATAGGGAAGATGTGGTATACGTGTATGATGGAATATTACTCAGGCATTAAAAAGAAAGAAATAGTGCATTTGCAATGACATGGATGGAACTAGAGAGTTTTTATGCTAGGCAGAATAAGTCAGAGAAAGACAAATACTGTGTGATTTCATTCATATGTGGAATTTAAGAAACAAAACAAATCAACAAAGGGGAAAAAGAGAGAAAGAAAGGCAAACCAAGAAAGAGACTCTTAGCTATAGATAACAAACTGATGGTTACCAGAAGATAGGTGGGAGGGGAGAGATGGGTAAAACAGGTGATAGAGATTAAGGAGTACAGTTGCTGTGATGAGCAGTTGTGTGGAAGTGTTGAATCACTATACTGTACACCTGGAACTGATATTACACTCTATCTTAACTAATTGGAATTTAAGTAAAAACTTTAAAAGGAAAAAATAATGGAGATATAAAAGACATTTTCAGAAAAGTAAAAATTAAGGGAGCTTATCACCAGCAGACTGGTCTTGCAAAAATGCTAAATGAACTTCTTTAATATGAAATGCAAAAACACTAAGTAACCAATACAAAAGTATATAAAAGTATAAAATTCAATGGCAAAAGTGATTATATAGTCAAATTCAGAGTACTCTAATACTGTAATTATGATGTATACATTACTTTCGTCTTTAATATAAAAGTTAATATTAAAAACAACTATAGCTACAATAACTTGTTAACTGACAGTACAGTTTGAAAGTTACAACGAATGACATCAATAGGAAAAAGCATGAGAGGAGGAAGTTAAGTAGAATTTTAGAGTGATGAAGGAGTCAATTCATCAAGAGGGTATAATAATGGTAAATATATACACATCTGATATTGGAGCACCTACATATTTAAAGTAAATATTAACAGAACTGAAGGGAGAAATAATATATAATAATAAAAGGGGACTTCAATATCCCATTTTCAACATTGCCTAGATTACCTAGATAGAAAATAAATAAGAAGGGATGATGCCTGGATGGCTCAGTGGGTGAGCATCTGCCTTTGGCTCAGGGTATGATATTGAACACCTTTTCATATGTTTACTTGTCATTTGTATATTTTCTTTGGTGAGCTGTGTATTCAGAGTTTGCTATCTTCAAATTTGATTCCCATTGTTGTTTTGAGTGTTATTTGTATTTTCTGGATAAATGTCTTTTATAAGATATTGGTTCTATATTTTCTTCCAGTCTGTTGCTTCTAATTTTTTAACAGTGTCTTTTGAACAGTGGAAATTTTTAACTTTAATAAAGTCACCTTATCAAATTTTTCTTCCATAAATTGTTCTTTCAGTGCTGTGTCTGAAAACTAATCACCAAACCCAAATTTACATAGATTTTCTTCTATATGTTATTCTAGAAGTCTTGTAGTTTTACATTTTTCATTTAGGTCTGTGATTCAATTAAAATTAGCTATTGTGAAATACATATACTATTGTGTAAGCTTAAGGTACAATATATTGATTTGATAAATATATATATTGCAAAATATTACCATAATGTTACTGAACACACCCATCACTTCACATAACTATTTTTTTAGAAAACAAACAAAACATTGATATTTATATAACTTTTATAACTTTATCTTTACCAGATTGTCATTAATTGAAATTATGTGTGGACCTTTTACATTCACTTCTTTCATTTAACAATGTACATTTATAATTCACTCACATATTTTTTGTGGCTCAATAGTTCATTTCTTTTTATTGTTGAATAAAATATTCTATTGTATGAATGTATTGCCACGTGTTTATCCATTCACCTGTTAAAGGATAACCTGGTTACACGCCATTTATGTCAATGATGAACAAAGTTTCAAAAAAATTTGTTTGTAGCTTTTTAAAATGTATATACCTTTTGTAACACTACCAGCAGGATGTGACAGAGATCTGGCTGGAATATCTGTCACCCCACTGATCACCAGGGTTATCCAACTGAACTGGCTGGGTAAGTGGGTGTCCCCTTCCACCCTCACTGCTCCATCTGTTTCCTTTCCAAAGCTGCATGCTCAGTTGAAAAAGACAACCTCCCCCATTAGAGGAGGACCATTCTTTAAGTCAAGGGTATGTGAGTAGCTGTCCTTCCCTGCTAGAACCTCCAAACAAGCTCTCAAAGTCCATTTGAAATACTACCAGCAATGATGAGAGCTCCTATTGCTCCATATCCTCTTCAGAATTTGTAATTTTCAGCTGTCTAGTAGTATTTTATTATTGCTTTCCCTAATAGGGCATGATCCTGGAGTCCCAGGATCGAGTCCCGCATTGGACTTCCTGCATGGAGCCTGCTTCTCCCTCTGCCTGTGTCTCTGCTTCTCTCCTTCTCTGCAATTTTTTGCACATGACACTGAAAACAAGCATAAACAAATTGGACTACATCAAATTAAAAAAAATAACAAACAACAAAATTAAAAGGCAATTTACAGAATTAGAGAAAATATTTTAATCCACATATCAGATAATTAATCATCAAAATATATTAGGAACTCATACAACTCAATTGCAAAAAGACTAATAATGTGATTTTTAAAAAGACAGAGAAGTTGAATAGACATTTTCCAATGAAGACATACAGATAGCCAATAGGTACACAAAAAGATGCTCAAGATTATTAATCATCACTAATCATCAGGGAAATGCAATTTAAAAGTACAATTAGATATCACTTTCTATCTGTTAGAGCAACTATTCTCAAAAAGACATGAGATAACAAGTCCTGGTGAGCATGTGGAGGAAAGGGAATCTTGTGTACTATTAAAAGGAATGTAAATTGGTACAGCTACTATAGAAAGTATATAGCCTTAAATAAGTTTATGTGAAAATGAATATATTGGATATATATTTAATCAAAATATGTAATTGGACAAACTTTGTAATTGGACAAACTAGTGCAATAGCAAAGTAAACTAGGACAGTAGAAAGAAGAAATTAATAAAGAGGAAAGCTTAAATTAGTTTACAATGAAACTAAGAAAAATATATTTGATCGGTAAACCTAAAAGTTGTGTTTTTGAAGTGAATGGTGAAATAGGAAGGAAAATGGCAATTCTTCGTAGAGGAAAAATGAATATAAACATAATTAAAAGTATATATGGGAATAGAATGCAACAATATATGGAAAAAAATTCTACAAGTTTTAGAAAACTTGAGACTATATAGAAAATTGTGTCCACTGATAACCAAACCATAGAAACATAAAGATTGGCAAAATTACCATCGCCCAAAATACCAGCTATAATATTTTCTGTATTAATTCCACATAGTAATCATTCAAGTAATATTCTATGTAAAATACAATTGATCAGTTAATAAAATGAAATATGTGATTCATTCTGACAAAAACAGAATAGCATCGTAAAATGTATAAGCTAACTTAATACATGAATGTCGATGCTGTTAGTTTCCTGTGGGTACTGTAACTAATTAAATATATTTGCCAGTGGGGCCATCTTCCTTTCTGGAGGAGAATCTCTTTTCCTGCCCTTTCAGCTCCTGGAGGCTGAAATGTCCCCCTTTCATCTTCAAAGTTAACAATAACCAGTCATGTCTCACATTGCATCTTATGACTCTGACTCTTCTGCCTTTCTCTTCTGCTTTCCTCTTGCACATTTAAAGGATTACGTTGCCCCATCCACCATCAGAGACAGCCCCTTTTATATTAACATCAGCTGATAAGCATCCTTAACTCTATCGGCAACCTTCATCCCTTCTTATTATGTAACCTAACATACTCACAGAGTCTGAGAATAAAATGTGGACATTTTGATGGGGAGAGGGGATGATTCTGCCTACCACATATAGCAACAACAATGGAGCATATATTATATTTAGAGATTGCTTTAAATCCTTTACACAGTACATTGCATAAGAGTGGGAATTCTGAAGGCAGAGCATATGGAAGTCCAGCCACTTAACCTTGCCATTATCTTCTGAAACCTCAGATGAAGCTAGGATTTATGACTGGATTTGTTTGTAAAACAATAACAATGGTGTCTAATGCATACAAATGTTGAGAAGATGAAATGACTAATGCATAGAAATAACTTAAAGCTTGTCACATAATAAATGCTCAGGCTCAGTGTGTATTTTCTTATTATTTAGCTTCTCATAAACTAATGGAGAAAAAAAAACATTACCTTCATTTTCATTTTCCAGATAAAGAAAATGCTTAAAAATAATTACATAAATTCATAAATGTTGCAGTTATGTTGGTGGTGGAAATGCATTTTAGAGCCTAAGCAATTCGACACTTTGGCCTAGGCTCTTATATCAGAAGTTATAACATTGCTTTAAGTGCAAACACTGTATTAAGATGTATATTCATTTACTTAGACTTCAGAAAAAATATAATTTTAAAACTGATCATTGACTCTCAGACCTTGACTCTAGATTCAAGGTCTATTCTGTGTTTTTAAAATAATATAACTTCAGAATTTTAACTGAAATTATCTATGAAAAACTTTCCAGACACATTTGATTGCTCTGAAGTCATGATTGAGTTCAGGTCGGTGAAATGGGAAGTGAAATGCAACTTTCAAATTGTACTCCTAAAGTATTCCTCAGAAATGTCAGATGCTTAATTTTTACCAATGCTGTCTCCTTCGCAGATATCCAGATAGCTTACATATCATTAAGTTATATATCTTTTCCTGATCACTATAATAAAATTCCAAATTCCATCTTCCCAACATTCCAGTAATATGCTGGAGCCAACTTATATAGTTTATGATAGTTGATGATTAATATTTTAGAAATTTTCCAGGTTGGTTGATATCACATTGGTAACTTAAAATTTGTGGGAATATTTACTCTATGGAAATTGGAGAACACTACAAAGTAGGATTTTTTTCCAGAGCTGGTTTTTAAACATTTGCCAGCACACTACTACCAATTCCTTTTATTTCTCTATTTTTTCATAGTATTTATGAGCTTCTAAAATATATCTATAGTATACTTATTTGTGTGTTTATTACATATTGTCTGTCTTCCTTATTATAATCTAAACACAAAGGTAGATTTTTAAATTTTATTCACTAATGTTATCTCTCTGATGTATCTATACTTAGAAAAGTGTAGATACCTAGAAGATACTCAATACTACGGATAGAATAAATGAGTCTTTAACAACATAAACCCATTCTTTGCAGTGGGAAACAAGTACCCCCAAAGGAGAGACTATATTTCCCAGATTCCTTTGAAGTTAATCACAGTGCATGTTCTTACCATCTGACCATCTTCTGACTAATAGGAGGTGACTAGAAGTAATGTGTTCAACCTTTGCACTGTGACCCTTATGGGGAAAGGACGAGCCTTTGAACAATTTAGAGTACAGCTACAGCCATGTGCCATCTTAGACCATTTGTTTGAGGCAGAATTTTACAGATATCAGGGTAAAAACATAAAATGGGTCCTGGATACCTGACATAGAAACACTTCAATAATAGTCCTGGTTCCTACTGCCAAGTGCCCTATGGCACAACTATAACAACACTCTGCTTTCTGCCAGTGTTATTTGGTCTTTGTTACAGTAGCCAGAATGCACATTTTAATTAAAATAGAAAACTATATACGTTATTGATTATTTATTTGCTCAGAATAAATGAATTGCAACTAATCCCTTTGTTATAATACTATTGGATTATAATGAGAAGATTTAGATTTAAATTCTATTACTAGCTTTCTTCTATGTTAGGTTATTTGTACTTGCTGATTCTTCTATATTCTATATGTGTTATTCTATAACACATAATCATTGCACTCTCTTTCCTAGTGAATTTCTTCAGGTTTAAGTTGAGATATCATTTCCTTAAGAAAGACTACCCGCAAACTCTCAAGCAAGATCAGTTTCTCCCAACATATATTATATATGTTATGTATTTTATATAATATTAAATGTTATATATAAATATTATATAAATTCTGAATATAAATTATATATTTATATATTAATATTGTATAATATATATTATATATGTGCTATTTAAAACAATTTTGTGTCATTAGTTACTGTGTTTCTATCACGAAAGGTAGAAAGCAACATGTCTTTTTTCTGATAGCCTGGCAACAGATAAGCATGCAATTAGCATTTGTCAAAAAATGAATTAGCAAAATAATATGTCTGAAACTGATTTTTTATTACAACAAAATGGGACAGGAAGATAATATCTGCCATGTTAAGTTTGAAGTGCTCAGGTGAGCATGAACTGAGTTAGTAGATGTTATGGTACTTTAATAATAATATAGTACGATATAAATGTAATATAAATATATATAATTAGATGAAAAACTAATTTTGTTTCATATGATACATCACTAGGTAACATAGGCCTTGCATGTTTTAATTTTATTAAACGATTTAATTTTGCTTACTTGTGTGCTCATTAGAAATATATAACAATAAACTAGATAAGCTTGCTTTCCTTTATTCTAATTTTGAAAAAGTAAGTGGTTATATTTTTCATTTATACATAATTTTGTTATTTATAGTCAAAGTAAGGTTTTGGGTTTGACACAATCTTAAGATAAGATGAAGCTATTGACCTTTTATAAGTATCCAATGACAACTTTTAATTTTTGGTAAACAAGATAAACAATTTTGAGAATTAGTGAAAAGCTTTGAAATGTAGTAATTCCCCTTAAACTCACATTTTTGAGCTAAGTATGTGTGGATCTCATTCCAGATGGTGACCTTTAATTTAAAACTTTCTGGGTTTATGCAATTTGAGCTCCTGAGAATTGCTGTCTACCAGCTGGTAGCAAAGCACCATTACAGAGTTAAAGGCAATCTAACTTCATTTATCACAGTTCCTAGGACTCATTTACACACACTTTTATTCATCTTGCCAGTCACCAAGTATTTCATTAATGCTTACTTTGTTCTAAACTCTAGATATACAAGGTGGGTTATACACAGCCTCTGTTATCAGGTTGCTTAAAATCTAGTGTGGAAGACACAATAAGCACATAAAATGTAACAAATATGTAAGTATAATAACTCCAGAAGTAGTTCTATGAACAAAATTAATGGGAAAAAGGGTGACATTGCAGTAATATTTCTGTAAATATGATGCAAATGAGGCAGCTGCATAAAGTTTTAGGTAAAATGTGTTTTAGCATATATTAAGTAGCCATTAAATAATTGCTAAAGGAGTGTATGCCTATAAATTGCATTAAGCAATGATTGTGCAAAGATATGGGTAAATAGGAATGAGCCATTTATGTTCATGTGGAATTATGATTTTTTGGAGTCCAATAGAAAGTGATTCAAATAACATTGTAATCTCTTCTGCAAAATAAGAATAATAGCTACAGTAATAGCATTATTGAGAGCCTTTAAGTGTTTTACGTATATAAACAGAATAACTTACATATGCTAGGAACTGCTTGAGAATATAATCTCTCTTTCCTTTTCTTTGGGTTTACCGTAGTGGTATATCTCACATGGTACAAATATTGAGTATTTTCCCAAGGGAAAAATATGAAGAATATAAATTAAATTTCTGACTCCTATTTTTTAATACCTTAGACATTATAAATAAATTAGAAGTAAGAAATTGTTTCTAAAACTTTGTAAAAAGAGTATTGATTGGGGAGGTGCTTGTTTTTTGTTTACTCAGTCTTCCTATGTTTTCCCTCTGGGTTCCAAATGTTTGAGTAGCACACTTAAACAATGATACATTGCCTTATTCAATCTATGAGAACAGGGCTGTATAGTTTTAAATTGGTCCCAATGGAACTAATAATATAGTCACTGGGGAATGTGCTACCAAAAACAAGAAAAGTTGTTTTTTGGTCATAGCTATGATTTCAAGCAACTTGTTTATGTCTAGCATGCCTAGTAAGAATATTAAGTATACATATATATGCAATATATTAATATATACATATTTACATATATAAAATTAAGTATATATGTATTAAATATATATTAATATATACATATTTACATATATAAAAGAATGCTTGCTAAATAACTAATATCTACAGAGCTCTGCAATATAATTGAATATTTTATTGCTTATATTTAGTAATTTTATTAGATATATAGAAAAAATACTAGAAGTGTTTGTGTATACATTAAAAATATGGATATAGATAGTTAGATGTAGGGTAAGGTAAATATATAGAAGACCATACATTTGCACACAAATGTAACATAAACATACCAACACTAGTAATTTAGATGTATGAATATCCATTTGCTGTTTTGGTAGAACATTAGTCAATAACTTGTTAGTTTTCATTGTGGATAAAATATGAGAATTTTAACCTTGTAGAATGGCTTTTTGGGTTGTATAACCTACAAATAAAGTGGTAAATGTGAAGATATTTTAGAGAAGCAAAACAAAATACAACTATTCTAATAGTGTAGGCATCGACATGCATGTTGAGACTCGTGGTCAATACTTTCAAAATTCAAAATGTGTAATCATGCTTTTCTAATAGTAATAGCTTTTTCTTTCCTCTTCAGAGGAAATAATGATTTTTCAAAATTAGAATGGAAGGAAACTTAAAAAAAAAAACAGAAAACCTTTCAGATTTAGTACTACAACAATGGCTTATTTAGCCATACGTTTTCTGGTTAAGGGCTAAAGCAATCAAATAAGCAATTCAGAAGACTGATGCCTCCCTGTAGAAATGCCATTGTATTCCACATAGAAAAATGTCTGGTCTGTTTCTATGATTAAAGATAGTGCTTATGATTGATATCTGATTAAATAGATGTATATCATACAAATATAATGAGAATTAAGTATTGTAAAGAAATTGACATATTATTTATAAAGAAAAATAATCCACAATGAAAGTGAAATCAGTACATTTTCAACTGTGATATTACATATGTTTATCACAGCTCAGGGGAAAAGGCAGATTTTATTAGAAACTGACAGGCATAAAAGCATGCACTATTGGTACACCAGAGTCCTGCAGAGTTGATGACCTTATTATGCAGAAAATATATCCATCAGACATTTGATATCTCTAGTATGTGCAGTGAATTAAGGATAAATTTTATTTTTTAAAATTTGAAAATGGAAAACTTGAAATGGAAAAATCTGTAAATTGACACAATTATTTTAGGCCTAATTTTCCTACATGCTAATTCATAAAAGAACACCGGTTCTAATGCCCCCCCAAAAAGGCATAGAAACATAATTTTTGTCTTTTTTTAAGGGACAAAACTCAAATCCTTATTAGAAAAAAAAATTTTTTATCAAATCCAAGAGAGGTATTTCATCTACCTCAATATTGTGTACTTGTTTTGAATTTAATTCAGCTGTTCAAATATAAATGGGAAGACAATAAAAATAATTAAGAATAAAAAAAATTAAGAATATAAAATAAAAAATGAATTATAATAAAAATGAAGGGAAATAATGTGTTAATAATGATGAAATTTCCATATTCACATTATGTTGTTAATGTCAGTAATAATTACCTTCATTATTCTTTTTATATTCACTCTTTGTTATTGTCCTTCATGTCAGTCTCAATACCATATATTATAACTTTTAACCAAAGTAACTGACTTCTCTTTCAAAAAAACCCCATAAGCTGGTTATTTGAGAATAGCTGTCATACATAAACATTTTAGTAGACCTACAAAGACCGTAAGCCCACAGAATAAAGCCCCACACAGCCACATATTTTTTTATACTTTCTTAAATAGTAAAAGTGGATAATGACAATATTATTGTTTTTAACATAACCCAAATGTATAATTATCATTTTATTTTTTATTTTCTTATAATTAAATTTTAAATAGAAGAAACAAATATGTATAGTACGACCTGTCTTGATGACTTTGTTTCACTATGCTAAAGATTTGTGAACTATAAAGATGTACTATATGAACAACTCCCCTTCCATTACACATACACACACACACACACACACACACACACTCTACATTCAATGAACAATAATGTGTTTTTTTAAAAAAATTTGTGGATATACCTATGATTATTACTGTGTTTCAGTCCATGTACTAAAAGCCACATTCATAATTTTCTCTAAGCAGATTCTCTCTACCTTGTGTCCAGCTATTATTGAACAATTTGATTACAATTCATAGATTGTTTTTTTTTTCTAGTTGCAAATGTCTATGTTCAGAATGTCTTAAGTCTTTCAGACATTTAAACAAAGATTAAGTGTATGAATTTCTGTTATTTGTTTACATATTACCAACTACCCAAAACTTATTGAGTTAACATAACAATTATCATTTTTCACAATTCTGTTCTTTGCTTGGACTTAGGTACATGTCCTTCTGTTTCATCTATATTGTCTTGAGTCACTCATTGGGCTATATTTAGCTGGGGCTTCAATCTACAAAATGGCTTTCCTCACATGTTCCATGTCTTAACTTGGATGGCTGGAACAAATTTAATTTGGTATCTTTCTAGTAGTATAATTTGACTTCTTAAATGTTGACCTATAGCATCAAGATAGCAAAAGTAGGACCTGTCAAACACCACATGGCATTAGCCTGGAATTGGTGCATTATTATTTTTCCACATGCTATTGCTGAAATTAAGTCACAAGGCCAAACCAGATTCAAAAGGAACAAGGATTCCACCTACTGAAGAAAGAAGTGTTATGAGGATTATAGCGTGGGAGAATTATTGGTGACCATCTGTAAGGCAATGTTGTAACTTCAAAATTAAGAATCTAGGCCAAAGTGTCAAATTGCTTAGGCTCTAAAAATGCATTTCCACTACTGACATTACTGCAATATTTATGAAATTATGTAATTATTTTTAAGCCTCATTCTATTTGTCTGGAAAATTAAAGTAATATTTTTCTCCATTAGTTTGTGAGAAGCTAAATAAGAAGAAAACATACATTGAACATGAGCATTTATTATGTGACAGGCTTTAAGTTATTTCCATGCATTAGTCATTTCATCTCCTCAACAAAAAGAGTAACAAAACAGACTTTCTGTAGTATCTCATGTGACAATGAATAGGTCTCTGCTTTCTGTACTAAGAGTACAGAAAATAGGGTCCAATTCACAAAACTACTGCCTCCCAATGGAAAAACTACATTTAAACTAGTATCAAAACTACACTTGGCTAAAAATAAAGAAAAAATAAAAAACAGAGAATCAGAGAGGCAGCAGAAGTAAAATTATTTTTAATATTTGTTATTTACTCTGGGAACCAAGAAAATACATGCTTGGACTTAATCCATGAGGTGTACATTTTTGGGCTACACAGTTTGTCTCTACAAGATGAGACCACTTGGACATCTTACTGCCAAAGCATAACTTTTTAAAGTTAAAAACTTGGGTGCCTGGGTGGCTTAGTTGGTTAAGCATCTGCCTTCAGCTCAGGTCATGATCCCAGGGTCCTGGGATCAAGACCTCCATTAGGCTCCTTGCTCAATGGGGAGCTTGCTTTTCCCTCTCTCACCTGCCACTCCCCCTGCTTGTGCTCTCTCTCTCTCTGTCAAATAAATAAATAAAATCTTAAAAACAAAAAAGTTAAAAATTCCTACACAGAGTGAGCATGTGTCAAAGATTTATTTAATTCATAAATGAGGCAAACAATAAAATGGCAAGACTGGTTTTGTTCATTATATAAATGAAGACACTGTATCTTAGGGAAGTTATTTGCTGAAAATCACATGGGCAATAAATGTTAGCTGTGGGAATAAGATCTAGGACAAAGTCTCATTTTACTACACACTCTCCCAAGTGAGATAATTCCATTCTTTAAAAACTTATTAAATTGTCTTCATGAAAAAGAAAATAGTCTTCACGGTATTTAGCTGAGATCATCATGTCTATGACTTCTAATTTGTCATCCTGAATAGCTTGGTGATATTATGTCTTTCTTGTGTATCATGTTTTATTAGCATTATTTTATATGTTCTCTAGACTTTCTGTAAGATACATTATACGTTTTATTTGCACTAATTCTTGTAACAGTTAAAGCCATTAGATCTGATTGTATGTAAGATACTGTTACAGTTATATGGACTTTTATAGCAGTAAAATTTATGTATAAAATAATTTTATTATTTTTCAAATACTGTGTATCAGTCAGAATTTTTTCATTGCAAACAAAAATTGGCTCTGGATAATTCAAGAAAAAAAGAAAATTATTGAAAGAGAATCTGATAATTCAAAGAATTCCTGGGAAGCTGGATGGGAGCAGGAGCAGCAGCTAAGATCAGGCCACAGGAATACTTCAGTTAGAATGGGAATTTACTGTTCTTATTAGCAGTGAATATTCTGGTGTTACTTACACTGCTGCTAGGGAATATATTAAAGTTTTAAATAAATATCCATTTGTTCTTATATGATTACATAACTTGTTCAAGAGTCACAATACTGAGTTGAAGCAACTATTGTCAAACTAGATCAGATGTCTACTCCATAAGTGCCAGAAGACATATAACCTATTTCAATTTCATACTGGGAGGCACAAGTCTCAATAGATTTTTTGCCCTCTATAGAAAGTGATGGTAAGTGAATTTTAGTCCAGAAAATGTTCACCTTTCTGGGATGCTAACATTTATTCATATACATTTTTTTCTTTCAGTGTTATATCCTAAAATAACAACAAAAATATACCCAAATATAAGGTTCCTGCAAAACATAATGCAAACATCCCTTTCAAAGAGAATCAAAGAAATGAATTTCTATGGTCAACTACAAGTCTAGGTGTAGTTGGACATCTCTAGTTAAAGTTACAATTATTCTATGTATTTTATAATTTATGGACTAATTTGTAAAGAAAACCACCATTAAATATTGGTTTTGTACAATATTGAAAGAAAAATTATTTAGAACATAGACATATTTATGACACAGCAAGATGGAAGGTTGATGAAAGAGTGATGTTTTAGTTACCAGTCACAAGGTCTAATAGCCCTAATGTATAATTCCCTTCTACATTCCTCACTGTATATACAGTTTACTGGTCAGTAGTATCTTATTGGTCAGCAATTTTTTTTTTCTGCTAACACAAGCCAAGCCTTAATTCTGAGGGTTGAGAGCCATATACATTTATAGTTAACTATGTAATTTTACAGTACACTTCCAGTAATACTTACCACTCTATATAGTAATATAACATTGTCTCCTAGGCACATCTAACTATGTATTCACCAGATAAGGTATCACATAATTTGCCATCCAAATCACTGTTTTTATGAGTCAGAAGACACTACTGATGGTTATACTCAAACAACAGCTGTGCACAGAGAATATCCTGAGCAATTCTAGAATGTATTTTTATCCAATAAATGTCATTCCACTATTTTATACTATCTGTATAATACATAGTATATTAGAAGACATGAAACTCCTAAGGCATCAAGCCACTGATCTACTGTTTTCTAGAAAATGAGAAATGTTTTTTCAGAGAATATGTGTTATCAGGCATTCAGTATGCTCAAGGATAGTGCTGCTAATGGGGATGAAAATCATGGGTAAAAAACTCATTCAGAAAATATAGTCTCATATGTCTTTCTAAAACTTCCTTGTCACTAAATGTCCAATTTTGTTTATTCCACTTCCCTAATTATTTGGGTCATCTTGGCAAAATCTTAGACATAAAGAATAAACCACAATGCATCCTTATGTTAATCCATCTATCCTTCTGGGATAAGTGCTAAAAATTGGCCTGGTGGAAGATTGACCATCTCCACTGTTCTTAAGAGACATTCCTAAATGGGAAAGGCATGCTCCCTTCATGATGATAAAGATCTGTTGGGCAAGCCCAACATTATGGCAGGCAAGATGCATTAGATACATCTTATTCAAGGGAGGCAGCTCAAGTCACATGGCCATCTGGTATGCCATTCCCTACTGGGACCCTGTAGCCAGTAAAAAAATATTTCTCAAACATTAGGCTCCTTGGGGTGCCTGTGTGGCTCAGTTAAACATCTGCCTTTGGCTCAGATCATGATCCAAGGGTCCTGGGATGGAGCCTCATGGTGGGGTTCTCTGCTCAGCGAGGAATCTACTTCTCTTCTCCCTCTACCTGCTACTCCCCCTGCTCTCTTTCTCAATTTCTTTCTCTCTCTCTGTCAAATGGATAAAGAAAATCTTTAAAAAAAAATCAGGCTCCTAAACTTATCCTTTTCATCCTCATCAGTCAATCTAGTGAAAAAAAAATATTTTGTTGTAGGAATGACCATTCCTGCATCTTTCAATACTTTTATGGTGATAATCTTAAATTTTCCTATGATTTTAGTATTGTTTTTAGCTTACTCTTTTTGTAGAAAGAGAGAGGTGCCTTATGTGGCTTTTTCTATCATAATTCACAAATTATTTACCTAAATATGTATTAGTGTCCACTAGATGACAGGGATTGATTTGGTGGTATTGGGTAAGTAGCATAGAAAAAGATAAAGAAAACAAAAACAAGCCCCTCTTCTCATAGAACTTTGTCCTAGCAAGGGTAACATGTAATAAATTCGCAAATACACATATTCACATACACACAAAGAAAATTTTAAATAACTTTCAGTCAACTGATTAAAGATAAAATGGCTTGATACAATAGAGAGACTAGAGAGTGAAAAGTATACATGAGGAAAGACTTCTTTAATGTGTGGCTTTTATTCCCCAAACCTGCAACTTTGCATTCTTGCTGAAGTCTTAGCAGAGTCTCCATGTGGGAAAACTAACTAATTGTGCTGGGTCTGTTTGCATTCTAGCTACCAAGAGGGCCCTGAAGTTTCCATAGTGGCAAGTAGGCCTCAACTGAGGTCAGCAGATTGTGGAGGAGGTCCAGAAAATGAAAAGGAAGTAGACTCTTGCTTTGAAAAAAATAACAATGTAAGAAATTCAATTTACCTCTTTGTATCTCAGCTTCCCTCATTTGTAAATTTGGGATAACAGTTTGAAATGAAAGTTAGGTGTGAGGTGACACATTTCATGCATAATTTATGGGTAATTTGGCACAGTTCAAGGCAAATGGTAACATGAAATATCGGTGTAAATAATAGGAGAATAATAGATGATGATCTTGTGAAATTAAGGGCCCTATTACTGGTCATCACAGATAAATTTCAGTTGTTTTATTCATGTTTATTTTCATTTTGGTTGAACACTATCCTACTCAGATAGAACCCTATATTTTCTCTAGCATATAGTTTGTGCACAATAAAAATAATATATATAAATGAATAGAACAAACGATAATTCATAAAATAGAAAAATATGAGTTGTCTAATTCTCCCTGTGTCCTCATAAAAAGTTTACCATTGATCCCAAATTAGCAGACTAAGTAGTTATTTATGCTTTGCCTTTTAACCATTTTCTATCTTTCTATAATCATATTTTATTTTACCTTTAGTCTTCTGACATCATTATTAGACATTGTTTAATATTTTATAATTCACCTTTTATTTTGCTTCATTCCTCTAACATTTGCCCAAGTCTTTTTTATATCTGAGCTCTCCAAAGAGCTCACTATGTCCTCATGTTCATTTCTTTAGATGACTCACTCTTCTGGCTCTTGTGTGGTATTTTGTGACAATACTATCAGTATTTTGTGTGATATTTCCCCTGGGTTAACTTCCTTTCTCATGTTTTTGCCAATGGGTTATTTTTCTATGGATTTAATTAAACTTAATTTCTAAAATTCAAAGGGAATTTGCATGAGAAAGCTTAGTAATTTCTTTCTTTCTTTTTTTTTTTCTGCTTTCCAATTTCTTTTTTTTTTAATTTATTTTTTATTGGTGTTCAATTTACTAACATACAGAATAACCCCCAGTGCCCGTCACCCATTCACTCCCACCCCCACCCTCCTCCCCTTCTACCACCCCTAGTTCGTTTCCCAGAGTTAGCAGTCTTTAGGTTCTGTCTCCCTTTCTGATATTTCCCACACATTTCTTCTCCCTTCCCTTATATTCTTTCTTTCTTTCTTTCTTTCTTTCTTTCTTTCTTTCTTTCTTTCTTTCTTTCTTTCTTTCTTCTTTTTTAGTAATTGCTTTCTTTGTAAGAAGAACATCATTCTGGTACATGGTTTGGGGAATGTCTTCTTCCATCTTACCATTGTAAACTACCCAGGTCACACATCTTCAGAGTAATTAATTTTTAGTGGAAGGAAAGATGAAAACACTCCTTTGAATCCAAAGCTTTGAATTTCCTGTGCTGAACTTCAAATTCCGTATCTCATTCCAGGTTCTTTCTGGTAGAGTTGGAAAGTACATTTATTGTCAATCAATAAATTTTGCATAAAAAGCATTTCAGATCTTTACATAACTAACTGTAGGACACACTGAATCACCTCAAATGTGAAGTACCACAGAGTTTAGCACTTGTATTTTCTGCTTAAGAGACCACAGGAAGATTAATGGCATAAAAAGAATAAAGTAGAATTATTCAAAAGGATGCACAGCTCAATATTGCCTATTTTTAATACATACTGTGCAATAAAACTGCTGGTTTCCCTGTTGCATGCAATGATAAACAAAATCTGTTTACAATTTGCTTGCCTTGACTCCTGTGGTAGAGTGTAAAAAAGTATATATTATTGAAAGAAGGAATTTGGAAATTTGGTAAGGTTTGTAGCATCTGTTCTGCTAAAAAGAGGCTTCCCCATTGATGTTCAACATGGTGAAATATTTTGAACCCCTTGGAGAGTCATTGTTGTTCCTGGAGTCTGAGGCATCAGCAGTAACCATGAATGTCTCTGTTCATTTGTAAAGTGCTCTAGTCTATGGCCATACCACCCTGAATGTGCCCGATCTCGTTTGTAAAGTGTTCTAGCCAGAAAATTAAGCTGCAAGATGAAGATCTTGCTTCAGTGATCCATACTCTTGACATATTCAGCCTTTCAACCTGGTATATTTCAAACCTCTTTATTTGAATCTCTCCAGGGAAGCCAGTCAAAGAATAAAAATGGCCCATAAAGTAGCAGACTGCTTTTTGAATTGAACAAACAGCCTTCTGCAGTAGTTTTCTTTAGCCTTTGCTCATTGCCAGGACACTTCCAAATATAAGAAAGCCTTTCTTCTCATTTTCAAAGCATTACACAAGATGAACCCCAGCTTCTTCAAACAGCATCAAACTTCACACCATTCTATCTGAATCCAGAATAGCACTGAACCAAAATGATAGAAAATTCCTAGAATGCCAGGTATTGGGACTTTCTATTAAAAGGAAATGGGAATAAAAAAGAGAGACTATAATTCTTGTACACTAAAACAAAGTACCATAGAAAAATACTTAGGTTAGACTACTGATATTCTAAATATAAATTACATATGTTAGAAATAATTTTAAGGTTAGAAATTTCTGTATTTATAAAATTTTAATCACACTAAATGTGTTAGCATCATAAATGTTATATCAGGATACAAAACATCACTCAGTTTGAAGATAGTGCTGTAACTTACATGCCAGATATATAAAATGTTTTATTATATACTTTTATATTATAGGTTAAATTGTGGCATGTTTGTACATATATGTATGTCGATTATGTATGAAATGATGAAAAGTGGAATATATTCTATACATTAAAACCACGCTAAGCACAGTGAAATTGTAGTAAAACAAAGGATTGAACTGTCAAGCTGATTTATGCAACTGCATGTTATTCGACATCAAACTTTAATAATTATTTCAAGAGTACAAGATAGAACCAATTACATACAGTTTAGCATTTTCTTCTGAAAGATCCCATCAAATACTACTTTCAAAAATGTACATTTTTTTCTATATTACAGGTTATTTGGGGGTTCATATAGACAAGTTCTGTACAGTGTATATAGGAACATCGTTTACAAAGGAAGCCATTTTGTTTTGATGACTCCTGTGTCTCTAATTTATAGTTACACATATAGAAGAATATCTTATCTTTTCTATTTTCCAGCCATCCATGTGACATAAATCCATAAATATAGATTTATTTATAATAATACTCTTGACACAGCTGATGTATCTTGCTAAAAAGTGTTTTTAGATAGGAGCCTCCATATCCTTTTGCTCACAAATGATATTAGCATATTTTCAAGAGAGTCTGGTCAAGATCATCCAGATGTCTCTTATGTAAAAAGGGAATGGGTAGTGGGTCACTAGCTGAAATTAACCCTTTTATTTATGGAAGTTAAAATCCTATATGAGGTAACATAGATAAAAGTCTTGAAAGTTACAGTACTCATGTTGTCAAATGATATACATCTCAGTATGTAGACATTAGATATCTATAAAAATTCCAATTAAATGGCTAATGTATCATTTTATACTGTAAGAATAAAGTATTAAATATTATATATGCATAATTAGAGAACAGAATAATAACTATAAAATGCTCCATGTAAGAAAGAAAATTTTTAAAAATTGGAAGAAGGAAATTTAATTTCTCCAGGAACAAAATAATGGTTGATTGAACAATTAGGATGACCAAGCAATATCAGCTAATGGATTTATTCACACAATGCTTGAAGTAGAAAGTCGAATATGATGTAGACCTTGAAAGACACATGTGACCTAGGCAGAGAGTAAACACATGGAGGCAAAATAAACATATCTACACTATCTATGAATGTATAGAGATAATGTATGGTAGGGAGACAATAGTGAGGACCTAAACTTATTGTAATGGGGTAGATGGAATTAGAGGTAGAATACAATTATGTAAATAACTTGGCATTAAATCAAGAAGAACCTTGGGATGCCTGGGTGGCTCAGCAGTTGAGCATCTGCCTTTGGCTCAGGGCATGATCCTGGATTCCTGAGATTGAGTCCCACATCAGGCTCACTGCATGGAGCCTGCTTCTCCCTCTGTCTATGTCTGCTTCTCTCTGTCTCTCTCATAAATAAGTAAATAAAAGCTTTAAAAAATAAATAAAATATGAAGAAACTTGTTGAGGAATCTGACAAAATTTAGTTTTGATACAATTAAAGTTAGAGAGTCATATGTACGTTCTTCAGCAGGATTTAACATGACATATTGATTTTTTAATCAATATTAATAAAGCAATATTTTTGTAATAGGGATTGATGAGTTGGCCCTGTAGGCAGAAAAAAGCTGTTGATTATAACAGGTATTAGGTAAGAAGAGTATTTTAGGGAATAAATGCAGAGATATTGAGAAGAAAAAATAGAGTTTAGGTTTTGGCTTAATACAGAGCAAAAGGAAAGCTGGAAACAATGATGGCTTCAAGTTTCTAGCCTATAGTGTCATAAAACAACAAAAGGTAGGGATTAAGCAAAACATCTGGATTGATTAGTGAAACAAAGATGTATAAATTCAAGAACTGTCCATTGGGGCAATATAGAGAAAATAGGGTACCAGATAAATCAGGAGTGACCCTCTTCAAAACTGTTCATAAGGTTAGTAAGCCAAAATTACACTATGAGATACTAGAAAACATGTAGAGTTCTCAAATGAAAGGAAGATTTAAGGTTGGAATGTACAGTGAGTACAGTAAACAAAAATCAGATGAAAAAGTGGTGCAAGACATGAGATATAAAAAGTATGGTGATTCAGGAAATTAAGTTTAAATAGAAATGCCAAGTTGCTGGCAACCCTTTAATGAAGGAGCCTAGAATGAGCCAGTGAAGTGGAGATGACTCCTGGGAATGTCATCATGAACCGAGTATTTAGGATTCCAGATTTGCTGGTTAATGACAAAGAAATGACAGCTGATGTGATATTAGAAGATATAGTTTTCAAAGCAAAAAGAATTAAGTTTAAAGAATGAAGAATAGAGCCTCTATCTGAGAAATTTCCATAGTTGTAAATTCCAAACAGGAGGGGCCAGGAAAACAAAGAAACTTTTAAGTCCTGTTGTCTACACAATGTGAATATATGTCTGTTAACATTTATCATAGAACTGCATCTTATAAGAAATACTCCCTTCTCATTCCCTGATAATGTGAATCTTGGGGAGGGTCACAGGAGGTACAAGACAAGTCATCACTGATGCTTTATTTTTATATTAAGATACTGAATGAGGATATATGACATGAGAGTAACCAATAAAAGAACCAGGGCTTTTGAATTTAGGCAATTATTCAATTAACTATTTTGTTTCTGTAGATCCGATTTTATATGTGTGAATCATTTAACTTTTTACCCAAAAAACTTCTTGTACTGTATATTTGGTGATGATTTTTTCATCATTTGTATGTCTTTTAAAATCTGTAATTTGATGTTATGTTTAAAGACTATTGCTGGACATAGAATTCTAGGCTGATAGATTCTATTAATACTTTAAAGATGTTGCATACTTTCTTCTCATTCGTATTGTTTCCAATGATAAATGTGAAGACATTAGCTTTATCCTTTTTATTCATAATATTTTTTGTTCTACAGAATTCTTCAAAGATTTTTCCTTAATATTGGTTTTGAGGAATTTGGGTAAAATGCATGATAGTTTTCTTTGTGCTTTTTGTACTTGGAATATATTGGGCTTCTTGCATGTGTAGGTTTATAGGTTTCTTCACATATATAACATATTTGATCATAATTGCTTCAAATATTTTTTTTTATTCTTTTGTCTCTCCTTTGGGAATTTGACCTTCAAATAATATTAGAGTACTTGAAGTTTTCCTACTAATTCCCACTGAATTATTCTGTTCATTATTTTTAAAATATCTTCCCCTCATTTTCAGATATTTTTGATTGCTGCATTCATCAACTAATCTTTTTCAATATCTAATTTACTGTTAATCCCATCTTGTATATTTTTCATCTCAAACAATAAAGATTTCATTGCTAACTTTTTGAAGGAATATTGTTAATATGGGTCCCATCTCATATATTTTTCATCTCAAACAATAAAGATTTCATTGCTAACTTTTTGAAGGAATATGGTTAATATGGGAATAAAGGGGAAAGGAGAAAAAATGAGTGGGAAATATCAGAAAGGGAGACAGAACATGAGAGACTCCTAACTCTGGGAAAAGAACTAGGGGTGGTGGAAGGGGAGGTGGGTGGGGGTGGGGGTGACTCGGTGATGGGCACTGAGGGGGGCACTTGATGGGATGAACACTGGGTGTTATTCTATATGTTGGCAAATTGAACACCAATAAAAAATAAATTTATATAAAAAAATATTTACCAGTATAAAAAAAAAAGCCTGAGACTAAGAGTCATGTGCTCTATCAACTGAGCTGGATAGGTGTCCCTCATTTTCTTCTAATTCTAACACTATATGACTTTTGGGTTTGTTTCAATTGATTGACTTTTCTCCTACTTATATATTACATTTCTTGCATTTTTACACGGCTGGTATTTTTAATTGCATGTCAGATATTCTGTATTTTATCTTGTTGCATATATTTGTGTTCCTTTAAATACTCCTGAATTTTGTTTTGAGATGCAGGTAAGTTAGAAACAATTTGATCATTTCTGGTTTTGTTTCTAAGATATTTTAAATGGGACAGGAGAAATGTTCCATCTAGGACAAATTATCCCCATTATAGAGATAGGAAACTTCTAGATCCTCCACCCAGTTATGAAGCTCTTCAGCTCTATGTGAGCACTAGACACTGCTCATTTTGCTTGTTTGTTTTTATTTCTGGTTTTGATTACTTCCTCAAATGCAAATGCTGATAACCTCAGCAAAATATGTAATGGGGAGCTTCTGCAAATCTCCAGAGTTTGTAGTTTTCTCCTGTCCAGTTCTGTCTTCTAAATTCTAGTTGCTTTGTTTTCTCTGGACCATCATCCCTGTCTCCAGAACTCATGGAGTCTGTGGGTCTCCACCTGCTTCTCCTTTTCTGGACTGTGGCATAGAAACTCTCTCACTGCAGTAATCTGGGATAAAGATAGGGTTTATCTTTTTTATTTTACAACCTGGAATGCCATTCAAGGAATTTACTAGGGTGTTGTTGAAACTGTTTCCCCATTATTTATTTTCCTATTTCTTTTCCTTTTTTTTCTTTACTTTTTTCTTTTTTCTCTTTTTTTCTTATTTTTCTCTTTTTTTAATTACTATTTCCTGTAGGAAGATTAATCTAGTTCCTATTACTCCAGTATGTTGAAAAGTGGGCATCCACTTGGGAAAAAGAAAATTTGTTTAAATGTTCTCATATATTTTGATCTTATTAAAAAATTCAGAGCTTAGAATAAAAACATTTGCAAATCCTTTACCCAACAAAGGACTTATATCCAAAACATATTTTAAAAAACCCTTTATATGCAACAGTAAGAAAATAATCATCCAATACAAAAGTGGACAAAAGGCTTAAATAGGCAATTCTTTAGAAAGGATATACTAATGGCAAAGAAGCACATGAAAAGATACTCAACATTAACAGTTAGAAAAATACAAAGCAATACCATGAGAGCTCTACTACCTGCCTTGAATAATATCTAAAATTAAAAGTTTGAACATGTTAAATGTTGGAAGGGATATGGAAGGACTAAATTCTCATACATTGTTGGTGGAAATACAAAGTAGTACAGCTGCTTTGGAAATAGTTTGATGGTTTCTTAAAAAGGTAAACATATGCCTACAAATAACTGATATTTCCAAGTTTGTTATCTGGGAGAAAGAAAGCATGTGTCTATCCTAATACTTATATATAAATTTCAAAGAAGTTTTATTTGTAATAAATAAAGCAGAAAATAGCCTAAATCCATCAATATGAGAATGGATAAACAATTGCAGCAAATTTAGAAATAGAATCATATTCTATTATAAAAAGGAATGAACTGTCTCAAAATAATTATGCCAAGTATAGTAAAGTAGATATAAAGAACCCATGCTATATGATTATATTCATTAAAATTCTAGAAACTGCAAGTTAATTTATACTGGAAGAACACAAATCTGTAGTTGCTAGAAATTGAGATGGTCTGGGTGGAGCTGGGAAGAAAGGATAACAAAGTGTCATAAGAAAACTTTTTGGGTGATAGATATGTTCATTATTTTAATTGTAATAATGATTTCATAGGCTTATACACATATCAAAAGTTATCAAATGGTACATTTTAAATACACAGCTTATTTTATGCCAATTATATCTCAATAAAGCTGTTTTATTTTTTTAAAAAAATCAGAGCTTACTATGGACTAGGCATTATGTGGATAATGGGTATGCAATGGTGAGCAAAGGGGACATATTCTCTGTGAATATTAATTTTCAGTCTGTTGAAGGTAATAAATATATAATTACAAGCTTTGATTAGTGCTATCACTGGAAGAAAGTGCCTGTTCAATTCCATAATGTAATGTTTAAGTCATTGACAATGGGAGTCACACTTTACCTTCTAAATCTTTTCATCTCATATATTTTATGTCATACAGTAGCCACTCAACAACTAGTTTTTAATTTAATTCACTAGTGATTCATGAATGAGAAAAGGTGCCAATCTAATTCCCAAAAAGGTTACTCAATGATATTGAAGATAAGAATTATAGGGATAAATTATGACTTATGTATACCTAAGATGAAGTTGGAAAACATGATGCCTAATTTATATTTGTAGGTCAGGAAATAATTCTTAAGGAGCACAGCTTAGCCTTAAATGACAAGTAACATTAGGGAAGAAAGATAGTTGAGAAGAGAGATTTTATAAAGAGTGATTAATATGCTCAGAATCATACAGGTGAAAAACATAGGTGTCATTATAAAACCTGATATAGTTGGAGTTTGGATTGCATTTGGTAAAAGAGCAAGTTAAGAAGGCCTAGAGGTAACAATAGCAAGATAAAGGATTGTGCGCTAACATATTGGTCTTTACTTTATGCTAAAAACTATTGGGAGACAGTGACAACTTAAAGTAGCGGAATAATATAATGAAATTTGTATACCATAAAATCATTCTGGCATTGAGTAGAACTGGGGTCGTGGGGACTGACCTGACTGTTGTAGTGATGTAGCAATGAGTTTCCAACCTATAGCTGAAGCATTGAAAATAAAAAGAAGGGAATGAATTTCAGATGTATTAAGAATGGAAATAGAACTTGGTGACGGGCTGAATTTGGGTAGTGAAACAGAGGAATAAATGACTTAGGAAACTGAATAGAGGAGGAGCATATCCTTCAAGGATACAATTGTTAAAGGAAGGGAAAAAAAAAAAAAAAGGAAGGGAGTAGGTGTGGTGTGGAAGAAAGATAATTCTGACCTGATCAATTAAACTATCAAAATATTCTACACCTTGAGAAACAAATGAACAAAAATCTATTCGCCTCTTTCACTACCCCAACAATAATAGGACTCCCCATTGTAATCTTAATTGTTATATTTCCAAGCATTCTAGTTCCCTTACCGGTGGATTTGGAGATACGTGCACAGAACTTCTAAGCCCTTCCTACTTTCTTTTCTGCAAGAAAATGCAGTAGCTTGCCAAGTATTTCCCTGAGCGCCCTGGCGTTTCCCTGCGCTCTAGTACATGCCAGCTGCTGGGTTTCCCACGAAGACCTTTACCTCGAATAAAGAGTCATGTGAGAAGAAGCTGAGGCCAGCTTCTGCCTTGGCAACAAGCTGTGTCCAGGGGCATCTTAGATCTTTGGGCTGTGTGGGGCGAGTCTGAGACGCAAAGGGAATACCTTGAGATGCCAGAACATAAAGTAGGAAGAGCTTCATCAACTGCTTGAAATTCTTGAATTTGAATTTGAAACAAGTTTAAACTACCTCATCAACTTTGAAATTGCTCTGGCTCTGAGCTTCTTTATCTGTGAGGTAATACTTATCTACATTATTTAAGTCACTTTTAACTTGATAGTTTGTTTCTTTACAGCATTCTAGTATACTCTAATACAGATAAACACTCTGAATGCAGAAGCAAAGGCCAGGAGCTTTGGAAAACAAAGTAGATGAGGAATATCATTTTGAGAGATATCAGCACTGATAAAATCATTATTACATATAATTCATTTTTAGTGACACAGATTGTATGTCCTATGTTATCCATTCAACATCCACTCCACCCTTCCCTAGTTTGCCTTCGTGGAATACAGAGGCTGGAAAAATAAAAACTACGTTTCCAAATTCACTTGGTTTCTAGATGTGATTTAGATTTGGCCGATCACATGCATACATAAGAGAGCGGAAGGCAGAAGTGCAGTGAAGGCCATATGGCAGCTTCTTCTGCTATTTTACCTGGCAAACATGGATATTAAGGCATTTGCTGTTTTAGGCAACACATCAACATTTGTGCCATAGTTCAGTAACTGGCACCATGAAAGCAGAAAGATGCTGGTGTAGGTCGTAGTAGATACAATGTGGTTCCAGAGACAACAACAAAAACTATACTTTTTTTTTTTTTTCATCGTGCTGTTGTCCTGAATGTCTATAGATGTGTGAGTGTGTGAGTTCCTAACCATGGAAGATTTTGATTTTGCCAGTTCCCCATTGTGACAATGTAAATGTTCTAGGGTTTATAAGCTTATGGCCTTAAAAGAAACTTCATTGGTATACTGGTTCCCTGGAGTGGTTGGAATAGTTGTTCTTGAAACTCAACCTAGCAGTTCCTTCTTCAGCCCTCCCACTGATTTCCTAAGCCTCTTAATATCCTACAATATACCTAATTAATATATTTAAAATCCTTAAACAAATTCCCTCTTTCTTAAACTACCTGGAGTAGAATTTTATTCTACTTAACCCTGACAAACATCAAAACTGTAATTAATTTATCATTATTACACACATTTTTGTATTAATTGTATATTTTTTGTGACAATCTTTTTTCTCCTGGTATTTAACAAAGTGCTAGGCATATGGCAATTCATAATTTTGTATAGATATATAAATAAAGATAAATTTACATAAATTCTAGTATCATAATTCATGTCAATAGTTTATTTTCAAAATAGTCCCTTCTTCTAGAGTATAAAAATAGCAACAAAGAAGTATGTTAAGCACTCATTGTGAAAGTTTTATGGGGAAATATGAAAGGTGAACTCCTGGCATTTAAAATACCAAATGTATTCAGACGTTCCTTTGAAGAAAAACGCTATGTAGTATATGTGTTTAATGACAGGTTGGCATGATATCAAAATAGCCTTCTGGCAGTGAATAAATTGGTGAATACAGGCACAAGTGGCCTAGCTGATCTCACTCTTTGTGTCTCTACTGTTTCTAAATAAATTTTCCTATCAACTTGCAAAGAGTTTCTAGTCCCAAGCTTTTTTATTGGTTCATTTCCAGTTTAGTTTAAAAAATATTCTTTAACTTAATGTGGACAATTATTGGAAAGAAAAGAAGAACCTATAGAGACAAAATTTGAAATGCTGTCCACAGATAGTCATATTAAACTGAGGCTTGATGTCACCATTATTATTATTAAATATATTATTAATTTTTAAACTGCTGCTTGATGTCTATCAGTCTGTTAGCCATCAGGAAGTGTGGAGGCAGAGAAAATTAAGGCCATTCCACTTTAAGTTCAGCATTATCACAAGTACAACCATCCCAGGCCCCTGTGAATAAGAGCTGAACTTTACCTTACTTCAGTTACAGGAAGAAAACAGCTTACAGCTTAACATCCTAGAAAACCTGATATTTATCCTAGAAGCCCCTATTAGAATAAGAACAGAGCTCAACGCCCTTGAAGGCCCCATATCAAAATGTAAACAGAACTTGAGGAATTGCTCCACCCCTTCTGGAGGTCCCCTAGACCAGTCCTTAAAACTAAGCTGAAACCCACCTCGGGGTCCAAGTCCCTGCTCCGCTGTGTCAGGTATACTTGGACCCAAGCTCGAGCTTGTAAATAAACCCTTGTGTGTTTGCATCGGTGTCGGCTCCTTGGTGGTTTCTTGGGCACCACAGAAGCAGGGCTGTCATTATACTTAAGCAGAAGAAGTGACATTCAGTCTAGTTTTGAGGAATTATGCATAGTGGTTAAGTCCTTTATCTTTATGCTCTGACTATATTGGTTCAAATCCCAAATCTATCACTTACTAGTCAAGTGACCCTGAGTAACTTAATTAACTTCTTGGAGGCTGAATTTCGGTACCTATCAATTATCTATCAATTATTCATATTTTAAAATAGTTAGAGGAGGATAAGCCCCATAGGAGTTACATAAAGATTAAATAAATTTTTTCTCCTAAAGTACCTGGCCTAGTGCTTGTCACATAGGGATAGATTTAATAAAGTTGTTTTTTAAATTATTGAGGAGCTCCCTTATTTGAAACATCTCTCTTATAGTCCTGTTAGTTGTTCCATCAACAATTTTAGTATTAATTTGTAAAGGTTATCTGAAGGAGAGATCCACTTAAATTTCATTGTTATAACAAGTGCATTCACTAAACTTTTCTAAGTGCTTGTGTCAGAGGATATAATATCCATCTTACAGAAAATGTGACCATATGGTGTAGGCATATATATTTTGAATGGAACAAAGGAAGGTGAGAATATATTATGATATCTATGGGGGTATAAGAAGGACAATTACAGAAAAGGGAGAAATGTTAGGTCACTGTAAAAGAATTCCTCTTAATTCAAACTTTTAAATAATGATATAATAGAATTTTTGAATGTCTAAACAAAGTTAACTGAGAAATATATCAAGAAATAGCATTTTAAGTACTCAGAAAACTAGTATTAAGGCATAATAACTACCAGTGATGTCTTATTTGATATCTCAAATATAAATGTTAAGAATCATTGATCCGATAATTAATCAAATTTACAAGATGTTCTTCTTGTCCAATCATATGTATATTTACGTAAAAAGTTACAGTGATTTCAATTAGTCTTCTAGTTGACTTTTTTGCATTACTTTGGCAAGACTTAATTAATTTTCAATGAACTGCCCAGGAGCGCTTGTTAAGGTATTGCAGGTATTACAGAGACATTGGATATATTAATTTCTAATGACTTGAGCTGTTAATATATTATTTTAGCAAGGTTTTTGGACAGTTAATTAAAAATGCTTAACAAGGCAGCATATTGTAAAGTACTTAAGGTAATCACTAAAGTAAGGCGCATTAGCAAAAAACACAAAAGAAAAAAGAAAACATACCCTGATCATAGCAACAAAACAAATTATCTTTGTTACACCAAATAAATGTACATTTAAAAATCATTTCAATTTCTAAAATTGTTGGACAGTATCAGTCACAGTATAGATTTCATCATAAACAGTGCACTGGTATTGCTGTAAATGTGTTATGTTCTGATAATACAGTCAGTAACTAATGTTGCCCCCTGAACAGAATGTTAGAGATATTACTTAATTGCTTTGTACCACCATTTACACTTTCTCAATATGTTTAATCATAATTTTCAAATATCAGTCTCACCATCACATTAATTTCTTTCTTGAAACAAAATATTTGTAATTTTTCTGTCTTCTGGGGGCCCATGTCATTAATATCTTTGAAAGCTGGGAACATGTTCTGAAGACAGAAGTTGCTATAAATAAATGCTTACAGAAATTTATATTGTTTAGGTTGATTTTGAGTGTATTTATTATGGCGAATATCAAAGAGTGATTTAATTCTTCATAGAAAGTTATAATTTAGGGTTAGATAACATCTTGAAAATTTGTACTCGTAAATATTTATTGTGTAAGCAAAAAGGCATTCATTTTATGGAGGGGATGTATAGTGGTTTTTCTGTTTTTTAGTTTTTTGGGGTTTTTAGTGTACCAATTTACCTTAGCTTTTTTATTTTTTTTATTTATTTTTTTTTTAATGAGATTGTCCAAGTCTTTATCTTTTCACTATAATTTGAAGGGTTTTTTAAAGTTTTTATAAGGTTTTTACTTAAGTTCCAGTTAATTAATCTGGAATGTAATATTAGTTTCAGGTGTACAATATAGGGATTCCACACTTCCATACAATACCCAGTGCTCATCACTTCTTAAATCCCATCACCTATTTAACCCATTCCCCTCCAGCCCACCCTCTGGCAACCATCAGTTTGTTCTCTATAGTAAAGAGTCTATTTCTTGATTTGCTTCTCTCTCTCTCTTTACCTCTTTGATTTGTTTCTTAAATTCCACACATGAGTGATATCATATGGTATTTGTCTTTCCCTGAATGACTTATTTTGCTTAGCATAACACACTTTAGCTCCATTCATGTCATTGCAAATGGCAAGATTTCATTCTTTTCTACAGCAGAGTAATATTCCATTGTGTGTATATGTATATGTATATGTATATATGTGTGTGTATATCTATCTTCCTTATCCATTTATCAGTCAGTGGACACATTTGAGCTGTTTACATAGTTTGGCTTTTATATATAATGCTGCTGTAAACATCAGGGAGCATGTATCCCTTTGAATTAGTATTTTTTGTTCCTTTTTTAAAATTTAGATTCAGTTAATTAATGTATAGTATATTATTAGTTTTAGAGGTAAAGTTCAGCGATTCATCAGTCTTACATAATACCCAGCGCTAATTACATCACATTCTCTCCTTAATGCCCATCACCCAATTATCCCATCCCCCCACCAATCCCCTCCAGCAACTCTCAGTTTGTTTCCTAAGAGTCTCTTATGGTTTATCTCCCTCTCTGATTTCATCTTGTTTTATTTTTCCCTCCCTTCTCCTATTATCCTCTGCTTTGTTTCTTAAATTCCACATATGAATGAGATGGTATGATAATTATGTTTCTCTGATTGATTTATTTTGCTTAACATAATTCTTTGGATAAATATCAAGTAGTGAAATTGCTACATTGTAAGGTAGCTCCATTTTTAATGTTTTGAGGAACCTCCATACTGTTTTCCAGAGTGCCTGCACCAGTTAGCATTTCCACCAACATGACAAGAGGGTTCCTCTTTCTCCACATCCTTGCCAACACTTGTTATTTCTTGTGTTTTGATTTAGCCATTCAGACAGGTGTGAGTTGACATCTCATTATGGTTTTGATTTGCATTTCCCTGATTACGAGTGCTGTTGAGCATCTTTTTTAGTGTCTGTTGGCCATCTGTGTATCTTCTTTGGAAAAATGGCTCTTCATGACTTCTGCCCATGTTTTAATTGGATTCTTCATTTTTTGGGTGTTGAGTTTTATAAGTTTCTTCTATATTTTATATGTTAACCCTTTATTGGATATCATTTTCAAATATCTTCTCAATTGCCCTTTAGTATTATTGATTGCTTCCTTGACTGTGCAGAAGCATTCTATTTTGATAAATTCCTAGGAGATTATTACTGTTTTTTCTTTCCCTACCTCAGAAGACATATCTAGAAAGAAGTTGCTACAGTGAATGTCAAAGAGGTTATTGCCTATATTCTGTTCTAAAAATTTTATGCTGGGCAGCCCCGGTGGTGCAGCGGTTTAGCGCCGCCTGCAGCCCAGGGTGTGATCCTGGAGACCCAGGATCGAGTCCCACATCGGGCTCCCTGCATGGAGCCTGCTTCTCCCTCTGCCTGTGTCTCTGACTCTCTCTCTCTAGCTGTGTCTCTATGAATAAGTAAATAAAATCTTAAAAAAATAAAAAAATAAAAATTCATGCTTTTAGATTTTATGTTTAGGTCTTTAATTCATTTTGAATTTATTTTTATGAAACAGCAGAAAGAGAAATTAAGGAATCAATCCCATTTACAATTGCACCAAAACAAATAAGATATTTAGGGATAAACCCAACCAAAGAGGTAAATAGACCTGTACTTTGAAAACTATAGAAAACTTGAAAGAAATTGAAGATAACACAAAGAAATGGGGAGACATTCCATGTTCATGGATTACAGGAACAAATATTAAAATGTCTATACTATCCAAAGCAATTTCCACATTTAATATAATCCCAATGAAAATACCACCAGCGTTTTTCACAGAGTTACAATAAACAATCCTAAAATTTGTATGGAACCACAAAAGACCTCAAATAGCCAAAGCAACCCTGAAGAAGAGAAGAAAAGCTGGAGGCATCACAATTCCAGACTTCAAGTTATATTAGAAAGCTATAGTGATCAAGACAGTATGGTACTGGCACAAAAATAGACACACAGAGCAATGGAACAGAATAGAAAACCCAGAAATGAACCCACAACTATACCGGGTCACTTAATCTTTGACAAAGCAGGAAGGAATAGTCAGTAGGACATCTGGGATACATGAGGGGAGATTGTTCACTCTTCTTGGAGAGCTTCCTAATCTGGGGAAGGAAACAGACACCCAAATCCAGTAGGCACAGAGATCTCCCATCAAAATTATCAAAATAAGGCCAATAGGAGGATATATCATAGTTAAATTTGCAAAATACACAGATAAAGAAAAATCTTAAAAGCAGCAAGACAAAAGAAGTCCCTAGCTTATAAGGAAAGACAAAGTTAGCAACAGATCTCTCTAAAGAAACTTGGGAAGCAAAAAGAGAGTGGTATGATATATTCAGTGTTCTGAATGGGGAAAATATGCAGCCAAGAATACTGTATCCAGCAAGACTGTCATTCGGAATAGACAGAAAGATAAAGAGTTTCCCAGAAAAATAAAAACTAAAGGAGTTTAGTTTTTGGTTGGTAAACCAAGCACAAGAAATATTATTATTGTTATTTTTTTTAAAGATTTATTTATTTATTTATTTATTTATTTATTTATTTATTTATTTATGATAGACATAGAGAGAGAGAGAGAGGCAGAGACACAGGAGGAAGGAGAAGCAGGCTCCATGCCAGGAGCCTGATGTGGGACTCGATCCCGGGACTCCAGGATCGCACCCTGGGCCAAAGGCAGGCACTAAACCGCTGAGCCACCCAGGGATCCCCCACCAGAAATATTAAAGGGGACTGCCAAGTGGTAAAGAAAGACCAAAAGCTGCAAAGACCAGAATGGAACTCAGAAAATCTCCAGAAACAATGACATAATAAGGAATAAAATGACAGTAAATTCATATCTATCAATAATCACTCTGAATGTAAATAAACTAATGCACCAGTCTAAAGATACATGGTGTCAGAATGGATTGAAAAATAAGACTAATCAATGTTCTATATAAGAAACTCATTTTAGGGGCAGCCTGGGTGGCTCATGGTTTAGCGGTGCCTCAGCCCAGGGTGTGATTCTGGAGACCCGGAATCAAGTCCCACGCCGGGCTCCTGCATGTAGCCTGCTTCTCCTTCTGCCTGTGTCCCTGCCTCTCTCTCTATCTCTCTCCATCTCATGAATAAATAAATAAAATCTTAAAAAAAAAGATAAAAGAAACTCATTTTAGACCTAAAGTTACCTGATTGAAAGTGAGGGTATAGAAAACCATTTATCATGCAAATGGATGTCAAAAGAAAGCCAGAGTAGCCATACTTATATCTAACTAGATTTTGAACCAAAGACTGTAACATTGATGCAGAAGGGCACTGTATATAATAAAGGAGTTTATCCAACAAGAAGATTAAACAACTGTAAATATTTATGTCCACAACTTGAGGGCACCCAATTATATAAAACAACTAATAATAAACATAAAGGAACTTGCTGATAGTAATACAATAATAGTAGGGGAGTTTAACACCTCACTTATATGAATGGACATATCATCTAAGCAGAAAATCAACAGGGAAGCAATGGCTTTGGATGACACACTGGAATAGATGTACTTAATAGATACATTCAGAACATTTCATCTTAAAGCAGTACAATACACATTCATTTTTGAGTGTTCATGAGACATTCCCCAGAACAGATCACATACTGGTCACAAATCAGGCCTCAACAAGTACAAAAAGAATGAAATCTTACCAAGCATATTTTCTGACCACAATGCTGTGAAACTTAAAATCAACCACAGGAAAATTTGGAAGGACCACAAATACATGGAGGTTAAAGTACATCCTACTAAAGAATGAATGGGTCAACCAGAAAATTAAAGAAGTAAAAAACACATGGAAACAATTGATAATGAAAATGTGAAGGTCCAAAAAATTTAAGATTCAGCAAAAGAGGTCATAAGAGGGAAATTTTTAGTAATACAGGCCTACCTCAATTAGAAGGAAAAATCTCAAATAAACAACTGAACCTTACACCTAAGGGAGCTGAAAAAAAGAAAAGCAACTGAAGCATAAGGCCATCAGAAGAAGGGAAATAATAAAGCTTATAGCAGAAATAAATGATATAGAAATTTTAAAAAATTGTAGAACAGATCAATGAAACCAGTAGCTGGTTCTCCCGAAGAATTAATAAAATTAATAAAGCCCTAGCCAGACTAATCAAAGTTAAAGAGGAAGGACCCCAATAAATAAAATCATGAATGAGAGAGGGACAGTTATAACCAAGACCACAGAAATGCAAACAATTTTAAGAGAATATTATGAAATATGATGTAAAATATTATTAAAATTATGTGCCAACAAAATGGGCAATCTGGAAGAAATGGATAAATTTCTAGAAACATGTAAATTACCAAAATTGAAACAGAAAGAAATAGAAAATTTGAACAGATTGATAACCAGCCAAGAAATTGAATTTATCAAAAATCTCCCAACAAACAAAGGTCCAGGGCCAGATGGCTTCTCAGGGAAATTTTACTAAATATTTAAAGAGGAGTTAATACATATCCTTCTCAAATGGTTCCAAAAAATAGAAATGGAAAGAAAATTTCCAAATCATTCAATGAGTCCATCATTACCTTGATCACAAAACCAGATCAAGACCCCACTAAAAAAGAGAATTAAAGGCCAATTACCCTGAAGAACATGGACACAAAAATTCTCAACAAGATAATGGCAAATTGAATCCAATAGTACACCGAAAGAATCATTCATGATGATCAAGTAGGGGTGATTCCTGGGCTACAAGGGTGGTTCGATATTTGCAAATTGATCAATGTGATACATCATATTAATAAAACAAAGAATAAGAACCATATGATCCTGTCAATAGATACATAAAAAGCATTTGACAAACCGCAGCATCCATTCTTGATAAAAACCCTCAACAAAGTAGGGATAGAGGGAGCATACATCATAAAGGACATACAAGAACCACAGCTAATATCATCTTCAATGGAGAAAAACTGAGAGCTACGGTCAGGTACAAGACAAGGATGTCTACGAGCACCATTTTTATTTAACATGGTACTGGAAGTCCTTTCCTCAGCAATTGGACAATAAACAGTAGTAAAAGGCATGGGGGGGCGGGGCAAGATGGCAGAGGAGTAGGGTCCCCAAGTCACCTGTCTGCACCAACTTACCTAGATAATATTTTTTTAAGATTTTATTTATTTATTCATTATAGACATAGAGAGAGAGAGGCAGAGACACAGGCAGAGGAAGAAGCAGGCTCCATGCCAGGAGCCTGACGCGGGACTTGATCCTGGGACTCCAGGATCATACCCCGGGCCAAAGGCAGTCGCCAAACCACTGAGCCACCCAGAGATCCCCCCTTGATAACTTTCAAATCATCCTGAAAACCTAGGAAATTGACCTGAGATTTAAAGAGAGAAGAGCTGGAACTCTACAGAGAGAAGAGTTTGCTCTTACAACAAGTACAACTCATTTTTGCCACTCTGCACTGAGCAAAATGACTAGAAAGAAGAACTCACCACAAAAGAAAGAATCAGAAACAGTAATCTCTGCCATAGAGTTACAGAATTTGGATTACAATTTGATGTCAGAAAGCCAATTCAGAAGCACAATTTATAAAGCTACTCATGGCTCTGGAAAAAAGCATAAAGGATTCAAGATACTTCATGACTGCAGAATTTAGATCTAATCAGCCTTAAATTAAAAATCAGTTAAATGAGATACAATCCAAACTGGAGGTCCTATTGGTGAGGGTTAATGAGGTAGAAGAAAGAGTGAGTGACATAGAAGACAAGTTGATGGCAAGAAAGGAAGCTGAGGAAAAAAGAGAAAAACAATTAAAAGACCATGAGTTAAGGGAAATAAATGACAGCCTTAGAAGGAAAAAAAATCTACATTTGATTGGAGTTCCAGAGGACGCTGAAAGGGCCAGAGGGCCAGAATGCATATTTGAACAAATCATAGCTGAGAAGTCTCCTAATTTGGGGAGGGTCACAGGCATTCAGGTCCAGGATATAGAGAGGTCCCCCCCCAAAATCAATAAAAACCATTGAACACCTCACCAGTTAATAATGAAACTTGCAAATTCCAAAGATAAAGAGAAAATCCTTAAAGCAGCAAGAGACAAGAGATCCCTAACTTATATGGGGAGAAATATTAGATTAACAGCAGACCTCTCCACAGAGACCTGGCAGGCCAGAAAGGGCTGGCAGGATATATTCAGGGTCCTAAATGAGAAGAACAAGCAGCCAACAATACTTTATCCAGCAAGGCTCTCATTCAGAATAGAAGGAGAGATAAAGAGCTTCCAAGATAGGCAGAAACTGAAAGAATATGTGACCACCAAACCAGCTCTGCAAGAAATATTAAGAAGGACTCGGTAAAAGAAAGAGGACACCCAAAGAAATAATCCACAAAAACATGGACTGAATAGGTATTATGATGGCACTAAATTCATATCTTTCAATAGTAACTCTGAATATGAATGGGCTTAATGATCCCATCAAAAGATGCAGGGTTTCAGACTGGATAAAAAAAACAAGACCCATCTATTTGCTGTCTACAAGAGACTCATTTTAGACCTAAGGACACCTACAGCCTAAAACTGAAAGATTGAGGAACCATTTACCATTCAAATGGTCCTCAAAAGAAAGCTGGGATAGCAATCCTCATATCAGATAAATTAAGGTTTATCCCAAAGACTATAGTAAGAGATGAAGAGAGACACTATATCATACTTAAAGAATCTATCCAACAAGAGGACCTAACAATCATGAATATTTATGCCCCTAATGTGGGAGCTGCCAAGTACATCAATCAATTAATAACCAAAGTAAAGAAATACTTAGATAATACACTAATACTGGGAGACTTCAACACAGCACTTTCTGCAAATACAGATCTTCTAAGCACAACATCTCCGAAGAAACAAGAGCTTTAAATGATACACTGGACCAGATGGATTTCACAGATATTTATAGAACTTTACCTCCAAATGCAACTGAATACACATTCTTCTCAAGTGCACATGGAACATACTTCAGAATAGACCACATACTGGGTCACAAATCAGGTCTCAATGGATACCAAAAGATTAGAATTGTCCCCTGCATATTTTCAGACCATAATGCTTTGAAACTTGAACTCAATCACAAGAAGAAATTTGGAAGAAATTCAAACATGTGAAGGTTAAAGAGCATCCTGCTAAAAGATGAAAGGATCAACCAGGAAATTAGAGAATTAAGAAGTTTCATGGAAACTAATGAGAATAAAGATGCAACTGTTCAAAATCTTTGGGATACAGCAAAGGCAGTCCTGAGAGGTAAATACATCACAATACAAGCATCCCTCAAATATTGGAAAAAAACTCAAATACACAAGCTAACCTCGCACCTAAAGGAACTGGACAAAGAACAACAAATAAAACCTACACCAAGCAGAAGAAGAGAGTTACTAAAGATTCAAGCAGAACTCAATGAAATAGAGACCAGAAGAACTGCAGAACAGATCAACCAAACTAGGAGTTGATTCTTTGAAACAATAATAGACAAATAAACCATGAGCCAGCCTTATTAAAAACAAAAGAGAAAAGACTCAAATTAATAAAATCACGAATGAAAAAGGAGAGATCACAACAAATACCAAGGAAATACAAACGATTTTAAAAACATATGAGCAACTATACACCAATAAATTAGGCAATCTAGAAGAAATGGATGCATTTCTGGAAAACCACAAATTACCAAAACTGGAACAAGAAGAAATGGAAAACCTGAACAGGCCAATAACCAGGGAGGAAATTGAAACAGTCATCAAAAACGTCCCAAAACACTGAAGTCCAGGGCCACATGGCTTCCCAGGGGAATTCTATCAAATGTTTAAAGAAGAAACAATACCTATTCTACTAAAGCTGTGCAGAAAGATAGAAAGGGATGGAATACTTCCACACTCATTTTATGAAGCCAGCATCAGCTTAATTCCAAACCAAAGACCCCACCAAAAAAGAGAATTATAGACCAATATCCCTGATGAACCCAGATGCAAAAATTCTCAAGAAGATACAAGCCAATAGGATCCTACAGTACATTAGAAGATTATTCACCATGACCAAGTGGGATTTATCCCTGGGATACAAGACTGGTTCAACACTTGTAAAGCAATCAACGTTATAGATCATATCAACAAGAGAAAAAACAAGAACCATATGACACTCTCAATAGATGCAGAGAAAGAATTTGACAAAATACAGCATCCATTCCTGATCAAAACTCTTCAGAGTGTAGGGATAGAGGGAACATTACTCAGCATCTTAAAAGCCCACAGCAAATATCATTCTCAGTGGGGAAGCACTGGGAGCCTTTCCCCTAAGATCAGGAACAAGACAGGGTTGTCCACTCTCACCACTGCTATTCAACATAGTACTAGAAGTTCTAGCCTCAGCAATCAGGCAACAAAAAGAAATAAAACACATTCAAATTGGCAAAGAAGAAGTCAAAATCTCCCTCTTCTCAGATGACATGATACTGTACATAGAAAAACCCAAAAGACTCCATCTCAGGATTGCTAGAACTCATACAGCAATTCGTTAATGTGGCAGGATACAAAATCAATGCCCAGAAATCAGTGGCATTTGTATATACTAACAATAAGACTGAAGAAAGAGAAATTAAGGAGTCAATCCCATTTACAATTGCACCCAAATCATAAGATACCTAGGAATAAACCTAATCAAAGAGGTAAAGGATCTATACGCTAAAAACTACAGAACACTTCTGAAAGAAATTTAGGTAGACACAAAGAGATGGAAAATATTCCATGCTCATGGATTGGTAGAATTAATATTGTGAAAATGTCAATGCTACTCAGGCAATTTAAACATTTAATGCAATTCCTATCAAAATACCATGGACTTTCTTCAGAGAGTTGGAACAAATAATCTTATGATTTGTGTGGAATCAGAAAAGAGCCTGAATTACTAGGGGAATATTGAAAAAGAAAACCAATGCCGTGGGTATCACAATGCCAGATTTCTGTTGTACTGCCAAAGCAGTGATCATAAAGACAGTTTGGTACTGGCACAAAAACAGGCACATAGATCAATGGAACAGAACAGAGAATCCAGAAATGGACCGTCAACTCTATGGTCAACTAATATTCAACAAAGCAGGAAAGACTATCCAATGGAAAAAGGACAGTCTCTTCAATAAATGGTGCTTGGAAAATCGGACAGCCATGTGCAGAAGAATGAAACTAGACCATTCTCTTACACCATACACAAAGATAAACTCAAAATGGATGAAAGTTATAATGTGAGACAAGCATCCATCAAAATCCTAGAGAACACAGGCAACACCCTTTTTGAACTTGGCCACAGCAATTTCTTGCAAGTTATATCTATGAAGCAAGGGAAACAAAAGCAAAAATGAACTATGGGGACTTAAACTAGTTAAAAAGTTTCTGCACAGCAAAAAGAAAGAGTCAACAAAACTAAAAGACAACCTACAGAATGGGAGAAGAGATTTGCAAATGACGTATCAAATAAAGGGCTAGTATCCAAGATCTATAAAGAACTTATTAAACTCAATACCCAAGAAACAAACAATCCACTCATGAAATGGGCAAAAAACATGAACAGAATTTCACCAAAGAAGACATACACATGGCCAACAAGCACATGAGAAAATGCTCTGCATCACTGGCCATCAGGGAAATAAAAATCAAAACCACAATAAGATACCACCTCACACCGTGAGAATGGTGAAAATAATAAGACTTTAATGCTATTGGTTTCTTTTCCATCCTTCCACTTGTCCCTTTTAATGAAATATGAATTTTTGTTTGGGTTTCACAATGAGCAAAGATACTTTTCAAAATAAAAAAATGCTTATGCTTTCACTTTTTGAATTAAAGTGTTTTTCCCCCCAAAAGAGCCTGAAAACAGGTGATGTCTGTTAAACATAGCAACTTGGATATGGAAGAGGCATTTATTTTGTGATCCATATAGACAGAACTGTCTAGAAACTGATTGCCCAAAGTCAAGCTTCGGTCTTCTTTGGAAAGTAAACAATGAATTTTTTGAAGTATTTTGACAAAATAAAAACAAAACAAAACAATTGTTTCCAGCTGAAAGGACATAAGTGTAGGATGTGTACATTATAGTGCACATGTCAAAATTCAGAAGCTATAGTGGCTTTTGCCTCTAATCTAGGTAGTCCTGCTTTTTAACTGAAGCTGACATCAGAGTATGCTGTTCTTTACTCTTGCCAGAAGACTTGTGGCCCCTAGAAGTACTTTTTGCTCAATCTCTTCTGAAGGAAGAAGCACTCTCTAGAAGATTTTTTGAGACACACTTATATGTCAAATTTGGGTTTTCAACTTCATATTTTTCATTAAATGCAAATTATTTTTCCACTAAGCAACTGACTTCCAAAAACATCAGAGAATGTTTATACAATCAGAACCTGATACAATGCTTTACCCAGGGTAGTTTCTTTACCCAATAAATGCTCACTGAATTGAACTGAATTTACCTGTTTTATTTAACAGTAAATTAGATTATCCTGCTTGTACATTTCAAAAAAAGACATTAAATTCGTGTGATCGAATATAAACTAGGAACAAAGATTAAAGATGTGATATTTTACATGGTCTTTATTCATGCTAGTATATGAAACTGAGAAAGGAAATATAAAAAGGGTTCTAAGTGCTTTTCTTAGTTCAAGAAAAAAAAAAGCACAAAGTGATAGGAAGCACTAATGCATAGAATTGGGGAGGTAATTACCAATTAAGAGTCATCACTAACTACATAAATAGAAACAAATATTAAACAATAACAAAAAAAAAACTGGGACAGAATTTTTATTGGCCCACATATGTCTCATTTCTTTTTTATTTTTTACTATAAAAGATGGCCCTTCCATTAAGAGATCCTATAATATATTGACCTAGTGCATATAAACTGGGTAATTTTATAGAATGCCATTGACTTAAGTGTCTTTTTTTTTTTTCATTAAATTGCACATTATTTGGCACAAATCAGTGTCATATAAATTATTCACAAATATTCAGGAACTTACCATAGTAAGAATGTGTTCATTTTGGATGACTAGCACGTTTAAGTTAATAAAAATTCACTTTTCAAATATGTTACATAAACCCACATGTACATAAAATGTGGCCTTTTATGTTTCCAGATTCGATAGATTGTCCATAAGAACACATTTGTGAATTTTAATGAATGCTTATAAACTCAAGTCAATGAATATTTCATGAAAATTCACTAATGATTTATGAGAATTTCACCATGGGTTAGTATTAACTTCTGAGAACTTCATATTGGAAATATTTTAGAATCAATGTAGAAATATCACAGTTATTTAGATGAAGTCTCCATTCTAATTGTATTATGTTAGCCTATCTAAATATATTACTTTCTTTCATCAACTATTTTATAATTGTAGTTAGCAGACACTATGAAAGCCTGCTTTTCTTACTGTACACACCATGCAATCAATAGATTCATCAAATCCAAATTTTTGATTTTCTCCCCATATATATTTATATGGCAATATTTAATTTTGTCTTTGGATAAATTTGATTATTGTCTTCTACTTCCTTGTTTTTCAATCTGTATCTGGTCCCTCTGATTAGGTTCCCTATCTTCTGCCTTAAAAAGAGTAGTTTAGATGAAATGGAGCCTCTCAGATAGAGATTGGAAAAGTGTTATGGCATTAAGATGGAAGTATACTGGAATATTTATTTAAAAATATGTGAAAATTGACAGGGGAATATTAGTTTATTGAGCAATTATTTTTTAAAGCATCAACTGATTATGAGTTCCTGTGTCAGATACTAGGAATAAGAGAATAACCAGAAGCAAGTATGATTTTCAAAGAGGTCAGTCAGAGAAAAGATTAACTAAATTATCGTATTATAATGCCAACGTATATAATAGATGTGGTTACTAGATACTCAGAGACAATAAAAGGGGGAATGAACCACAAGAAATTTTAGTAGAAAAATATTTGATTACATGGATTATAAACATTTCTAAATATTATTTTTTCCAAATACACTATATACTTTATTCATATACATTTGTATCTGTACAATTGGTGACAAATTTAATGTTAACTTATTTCATTTTTTATCCCAATATTTTTGATAATTAGATATATTTCCAGATTTATGGATCCTAACAATTTAAAATTAATCTTAATTTTATCATACATTATTGGATGAATGATTATTAGATGAATCTGTTGAAAAATAAATTATTTAACTTCCAAAAGCTAACATGATTGTTTTGTAGGTATATATACTTGATTTAGAAAGACTTTTGGTTTCTAAATTCACTAATTTATTTTTCCTCCAGAGCCATTTTTCAGGCCCCACAGAGTGATTGTGTTTTAAGAATAGAATTGCAAGGTTATATGAAAGATGAATTGGGAAAATGTGCAAGTTTATCTATAGTGTTTTTTCTTTTTAAAAAACAGATTTTCTGAGGTATATTTGATACACAAAAACTACATATATTTAATTTGATGAGTTTGGACATATGTATATACCCATGGACCCTCACCAAAATCAAAGTGTTGGATTTAGCCATTGCAACCAAAAGTTTCCTTGTGTCCAATTTTTGTTGTTGTTGTTATTTTATGTCTAAGTCTACCTAATATAAAATCTAGGCTCTTCCAAAATGTTTAAGTGTATACTAACTGTAGGTTCTATGCTGCAGCAAGTCTCTAGAACCAATCATCTTGCATAACTGAAAACACACCTAGTGAAAGAATTCATGTTTCCCCGTAACCCCAACCTTTGGCAACCAGCATTCTATCCTTTATCCTCTATTCTATGAGTTTGACTATTTTAGGTACTTCATGTAAGTGAAATCATCAAATATTTGTTTTTCTGTGACTGTCTTATTTCACTTAGCATAATGTCCTCAAGATTCATTCATGTCACAAATGTCAGGAATTTATTTTAAAATCTGGATAATAATCCATTGTGTTTTCTACATTTTCTTCATCCATTCTTATATTGATTATCAGTTTGGTTGTTTTTATAACTTGGCTATTGTGAATAGTGCCCCCGATGAACATGGGAGCACAGATTATCTCCTTGAGATACTGATTTTAGTTCTTTTGGGCATTTACCAAGAAGTGGTATTCATTTGTGGATAATATGGCAGCTCTATTTTTACGTTTGAGGAACCTCCATACTCTTTTCAGTATGTTTTCCTACTGTACCATTTTATATTCCCACTAACAGTATAGATGGGTACCTGTTTCTCCACATCCTTAGCCACATTTTGTTTTGTTTTTGCTATTGAACTGTAGGAGTTCCTTTTTCATTTTAGGTATTAACCCCTTACCCTTTATCAAATATATGATTTGCAAATACTTTCAGCCTGAGGGTTGTCTTTTTAAAATATTTGGGAAGTGGAGAAAAATGGAGATGTAATTTGATGATGAAAATACTCTATGATTATAGTTTCACTTTTAAAATAATTCAGATTAAAAAATAATAAAATAAGATAATTCAGATTAAGGCAGTCCTGGTGGTGCAGAGGTTTAGCGCCGCCTTCAGCCCGGGGTGTGATCCTGGAGACTTCGGATGGAGTCCCACGTCAGGCTCCCTGCGTGGACCCTACTTCCCCTCTGCGTGTGTCTCTGCCTCTCTCTCTGTATCTCTCATGAATAAATAAATAAAATATTTTTTAAAAATTGAGATTAAAATTGTTCTAATTAAATCAGTTTATCACTTTTTTGGTCTTCTGGCATAAGTTCCCAGATTTATTGCTTACTTGGTTACAAAGTGAAAGACAAGTAAAAAATTGCAAATGAAAACATTATAAGAATTATATTAAAACTTTACCCTTTGAGCCCTTAGAAAAAGGACTTTATAATTCTGTGCTTGTACTTGAAACATTGTTCTCAGGATGCATACTTGGCTCCAAAACCTGTTTACATTAGAGCTTTCATTCCTTCCCTTATCACATTTGACTTAAAAATTCTACCAGGATTCTTTTTTATTTTTTGCAGTTGGGAAATCTACTATTAATATATAATTACCAGGGTTTGCTGGTAGTTTTATATTTATAAACTATCCAATATATCATAATATAATACTTATATACTTATGTTACATACTTATGTTATAGTTTTGGTCCTTTTCTTGCTATTAGAAAATAAAGCAATAAACTTACACATAAAGTAAATTGAAAAGTAAAGTAAATTTCCACCAATAAACCACAGTGCAATTTTCTGTCAATAGGTTCCCTTCTGACCTTAGACCCAGGAAAATTTTCTAATGGGAAATTTACTAATAGCTACCTTTTCTCTTCTTAAAAAAGGAAAGTCTGCTCTTTTTCTGCTTAATGTTATTTTTCAGTAGCATTGAATATGAAATGAAATGGTCAGATGTAGAAGTGGAAGAATTATTTTAAATTACTTTAGATTTTCAACAAAAGTAAAATTCACTTAATATCTAAAGGAATACAAAAATGCATTTAAACAAACATTTGATGTGAATATATACATCATTAGGATATTGCAAGTATTTAATTATACTGGCCAATGATATTCATTAAAAGCAAGATTTCAAAATCATCTCCTGGCTTCCTTAAATACATAAAGTTCCAATGTATTTCCTTAACAAACAAAAAAAAAAAAGCCTGCATGTCACTATTTAAACCACTTAATGAATATTTGCTTTGGGATATTAGAAACAGGCCCAATGGGTGAAACTTTTTCATGACTTACCATATAAACTATGTTGTATCAATTAGTTTTAGCTGCGTGACAAATCACTTCAAAATCCAATTTCTTAAACAACATTCATGTATCATTTCCTATGAATTGGTGTACAGTTTGGCTAGTTTTGCTGATGTAAGCCACCTCAACTGGGCTTGCCTTGACATCTGTGGTCTGTGGCAGGTCATCTAGGGCTAATTGATCTAGGATAGCTTCATACTTATGCCTGGCAATGGAAGCTACATATCAGTGGGGCTTATGGCAGTGATATGATCATTGTTTCTCTCAGACAACAGGCTACCCCAGGTTTCTTCACAGATGGGAGGGGGAGCACTATTTCAAAAGCATCAAGAAGAGGCAAATTCCAATGCTGAAACATTTTTCAAGTTTCTGTTTGTGTCCTTCTTGCTACTTTTCTATTAGCCAAAGCAATTTGCATAGCAATACTCAGAATCATTATGGGAGGCAACTGAGGGCAGAGATACTGGGACAAGTTAATAAATATAACAATCTATGGGCACTTTTATGCCTTCAGATAGTTTTTATTTTTCCCACAAAGATACATCATACGAAAGTTTATTTAGCAAAACGCTAGACTGGTATGGAAAGGGAGTCTGTATGAGGACTTGGCTTCAACAACAGAGAGAGGGAAACTAATAATAAAAAATGAAGCCAACATTACTGAGTATTGTCCATGGCTGGTATACAAACTGATATTTTCCTTCAAAAATTGTTTTCTTCCCTATTTTGGTCCCAGTGTAAACATTTATAAGCTATTAAGTGCCTGAGTGGTTTGAAATGCAAACTGATCCAAATTATCAGTGCCAACAGGCTAGGAAATAATAGCCAGCTGACCAAATATGGTATGCAGATAAAAATAAATTATGATTTCTGAAACCCCTGCAAACTTATTGAAAATTAATTTCAAAATGAAATGCAGCATCTGTCCAAATGGAATTTAGACAATTAATAATGTCATAAATCATTACTTTTTTATTTTTATTTTTTTAAGATTTTATTTATTTATTCATGAGAGAGAGAGAGAGAGAGAGGGAGGGAGGGAGAGACACAGGCAGAGGGAGAAGCAGGCTCCACACAGGGAGCCTGATGTGGGACTCGATCCTGGGTCTCCAGGACAACACCCTGGGCTGAAGGTGGTGCTAAACCACTGAGCCACCCAGGCTGCCCAAATCATTACTTTTTTAATATGAGAAAAGGTTTAGTCAACTCCACTATTATTACCCAGTAAACAGTGAAACTTTACAATGGTAAAACATTTACTAAACACTACAATCATTCATTTTTTTATTATTCATACTTTTAAAAATTTATTTATATGATTCAATTTCTATGATTCATTGTATTATTTGCATAATGAAAATGCTGACTTAATAGGGTAATTGCAGGAAATTATTAATATTTTTGATATTTAAAACTGAAAAATGCTATATATCTTCTGTTTCATTGCAATTAGATAGGTACATTCTTAAGAAACCATCCATTATCAAATCAATATTATAATATAAATTGAGTAGAAAACAGACATTTAAGCATTTTACAGTTTTTAACGCATTGCTTTGTTAAAGAATATGTAAAGCCACTCCAACAGAATATATTTATGTAGGAAAGCACAGTGTTTTTTCCAAAATACAGTAAAATATCCAGAAGATCCTAATCTCAAATTGAGTAACAATGGTGTTTAGTATGTTCAAGTCATATCCCATAATTAATTGGTTACCTTATATTTAAATCTGCTTTACAAATCCTGTGTATTCAAATATACAAATTAATCAGCAGCCACTTGAAATATTTCTGATGTACTACTTCACAGAATAAACTGTTTCCAAAAATATAGCCCAAATATTTTGAGTATCTACATCTTGTACTTTCATCCAACAATAGATATCAATGAAGTTTTGTAGGTTAACCTCAAAAGTCATTTGAAAGAAACATTTTTTTTGAAAATAATAACTGTAAATGAACTAGTGATTTCTGGAAAATGTGTGTGTGTATGTGTGTGTGTGTGAATTGTGCTTCTTATTTTAGATCTTTAACAAAATTTTAGTGTTTGGTGTACATTGGACAATCTTCTCAGAGTACAGTGTATATTAATATAGCCTCATGATACACTCATAAGGTAGTATATTGCAGTACAACCATTTTAAAGTGAGAAAAATGTAACAGGTTAACTAGCTTACCTAAAGTCACACACAATTATTACACATTGAAGTATGAAATCTGATCTTTGAGCTTTTCATAATAAGCAGTATTTATCTTGAAATTGAATAGCTAATTTGTAGGATTATATCTCCACCTTTGTTCCATTTTTCCTTTCTGAAATGCACCAACTATAGAAATTCTCAGAATTTTGATCTTATCTAGTTTTTCATTTCTTTCTAGATCTGGTCTTACAGTCCTTGATATTTAACTAGTTTTCTGGTTTCTTCAATCTTTTTCTTCAAATTTTGGTCTAATTTTTCTAGATGTTCCCTGTACTTAGGTCAGTCTGCAAAATGTTTCTTTTTTTTAATATTTTATTTATTTATGATAGACATAGAGAGAGAGAGAGGCAGAGACACAGGCAGAGGGAGAGGCAGGCTCCATGCCGGGAGCCTGACGTGGGACTCGATCCCGGGGCTCCAGGATCGTGCCCTGGGCCAAAGGCAGGCGCTAAACCACTGAGCCACCAAGGGATCCCCTGCAAAATGTTTCTTTACCATTTTTAGAATCAGAAATCTTTATACTTCAATCACAGAATAGGAAAGGCATTTAATACTTTAGACAAACAAGTTTCTCAATTACCACTAGTTCCTACCAACGTGAGCTTATCTCTACTATCCATGAAGGTTTAGCCACTATATCAACTGAGGTCCTCCACGTGGCAGACGTCAGCACAGGATTGGACTTTCAAAGGAATTCCCTGGGGTAATCCTGTGTAGGATAGAGTAGAGGAAGAGGGGAGTAGGGAGTAGTCAGGCAGAGCTGGAAGCCTGCAATGCTGGTTTGATGCTCATTAAAGAAGAAAATAAAGGAACATTCAGTAGAGAGAGCCTCTAAGCACAATGTAGCTCTGAGAAAGTCTCAGACAGGCCAACTGGGAGTCCCAGGACAAAGATCACCTTAGAACAGTCCCAGATTGGGCAGGGATGGCTTAACTCTCGGAATTTCACTGGGCTCAGTCACTGGCTGGAACACTCAGAGAGAGAATGGCCTTGGCCCCAGCAGAAAAGGTAAAGTGAATCCAGAAGGTAGAGCTGAAGGACATTTGATGTAAGGAGCACTGGGTGTCCTTCCCAACTGTAGAGGTAGAGGCTGTCAGCTCACCTACTCTCCTTGCAGAAGGTCTCTCCTGAAGTGAATTCTGAACAGTGCACTACTGTGGCTGCCACAACTGCAATTTTACCAATGTTCTTCTGGTTTACTTTGCCCTTCTATTATTTCTGTTTTCTCCTCTAAATGATGGCATAAAATTAAGTCCAGATTTTTAAGGTTAATGAAAATATCAAATGAGAAAATATAAATGTAATTGTTCTCAAACAGAGGTGTTAAATAAATGTTATTATGTCACTCCATAGAGATAGTTCCTTACAACAAATATTTCTTTCATAAACTTAACAAACTTGACAAAGTAGATAATAAATTTGAGTTTTAGAAATCTACTAATCATCTTGATGCGTTAATGACATATAACTTAAGACAATTCTAACAAAAGTAGAGTATTGAGAGACATATTATACCAGAGGCCATGACTAGAATTTCAAGTAATATGTAATAGAACTTAACGTACTATTGTACTCTTGTACTATTGTATTGTACTATTGTACTCATATTACTTACGTAATATGTAATGTAGAACTTAACGTACTATTGTATTCTTGATGTTTATTTTCAAAAAGCTGGTCAACCACCAAAAATCCAGGTAGCCATACTAACAAATTGATTAGCAAGAAAAATGCACATCTTTAGATTTTTCTACAATATGAAATATTTTGTGAGTAGGCTAGAATATAGGTATCTGTTGAATATCCTGTTTCTACAAGTTTAGCGAGTTGTGGGGTGGTAAAAAGTTTATGTTAAATGAAAAAGTTTAACCCATTAGTAATCTATGAATTAAAATATAAATCTACAGTAATGAAATAAATGTAGTCTTTAAGTACATATGTATAAAAATAATGAACTATTTTTTTTCAATTTGCAAGAGCTGTTAGTTATAGTGATGAAAGAGAAAAGACACAAAGATGACATAAAACGGACACATGCTAAGGAGTGGACATGTCCAGTATTAAGAAATAGAACTTTTTTGCATAACAATGATATAAAAACAAGAGTAAATTAAAATTGCCAGAGAGGAAGAAATTAAATTTGCTGTATGAAATCTGGTAACTGTCTTTACAACTTGGCCCTAATTTGTAACATAAAATCTATATAAAATTCTCAAAAAATGTGCTTATAATCAGCTCCAAATCTGCAAAAGAATTTTCTCCTACCAGTAAAATACCTAGCTAGGCTTCTCGTCTCTGCAGTGAGTTTGACAGGAGAAAAGCAGTCTTCTAAGTTTTTAGCCCTTCCAATACCAATGCTTTCATGTAACCACATGATTTTAGACAATGTAAAAGTAATGTAAAAGTTTGTATTATAACTGGGAACATACAGCATTCCTGTTCAAAATCATGAGCTAACTTCCTCTCACAAACATGACAAATCTAAAGCTATATATGGAACAATTTCCTCTGACAAAACCTGAAAACTGGCAAAGCAACACTTTCACAACCTGCAAAAAGAAGGAAAGGACCTCAAAGTAGGTAGGAAAGGGCTAGAGATTCTTGCCATAATCCCCACCCCAGCACACCAACCCACAATCTGGGGGAACTCAAAACCTGGAGTTCCTTCCTGAGAAATAGAAGGTTCGTAACTTACATTAAGCACCCAACTTTAAAAAAAAATTATTTAAATTCAAATAGTTAACATATAGTGTATTATTAGTTTCAGAGGTAGAATTTAGTGAATCATCAGTTGTGTACGATACCCAGTGCTCATTACATCAAATGTCCTCCTTAATGCCCATCACCTAATTACTCCATCCCTTCACTATTCTACCCCCCAGCAACCCTCAGTTTGCTTCCTATAGTTAAGAATCTCTTATGGCTTGCCTCCATCTCTGTTTTCATCTTATTTTATTTTTCTTCCCTTCCTCTATGTTTGTCTGTTTTGTTTCTTAAATTCTACACATGGTATTTGTCTTTCTCTGACTGATGTATTTCACTTAGTGAATATTCTCTGGTTCCATCCATGTCATTGCAAATGGCAAGATTTCTTTTTTTGATTGCTGAGTAGTAGTCCACTGTATATAAATACTATATCTTCTTTGTCCATTCCTCTGTTGATTGACATCTGGGCTCTTTTCATATTTTAGCTATCATGGACATTGCTGCTATAAACACTGAAGTGCATGTACCCTTTGAATCACTATTTTTGTATCATTTGGATAAATACCCAGTAATGCAATTGCTGGGTCATAGGGTAGTTCTATTTTTATTTTTTTAAGGAGCCTCTGTAATGTTTTCCAGAGTGGCTACAGCAGTTGGCATTCCTGCCAACAGTGGTAAACACCCAACATTTAAGACTGGCACCTAAGAGAACTGAGAACATACATAACACAAACTAAATCAAAACAAAACTAATAATACAAAAGAAATCCTACTATTAGTTCAAAGAAAATGTGTTAAAATTTCAGAGCACTAAAGTATAGTCAGTCTGAATTGCTTTATTCCCAAATATTATGTCTGAAGCTTTATGGTTTTGTTTGATCTAAGTAAAATAATTCTATAACCTACTATAGATGGTGCTTTCCTTTATCCAGATTTTATAAAGCCAGAGCTAGAAATGTTCTTGTGAATCTGAGTAGGTCAAACAAAGAAAAATTGACATTGAACTACATATCTTTTTGGTTTACAACTCAGTTTATTCATGATTAAAAATATAAGTGATGACTATAGCCTTTCAGAGTAATAGGAATTACCTTTTATCACCACAGCTTTTAGTACTTGACCCTGATCCTTGAGGAGAATGTTACAACTGACATGGAAAAGTGTTATTTAGGTGCTTACATCAAAGATATATATTGCTGAGGAACAATTTTTGAGTGAGAAGTTTATATAGTATCCCTTTATAACCCATACTAAAATTCATGATTGTAGTTGTCATACTTCTGGGGAGCTAAAATACTGTGCACTAGAATCTAATCAATATTATACTTCAGGTAGAATAAAGAGTGGTATATCTATATTTTTACAACCATTATTTTCTCAGAGCACATTACCTAGTATGTGTGGTAGTCATAGAAAAAATATAACAATATGGAGACTACAAAATGGTATATAAATGGTATATAAAATAATGATGGTGAGGTATTTCAAATCAAGTTTTCGTTCTTCTCTAGATTTTGTTTCTATGATATTAACCACAAGACTACAATCTGGAAGTAAAGCACACAACACAAATAATCCAAATTATCTCTCGTTTTCTTCAGATTCCTTTTTTCAATCTGATTTACACTGGCCTAAAGTGAAAATTAAAAGAGCAATTATAAGGAATGTTATTCACTTTCCCTAGATTGCTTTTACTGTATAAACATCTAGGATGTTTTTATTTACTATAAGGATCCCTTACTAATAGGGGCAGAAGTACAAATCTCACACAGGACTTATCTCCTTTTGTTAGCTATAAGTAATTTCTGTTAGAAGGATTTCTTTTTGTGGGGGACTGCTGAATAGTAACACTACTTAAATAGTCACTTTGTAACTTTGTTATGTAACTCATACAACTTTTCTTAGAAGGTTACTGGGAAAGACCAGGTTAGCTCACAAGGGATTAGTCAAAATCAAAGATCCAAATATATGATTTCTACATTATAAAAGGACTACCATAATAATGTTGAATAAGGTAAAAATAACATTTTATATTAGATATTATATAGATAAAATTAATGCAATATATAATGTTTTATAAAGCATATTATACAATTAACATTTTTTAGTACATCCTATGTGGCAGAATTTAACAAGCATTTTTATGTAATAATCTCAAAATCTTTTTATGAGCTTTATTATTAATACCTCATTTTATAAAAAGAGATGATGAAACTTAGAGGCATTGAATAATTTACCCAAGGTTATATAAAACGACAGAGTTAAGATTTCCTCTATACAATCAAATTTAGAAGCAGCTGTATATCTATGTAGCTACAACATCAAAAAAATATGTTCTCTTGGGAAGGAAAACATGTGGTGTTAAAAGTTCTATAATAATGAATGTTACCATAAAACCATTGTTAACAATATACAGGGAATAGCAAAAAACCCCAGGAACAGTTAACAACATTTTCATTATAGTATTCAGCACACAAACAAAATATTCACAAAGAAAAGTTTCCCTTAATAACCACAAATAGGAGTTTCCCCAGATTTGCTCCAGGACAAATTTGGTGGCTTAAGTTTTAGAGGGAGTTTATTCTTTGCTGTCATGTCATAGTTTCCATCATTTCAAGTAGACTGAAAATAATTAAAAATATTGCTACGAAGAATATTATTAATAATACAAGCTAACCTAGCCCACTGCTTTTTTTTTCTCTGTTTATACAATCTCTCAGTTAAATCTTCATTTTCTTTGGAATGTAGTAAAAATATATTCAGCAAAAAATAAGAAACAAAGTGTCCAGGACATAGGTTGTAGAGGTACAAAATATGGAGATATGTTACTTTCCATATTAATAAGAATATATATGTGAGATATAGAAAGTAGTAGAGATCTAGTAACAGGGACTCCTACAAATTCTCAAAAATGAAACAATTAACAAAAAATCCACATACTTAGAGGTGAATTTTAAAAAAGCTGAGTCTTCAGAAAGTATAAACACCAAAAATCATTAAGGGTTTTCTTTCTTAAACCATATAATTGTACATTACAATTAATTGCAATTTAATGAAATTTAATTGCATGTGTATAAATTTCAGTATAAAATTACTCTGTAGCACATCAAATGTTAATTTAAGAAAATTTTAAGGTTTGTGGAAAAATATGTCTAAAGTCAAGTTAAACTTAGTAAAGCTTCCCTTACATTTTAATTTTCCTTCAAGTTGTTATTTTTTTCATTGTTAGATATTTCTCTCAGCTTATTTTCTTAGTCTTTTGAGGTCTCAAAGTATTCAAAGATCACACAAGATTTTAAACACAATTAAGCACACATTAAATGAAATGATTTAGTAACCATATTTTTCAACTAAATTGTTATTGACATCAACCATTTCTTCATGAAGTGCCACTTTCCACAATAAGTGTTATGGTCTTTTATATTAGTTCAAATGCAATTATTTGTAAAGCAGCAACTGCATTAGCATTAGAAATAATGGTCAAGATATAAAAAGTTAATATAATGCTTATAGAACAATCTCTTTGTGAATTCTGCATGTTCATACATAATATTCAGTGTTTAATACAAAAAACAGCATCTGCTATTGAGGAATTTCTTTCTCAGAAGACACTGTGTGTGAAAAAGTAAGCACCAATACAGTTTGTTCTCTTAGTTATTAGGAAATCTAATTGGCTATATTTAATAGAGTTAGTAAAACTTTCAATAGGATTCTGGAGTATAATATAATCTTACCAAAATTTTAAAATGATAGGAAACATTATTTCTGTATCCATCCGTATAATCTATTTATCTACCTACCTACTGTGGAGGCCGAGAAAATTAGGCCATTCCACCTCAAGTTTAGCATTAGCACAAGTACAGCCATCTCAGGCCCCTGTGAATAAGAAACTTTACAGAAAACAGACTGCAGCACGCCCTTGAAAGAGAACTCCCAAATCAGAAAGAAAACAACTCAAAATGCCCTTGACAGAGACAGAAAGTCCTGTGTTGGAAGGGAAAGAGGTCTTAAGAAACTCCCCCACCTTTCCCCCATATCGGAATGAACAAAATTCCTCCACCCCTTCTGAAAATCCCCTAGACCAGCCCCATAAAACACAGCTGGAACCCATCTCGGGGTCCAAGTCCCTGCTCCGCTGTGTCGAGTATATTTGGATCCAAGCTCCAGCTTGTAATAAACCCTCATGTACTTGTATCGGTGTCGGCTCCTTGGTGGTTTCTAGGATTCACAATCTTGGGCACAACACCTACTCAAATATATCTATCTACCTATTTATCTGTATTGCTCAGAAATTTTGATACCTATTTATCTGTATTGCTCAGAAATTTTGAGGTTGGAGAAATCCTCCATTGACTTCTGTAGCCAGTTACTGAAACACACACATGCATTAGTATGGGCTATGAATACATAAAGATATAAATAGTGGTGAGATATCTTAAACCCTCTATAAATAAAACAAGGTTAGATGTACACAATAGAAGATTAGAATTAACAGCAGGAATGGAAACAATATTGAGGACATACTTTCATGTCTTCAAATAATCATTTTAGATTTGTAATCTCACATAATCTTCATAATTAGATGATGAGTTTGCCACTAGATTTTATAGATTTTGTAGAAAAGCAATGTGAATATGGTGTACAAGATGATAGGTAAGTAACATTATATGGCCCCCAATTTTTTTTGCCATCACTGCTAATATATTTGTTTTACAACATTGCTTCTTTCCCTGTTCCAGAAGAAAAGGTAACAGCAGATGCTTAGAAGATATTGTTATATCTTAGTATACTAACATCTGTATTTTATAGATTTCATAGATCTCTATATCTGTCCATATGCATATATGGATATACAACATATTTACATGCAGATAAATCTCCATGCTGGCAGTAGGTATAAATTAGCAAGTATATACTAAATTTATGAGAAAATAATAAAACTAATAAACCCTCTATCAGCTAGTATTCCTACATATAAGGACTTCATCTGTGTGCTTTTATATTGATTAATTTATTTAATCCTAAAGAGAACTTTATACTATTAATATCCCTGTTACAAAGATGATAATATTGAGGCCTAGACATGCATGATACATAGCTAGTAAGTAAAGAACTTAGTTATAAAACAAGTTATTTTTATTTGATACCCTGGACCTAGCTATTCTCTTGTGTTGCCTCTTCCTTGCCTGTAGTCACTAGTGTCAGAGTCATCATTAATACAGTCGATTTCTCTAGGGAACAAGGTCCAGCTCAGAACTTTTAAAAATTATATTGATGGTTTTCTGTTAAAATTAGACATAGACCTTTGAGAAAATATAAACATTTTAAACCTGTGACTATAATTTCAGTGTGGTGACTTAGTGTTGAAGGTTACTGAGAAAATGTGGCCTCCAATCTGGAGCCTGACACTCAAAGGCTCCACACCCCTTCCACTGTCCTTGGAATGCACTCTCCACCCACCATTCTCACAGTAGAAGCCATTTTCAAGGACACAACCTGGAGAAAGTAATGTGTTGCTGAGACCATCTGGATGGTATACTGGTACTGAACTCAGTTAAAGCCTCTATATAAGCTTTTAAAATTCTGTTGGGCAAGTGAGGAGATCTAGTCGTCTTGTGCCTGCCCAAGACAAGCCTCATATGTAAGTGTCCTTGCTCGCTAAACTTGCCATTTAGTTATCTGGAGTAGCTTACCTCATTCTTCAGTTTCTTCTTGCCTTTCATGTATGGGGACCAGTTCCAGATTTCACTCAGGAGGCTCCCAAGGTTTTGAATCAACATTGGTGCAGTAGAGGATTTCCAGTGTCCATCTTGGTCCCCAAAATAGGAAATTCCAAGTTCTCCATGAAGAAGTAAGAAGTAATTTATTCCTTCCGCATCTTATTTGCTCTTCCCTTTCTAGATTAAGATAGAGCAGTAGTAGTAGTTAATCTGTAGCACAGGCATTTTTATCTTTACCTGTTACTGGGTGCATAAAGTCAATGCAGAAGAAATTCCAAATTCTGTGTATTGCCTAAACTGTGTTTCAAATACTATTTTACCAGTTGAAACTGTAGTTAAGTACTTTGAGTAAAATTTGATAACTAATCGTTGTTATTTAGAATGATCATATCACAGCCTAAGCCATTCAATTATTTCATTCATTTTTTATTTTTTTTATTTTTGCTTATTAGAATTATGCATGTATTGGATAATCAAGAAGGATTAAAAGAATAAATGTGTCAAGTTTGAAGAATGACTTGAATGGTGAGTTACAGCATTAATAAATTACAACCCTGAACCTATATAAATATATAAATACATATTAATTTGCAGAACTAATCAGACATAGATCAAGTAATGTTTAGCATATAGCTGTGGTAATCCTGTCTATCTATCTATCTATCTATCTATCTATCTATCTATCTATCATCTATCTAACATCTATCTATTCAGAAAAGTTAATATACTATATGACTTCAAGAAAAAGATTTTTGAAGGCAATGATATCAAACCTAAGAAAAGCATACCAGTCCTGGCAGATGAATGAATTATTAGGTTAATACCTATAACTTTACTTCAGATTTTTACTTGTGGTAAAATTAAATATATACTTCATTTTCTGTTTTCCATTTACTCTTTTCTCTATACTTTTTTATAAATATATTATGTACCATATAAATCCTTTTAAGTTTGGGACAGTTAGGATCATTTAAAGAAACTACAACTCTCACCAAGTCTGGACTAGGGAATTTATTGTGTTCCATTTTCTAGATTGTTATAACTTAAATTTCCATGAGAAAATCAAGTTTAGTTTGCATACCTGCAAATTGGTTATCAGAGTTGTTTCTTTAAAAAATCACCTTTTAAACATCTAATATTTATTAAATATAATGAAAAACTCCAAAGCAAGTTTATAGTGGTGAGATGAATGCTGACAATGTAAACTTTCTGAACAAATACGTCTCATTGTCTAAGCTGTGCGAGACTTTCAAAGGACTAATGATACATTGATTTGTAATTCATCCAAGATAGTTTAATTATCTGCTTATGGTTCATCTACCATTTAAAATTAGACAAAATTAACAAGATATTGGATTTTAGATTTCATGAAACAATTTACTCATTTCTAGGCAAGCCATTCTATTTTTAAGTGATACCTTTCTAAAGATAACGAGGCCTCCTTCTATTCTTCATCCAATTGATGGAAAACGAAGGACAGAAATGTTGCCTGTCACACTCCTTGTTTATTTCTGAGGGTAAATGAACTGAACTTCAACTTTTTATATTATTTGAATATTAGAATTTTATTATTACACTTTAATAAAAAGAAATTTAAAAGGTGGTCCACTTAATTTTTTCTCTACTAAAGGAATTCTCCGTATAATTGTATTCATTATGCCCAAATCCAAATGTTCTAAAACTTGATTTTTTTCCATAATTATTTTGGTATTTAAACCTGCACTGAGCTACCAAATCAGAACTGAAATAAATCTACTTATAGTTTTTCATAGCCCAACAATGTGGATATGCTGGAGTATTAGAAGTGTGTTGCATTGAAAGGTGCTACTGAGAGACCCCTGGGTGGCTCAGTGGTTGATGTCTGTCTTTAGGTCAGGAAATGATCCCTGGGTCCCAGATAAAGTCCTGCATCGGGCTCCTTGGAGGGGGCCTGCTTCTCCCTCTGCCTGTTTCTCTGCTTCTCTCTCTGTGTGTATCTCATGAATAAATAAAATAAAACATTTAAAAAAATATAAAGAAAAGAAAGGTGCTGCTGAACTCAGCTGAAAGTCTTAGTCCATATAAGATGTATATTTTTAAAAATGTGAAAATTTTTAAAATTTAGAGTAATCTGGCCCCATGAGTTTCTGATAAGGGATAATAGATCTGTAATAGCACCTTCTGATCCTAGTTCTTGGAAAAAAAAAAAAGAAACCATGAAAAACATAAGACAAACATTTTACTTCTACTTAAAAAGTGTGCCTTCCAAATTTGTGCATAGTCTCTATCATCCTCTATGTGTCCTCTATCTTGGTTTCTTCTTTTCTCTCTACTTTCTATTTTTATCACACTTTTTATACCTGCCTATCAACTTTTGCTAATGATGCAGCTCTCTTGTAGTGCATATTATATTCTATTAGTTATTCTTATTTCTTCCTAACCAGTATTTCTGACTAGATTATCCTTGTGTCTTAATCATACTTCTGAAATTTTCTGAAGTCTTACTCCTAAGTGATATGAAAAAAAATTACTGAAAGTTTGAGTTAGTAGACCAGGTATGCTGGGAGTTAAAGAAAGTAAAATTTCCATGGAAGTTAACTAAAATAAAATAAATTAAGTTTAAAGAGAGAAAAAAATTACAGTTCTTCTATAATAGATCTTGTTGGTTAACTACTCAAGACCTGTCTGTCATTCTGCCTTCTTTCGGAAAACAGAACCCTGCTATTTTGTAGCCCTCTTGCAAGAGTCCATGTACTTTTGTGAAGACTTCCATGAAGGTTAAATAAATCATAATGACCTCATTCCTTATTCTTATGTTTGTTTTATGGGAATTAAAGGACACATTAAGAGGGATTTCCAGTGGACTTTTAGAAAAGATTTGCATATCAATTCAAATTGGCAAAGAAAAAGTCAAACTCTCCCTCTTCGCCGATGACATGATACTCTATATAGAAAACCCAAAAGGCTCCACCCCAAGATTGCTAGAACTCATACAGCATTTTGGCAGTGTGGCAGGATACAAAATCAATGCCCAGAAATCAGTGGCATTTCTATACACTAACAATGAGACCGACGAAAGAGAAATTAAGGAGTCAATCCCATTTACAATTGCACCCAAAAGCATAAGATACCTGGGAATAAACCTAACCAAAGAGGTAAAGGATCTATACCCTAAAAACTATAGAACACTTCTGAAAGAAATTGAGGAAGACACAAAGAGGTGGAAAAATATTCCACGCTCATGAATTGGAAGAATTAATATTGTGAAAATGTCAGTGTTACCCAGGGCAATTTACATGTTTAATACAATCCCTATCAAAATACCATGGACTTTCTTCAGAGAGTTAGAACAAATTATTTTAAGATTTGTGTGGAATCAGAAAAGACCCCGAATAGCCAGGGGAATTTTAAAAAAGAAAACCATAGCTGGGGGCATCACAATGCCAGATTTCAGGTTGTACTACAAAGCTGAGGTCATCAAGACAGTGTGGTACTGGCACAAAAACAGACACATAGATCAATGCAACAGAATAGAGAACCCAGAAGTGGACCCTCAACTTTATGATCAACTAATATTCCACAAAGGAGGAAAGACTATCCACTGGAAGAAAGACAGTCTCTTCAATAAATGGTGCTGGGAAAATTGGACATCCACATGCAGAGCAATGAAACTAGACCACTCTCTTTCACCATACACAAAGATAAACTCAAAATGGATGAAAGATCTAAATGTGAGACAAGATTCCATCAAAATCCTAGAGAAGAACACAGTCAACACCCTTTTTGAACTCAGCCACAGTAACTTCTTGCAAGATACATCCACGAAGGCAAAAGAAACAAAAGCAAAAATGAACTATTGGGACTTCATCAAGATAAGAAGCTTTTGCACAGCAAAGGATACAGTCAACAAAACTAAAAGACAACCTACAGAATGGGAGAAGATATTTGCAAATGACGTATCAAATAAAGGGCTAGTTTCCAAGATCTATAAAGAACTTATTAAACTCAACAGCAAAGAAACAAACAATCCAATCATGAAATGGGTAAAAGACATGAAGAGAAATCTCACAGAGGAAGACATAGACATGGCCAACATGCATATGAGAAAATGCTCTGCATCACTTGCCCTCAGGGAAATGCAAATCGAAACCACAATGAGATACCACCTCACACCAGTCAGAATGGGGAAAATTAACAAGGCAGGAAACCACAAATGTTGGAGAGGATGGGGAGAAAAGGGAACCCTCTTACACTGTTGGTGGGAATGTGAACTGGTGCAGCCACTCTGGAAAACTGTGTGGAGGTTCCTCAAAGAGTTAAAAATAGACCTGCCCTACGACCCAGCAATTGCACTGCTGGAGATTTACCCCAAAGATACAGATGCAATGAAACGCCGGGACACCTGCACTCCCATGTTTCTAGCAGCAATGTCCACAATAGCCAAAGTGTGGAAGGAGCCTCGGTGTCCATCGAAAGATTAATGGATAAAGAAGATGTGGTCTATGTATACAATGGAATATACATTACTCAGCCATTAGAAATGACAAATACCCACCATTTGTTTCGACGTTGATGGAACTGAAGGGTATTATGCTGAGTGAAATAAGTCAATCAGAGAAGGACAAACATTATATGGTCTCATTCATTTGGGGAATATAAATAATAGTGAAAGGGAATAGAGGAGAAGGGAGAAGAAATGGGTAGGAAATATCAGAAAGGGAGACAGAACATGGAAGACTCCTAACTCTGGAAAATGAACTAGGGGTGGTGGATGGGGAGGAGGGTGGGGGGTGGGAGTGACTGGGTGGCGGGCACTGAGCGCGGGACTTGACGGGATGAGCACTGGGTGTTATTCTGTATGTTGGCAAATTGAACACCAATAAAAAATAAATTTATTATTTAAAAAAAGAAAAGAAAAAAAAAAGAAAAGATTTGCATATCATTAAAAAAGAATGGTAGACAAGGCCTGGTTCATTTCTAAGGGGGCAATCCTCCCAAGTCTATGTATTCAGATGTCTTCAATATTACCTTAAGTTTTCTGAAACATAGAAAAAGGACAACTTCTAAATCATTTGTATGAAGTGAATATACCACTGTTCTGACTGTTCTGTCACCCAGACAAGATAAGAATACATACAATAAACTCTACTACAGACAAACATGTCTTATCAATGTTGATGCAAAGATCTCAAACAAAATAGCTGGAAAATATTAAAACATTAAAGAAAATATAGTATGTCCCCACCTTAGGTTAAGTTCAGGAGTACAAAGATTATTCAGTTTTAGAAAAACTATTATAAGGTTTATCATGTTGATAGTTTTAAGAAAGAACATATATGATAATCTCTACAAATTCTGATAAAACATTTGTCAAAATTTATCATCCATACCAATTTATTGATATTTGGGCTTTTTATTTTTTTAGTAGGTTCTAGGAAATAATTCAGGAAAGCTAAACAAAACACTTTTTAGTTTTCTTGTGTTTCATTAATTTCTCTGTTAGCTACCTCTGGTTTTTCTGACTTTTGTTTTAATTGTAATACTTTTTTTCCATTTTCATTTTTATTCTTGATCAGTTTTTCAAATGGATTGTCTGTTTGGTTAACACTCCAAAAAACAAACTTTTGACTTTGTTCATCTTATTTATACTTGTTCATCTTATTTATACTTGTTTTATTGATTTTTCACATTAGTTTTTATTATCCTGTCTTTCTACTATCTGTTCTTCAACTGACTTCTTTTATTGGCCACTGATTTCATTATCATTTCAGCTTCTCTCAGTCTCACTCTTTTGGTCCTTCCAGTGTTTGAATATTTTTAAGACTTCATTTGTTATTGAAATATAATTAATATACACTATTATTTTCAGGTGCACAGGATAATGATTCAACAATTCTATACATTAGTCAGTATTCATCACAATAAGTATATTATTAATCCTCTTTATCTATATCATTCCCCAAACACACACCACCTCTGGCAACCACAAGTTTGTTCTCTGTATTTAAGAGTCTTTTTTGTTTCTTTCTTTTTTCTTTGTTTCTTAAATTTCACAAGTTAGTGAAATTATTTGTATTCTTCTGTCTGAATTATTTCACTTAACATTATACTCTCTAGGTCCGTCCATCATCCAAAGAAAACAAAAGATTAATTTGAATAGATATATGCACTCTTAACATTTATTGCAACATTATTTACAATAGTCAAGATATAGAATCAATCAAATTGCCCATTGATAGATGAAGGATAAATAAAATGTGATACACACATATATATATATATATATATATATATATATATATATATATTGACATATTTCTCAGCCATTAAAAAGAATAAGATCTTGCCATCTCCAAACACTTTGTTGTTATACCAGTTTTAGGATTACAACTAATTGAGAGAAAGTATAGACATTTCCCACGTGTTCCCTTTCCCCATACATGCATAGTCTTCAAAATCACTCATCAGAAAAGCACATTTTAAAACAATCAAAGATGAAACTATATTAATATATAATAATTACCTAAAGTACATAATTTAAGGATCAATATTAGCATTGTATATTCTATGAGTTTAAACAGTTGTATGATGATGTATATCCATTATGACATACCATCATTATAGTACCACCATCAAGTACTATAGTATATATAGTATTTTCACTGTCCTAGAAATCCTCTACCCTCCTCCATCCCTAGCAACCACTGATCTTTTTATTGACTCCATAGTTTTGCCTTTTACATAATGTCAAATAGCTGGAATCATACAGTATATAGCCTTTTCAGATTGACTTCTTTCACTTAGAAATATGCATTTAAGGTTCTTCAATGTTTTTCCTGGCTTGATAGATTATTTCTTTTTAGTGCTAAATGGTATTCTATTGTCTGAATATACTAGTTCATTTATCCATTTACCTACTGAAGGGCCTTTGGTTGTTTTGAAGTTTTGGCATCATGAATAAAGATGCTATACACACCTGTGTTCAGGATTTGTGTGGATATAAGTTTTCAGTTCCTTTAGGCAAACACCAAGGAGCATAGTATGGCTATTATATCATATGGTAAGAATGTGTTGAGTCTTATAAGAAACTGTCAGACTATCTTCCAAAATGGCTATACCATTTTGCATTCCCAGCAGCAATGTATGAAAATTCCTATTTTTCTATACCCCCACCAGCATTTGGTGATGTCAGTGTTCCAGATTTTGACCATTCTGATAGCTGTGTAGTGGTCATTGCATTGTTGTTTTAATTTACATTTCCTGATAACATGTGGAGTGGATCTTTGTATATATGCATATTATATCTATATAATTTATTTTCTTTTTTTTTTATTTTTATTTATTTATGATAGTCACAGAGAGAGAGAGAGAGGCAGAGACACAGGCAGAGGGAGAAGCAGGCTCCATGCACTGGGAGCCCGACGTGGGATTCGATCCTGGGTCTCCAGGATCGCGCCCCGGGCCAAAGGCAGGCGCTAAACCGCTGCGCCACCCAGGGCTCCCCATATCTATATAATTTAATGGTGAGGTGCCTGATAAGGTCTTTGGCACATTTTTTGGGAGGTCATTTACTTTTACTGTTGAGTTTTAAGAGTTCTTTGTATATTTTGGATAACGATGCTTTATCAAATGTATCTTTTGCAAATATTGTCTTCCAACCTGTGTCTTGTCTTCTAATTCTCTTGACGTCTTTCACAGAGAAGAAATTTTTAATTTTAAAGAAATCAGGTTATCAATGATTTATTTTATGGACTATGTCTTCGGTGTTTTATCTAAGCAGGCATCACCACACCCTAGGTCATCTAGGTTTTCTCCTATGTTATCTTCTAGGGAGTTTATGGTTTTGCTTTTTACAGTTAAATTTTCAATCCACTGAGTCAATTTTCATGGAGGGTATGAGGTCTGTGTTTAGATTCATTTTTTCTTCTTTCTTTACATTCAATGTCCCAATGCAAAGCACCAATTATATTGGGTGTTCTAGCACCATTAGTTGAAATAAGTGTCTTTGCCTCATTTTATTGTCTTTACTCCTTTGTCAAAATCAGTTGACTATGTGAGTCTGTTTCTGGGCTCCCTATCTGTTTTATTGATCTATTTATCTGCTCTTTCACCAATACTACTGTCTTGATTACCTTAGCTTTATAATAAGTCTTTAAATAGGATGATATCAATCCTCTAAGTTTCTTCTCCTTTAATATTGCATTGGCTTTTTTTATTTTGCATTCTAACTTTCTTTTTTCCAATATAAATATCAGTATACTGTGGCATCCCACAGGATTTGATGTGTTAATTTTTAATAATCTTTTAGTTCTAGATATTTTAAATCACATTATATTTCCTCTCTTATTTTTGATTTATTTATATTTACATTTAAATTTCAACAAATGGGCAGCCCAGGTGGCTCAGCAGTTTGGCGCTGCCTTCAGCCCAAGGTGTGATCCTAGAGACCTGGGATCGAATCCCATGTCAGACTCCCTGCATGGAGTCTGCTTCTCCCTCTGCCTGTGTCTCTGCCTTTCTCTCTCTCTTTCTGTGTCTCTCATGAATAAATAAACAAAATATTTTTTAAAAAGGCTTTCTAAAAAAATTTTTAAAAAATTAATAAATTTCAGCAAATATCCCAAAATACCTTTTGAATATTGGCAAGCTAATTCTAAATCTCATATAAAAGAGCATAGCCATAATTAGTTAAGATTCTTATGAAGCAGATCTTCTCTGCCAAACATCAAGATGCACTGTGAGCTAATAGTAATTACAGGAGTATGATGCTGATATAGAAAAAATACAAAATGATAAGAACAATAGAAAAAATTGTCCAGATATAAATTTTCATGTATACTGAACTGAAATATGTGACAGAGGTAACATGGCAGATTGGTGAGTAAAGAATTAACTATTTAAAATATTTATAGATATGGAAAATAAATTGAAATCTTGTCTCACATTATATATAAAATTCAAACATAGATGGTTTAAGTATTAAAGCATCTAAATTGAAAATTGAAAAAAAATTAGGACTGCCTTGGTGGCTCAGTTGGTTAAGCATCTGCTTTTAGCTCAGGTCATGATCCTGGGATTCTGGGATGAAGCCTTGCTGAGCAGGGAACCTGCTTTTCCCTCTCCTTCCACTGCTCCCCCTGCTTGTGCTGTCTCATGCTCTCTCTCTGCCAAATAAATAAATAAATATCTTTTTTAAAAAGTTTAAAAAATTAGTAAAATACTTACTGAATGCCCTTCTGTTATGGAGGATTGTGGGAATTTCAAAATAAGACCTAAATTTTTGGACTTGTTTATATTAAAACTGATGGCAGCAGTTTATGGAAATGTGCATTATAGTAAATGAAAATGAAACTACAAACAGAAAAGATATTTTGATTAGAAGTCCAGTGTGCTATCCATTGCACCACTGAGCCACCTAAGATATTTGAAATAGTCAACAAAATATTAGTATCAATAATATATAAGTAATCCCTACAAATTCAGTAAGGAAATGATAATGCAATAGGAAAATGTCTTTTTCTCTTTTAGAGAAGGGGAAACACACCTGGTACAAAAACATATGAACAGATATTATTCTTTATTAGATATCAAAACAATGCAAATCAATAGTACAGTTGTAGATACCATTTTTTAACATAGTTTGTCAAATTTTAAGTCTAATAATATTATCAAAACATGGATTAACAGGGTATCTTATAAATTGATATTTGCAAATACAACTTGATATAATTATTTTGGAAAACAAGATAACATTTACTTGTAAATTTGAAAATAAATTTCTTATTAGCTGACATTCCTTTCAAGCATATATTCAATAAAAAAATTCACACTTGTATGCTAAGAAACATGAATATGAAAATTCAAAACATCAGTATTCATAACTGGAAATAATCTAAATACTTGAAGCACATAATAGAAGCAAAGATATATCCATTGTGCTATATTTACATAGTAGAATATTATATAGAAGTGAAAATTAATTAGATCCACAGAGAATAATAGAACTGAATTTTGATAATATTTAGTGTAAAAAAATAATTCAATGAAGACTTCACATAGTGTTATGCTCTTTTTATAAAATTAAAACCAAATATAGTCATGTACATATTGGATAATTTGTTTTAAATTTTTTTTGAATTTATTTATGATAGGCACGCAGTGAGAGAGAGAGAGAGGCAGAGACACAGGCAGAGGGAGAAGCAGGCTCCATGCACCAGGAGCCCGATGTGGGATTTGATCCTGGGTCTCCAGGATCGCGCCCTGGGCCAAAGGCAGGCGCCAAACCGCTGTGCCACCCAGGGATCCTGGATAATTTGTTTTAAAAAAACAAAAAAAATGACAATATAATATTTGGAATATCTCAGATGTGGGGAAGCAAAAGCTAAAGTTGGAAGAAGAGTTGTTTTAAATTTTTCTCATAGTTTTATTTTTCCAGTTGGTGTTATTCCCAAATTAGATAATTAGCTGTGCTTTGCAGAGGTTATTTCAAGAATTTACCAGACTAGTAAGCTTCTAGGTGATATATTTATAAATGTTAATTATATTATTAAAATAAATACATAGAGTAAAAATAAAATAGAATATGTGTGGATTCTTAAATTAAATTCCCTGAGAAATAGACCTTGAGTCTAAGTTTTGAGAAGACATACTATATTTGGAAGCACCAAGAATCACCAACCTGGGAATGGAAGAATAGAACAGGAAAGGAAAATAAGTCCAAGCTGGTGCATAATGAATTAGTTACTTCCTAGGGAAACTGTGGGTTAATTCATGGGGTAGAACATTCCACAGAGTTGCCCCAAATTCTCCTCATGCCACTAGAGGTGGCCTTGAGGTAGAAAGTTAACAAGTATTTGGGGTGAGGAGCCATCATTTTCAAGAAACAATGAACAGTGAATGCTGGGGAGATATGAGCCAGACACCAATAGTAACTGCTTTAGTCCACTGAAATACATGTGTCCTTCACATTAAATTATTTTGTCCTCTCACTGATTCTTCAAGATCATGGTCAGTTGAAATTTGTAAATCAAAAAGATTGTCAATAATACAGTTAGTTGGACAAGCTATACTCATCATTGTTGCATTCATTTCTGGTGCTCCAACTGCTATACATACTCTCTGTCCTTTTTTATCCATTCTGGACTTCACACATCTTTGGTCAGCATTTGTGCTAATTTAGGTTAATTACCCAGTGAAATAACTTATAGTTGAAGTGTCTAAGCCCCTTTCATACTGTGCTCTTCTCAGGCTGTGATTGCTACAGTTGTCCATTTGTGCTGGAAGTATAAAGAACCCCACATGAATTTCTTTAGTTTACATCATACTCTTCCTTGTTTCCTTTACATAACAATAACCCTATCCTTTTATGATGGTCAGGGGCAAATAATCATGCCAGCATTGTAAATCCTTTCTTTGCTTGTCAGTCCATTATCATGAAGAGCTCAAGTTGACCAGACTTGAGCTATAGATTTAGGCTTATTGGAACTCTTATTATGTACTCTGGTAGAAGTATTACTCCCGTTACTGAAAACAGGACTTCTAATCCTTAAATGCTTAGGATTATGAAGATTGAAAATATAAATTCCCCAAATGCTTCACTGGTAATGATAAGATAAACCACTTCTATTTCCACAGACCCATGTATTCACAAACATAGCATCATATAATGTTGATGATTCTATGTCTAAACTGCAGGTTGTCATTCCTAAGCTTACACATTTACCATGACTTTTAAAGGGCATTACAAGCTCCAGTCAGGCCAGTATCTGGTAATACAAGTTGTTTTTGAACCAACACATCTAGAGTTCTTGCTACCATTTATTTGCCAGATCCTGTTAATAAAGTGTTATCAATACAATTGCCATCATATTTTTCTGCAGAATGTAAAAACAATCAAGATTTCTGGGCTACATTGAGATAGAAACCAAAAGTTCATCATAGCCCTGGGGTAAGACAATGAATGCATGCTGCTGTTCTTCTCAGGAAGATCGAAAAAGCTTTTGATTTTTTTCTTGATAACATTGAAGAGCATTCACTAAATAAATTCATACTAAGAACAAGGTTTTTGTTGTTGATTCTAGAAAACACATCCAGCATAACAGCTGTATGGGGGTTGCCACAGGGTTAAGTTTATAGAAATCTCCTATAAATTTGCATGATATATCTGATTTTTGCTTAGGCTAGTTAGTTAAATGGGAATATGATGAGACAACTAGGTTTATATTGTTTGAATCTTTAAGAGAAGTATTAATCTCTGCCATTCTACCCAGGATGCTTTATTGCTTTTTATTTGCAATCTGGGTTGAGATTTGCAGAGGTCAGCAGTTTCATGAGCCTCTAGTTGGTTTTTTCCTATCACGTTGTTAATGCGCATGTCAGAGAACTGATGAGATAGTTATGCCAGCTATTAAGTATGTCCATCACAATTAGGTATTCAAGTAACTGGGAAATGACTGCAGAGTGTTTCCATGAACCCATTAGACCCAATATGAGATGGCTTTGGGCCAGAAATTCATTTTCACCTCACTTATATATGCCCCCACTCTTACATGAGGCCATGATGGTGTTGTATGCTCCTAGTTTTAGTGTCAACACATAATCCGCATCCGATGGCTTTTGAGTGATCTGAGGTATTCTCTCTTCCCTCATCTGTCATTTAGGGAATAGCTACTGAATATACTTGCCATAGGATTTATTTTCTCTTCTATTGCTGAGTTCTGGGTCTCATAGCATGCTCAGGTCTGAAAACTCTCTTAAGGACAGTGATTTACCTTCAGTGTTGACTGCCATCTGCTTTCTGCTCACCTGCTTTTGATTAATTTTAGTTCTATAAATCAAATAGTATCCTCAATGACTGCCTGCATATTTGTCCTTAGGAATATCATTGTACACTGGCCATTGTGTACTGGCCTCACATCTCTGGGAATGAAGGTCACCTGCTTGCCATTCCATCATTAGTACCATGCAGTCATTACATAGACCTTGCTTGTGATGTTTAAATATTGCCACCTGCCCTCTGCTACTGCAGAATCCCATCATCCCCAATTGTCACTGGAGAGCCGAGTAGGATAGCAACAATTCTTAGTATCAATCTTGGTTTTTAAAGGACAGTCATCACTGAATAGATTAATGATGCTAAAACCTCACACTAGAACATTTCTTATCATTTTAGTGAAGAAAATGTTTCTTTGATCCTCCCTGAGATCATTATCAGCTGGTAAATTCTTTGGTCTTATGCAACAGATCCATTTAGCATGTCCTACCCTCAGAACTTTTGACCCTTTCTTCAATATGCTGCTTAGTTACAATGTCTCCACTTAATTTAATGTAAATCAGTGTTCCCAATTTTCATGGATCATTCTTCCAGCATATCAAGTTAGCTCCAAGAACCTAGGCCAGAATGTTACACACTAAGTCAAAGAGTCATGCCGCATCACTAAACTTCTCCATATCCAGACATATATTCCGCCACTATATTCCAGTCCCTTCAATATCTAATGTCGCATATATTCTCCTGTGGGTGTATGAGAGTCAGGTTATGGATCTTGTTGGAAAATAATTTATTTCTTCCCTTAACAAGACTGTTGATAATTGACCCTAATATTGGTCAAGAGGTAATGAATGAGTGGAGGAGGTGGCAGATCTTAGGAAGAACAAGCATCATCATATGAGGAAATCATCTCTGATGAAACTATTTCAGTTTTCAGGCAATGACAATGAGCTTTTCAATTGCATGGGTGAGGGGGCCTCTTTTCCTAGTGCAAATTACCTACAAAAGAATCTAAATGTTCAAGATTATCATTTGTTTGTGCTCTATTGTTCCATTCCTGGACTCAATATACTATTCCTTTTCTATTAGGGCCTGGATGTTAGCATAGTAGACTTTCTGGTACTGTGATTTAGTTTATTTTTAACTCTACCACTATTCCAGTAAAATCTTGGGCCTGATATTTAGCATAGTCTGCCTTTGCACTGCAGGAAAATAAAAAGGGTTATTTTAAAATGTTGTAAAGGAAGCCTTTTGGCTTTAACACTATGCTCTGAGTACCTGAGCCTATTATTTTCTTCCTACACAGGAACAATAGTCAACCCATACTTGATCCTTCTAAATACTATGGCCTCCATATTTTCTCAAGTGCTACAGCTATTTGCATAATCTAGTAAATTCCCTTCCACCACTCTTCTTAGTCTAACACACTTGAAAGTCTTAATAATGGTAGAGCTATAGCATATTAGATGTCATTATTACTCCAGTCATCCCCAGTAAAGGTATCCTTGTTGAATATGGCTAACAATTGATACAATTCTAGAATTTTAACCTAGATGTCTACTTTCTGGATCCCTATTTCCAGTACCAACTGTCTTACTTGTATGTCTTTCCTTCAGCTAAGGAAAACCATCATGCAGAGAGTAAACTGGTGTAGAGAGAAATCATTATTAACAAGAGCTGGAATGGTAGGTGTTGAGGGGTTATGGGGGAGGTATCCACAGTGATTGCTGCACATGGATTCTGAATGAAATTATATAATTAATGAAGGACTATTAAATCCAATTCTATAAAATTGAAGTCCAAAGGAAAAATAGTCTGGAAAATAGCATTCAGATAATTTGTTTTGATGACCCTTAAAGATATGATTAGGGACCAGGACTGAATAAATGATCAGCTTTCTTCTAATCACTTGGAAAAGATACCAGTATTCATTTCAAAAGGTTGCTCCTTCTGCAATGCTAATGCCAGGGTCTATTCAAATTGAATTAGTAGCCACTCTGAAAGTTCCATTTTTTGAAGTTTTGTGGGTTCTATTGGGCATTTAAAAAGATTAATAGCAACATCAAACATCCTTATAAGATGTCCCTTTCTTGGTGTAGTTAGTTAGCTGAAATGGATTTACGGCTTCACTTTAAAAAATAACTCAAATCCAAGTAAATTTTATTTTCCCAGATTCTTGCATAATCGGTGCTGCAATTCTATTAGCATGTTAGTGCTTCTGCTTCCAGACTTTCTGCCATGGCCCAACCAATACGAATCTATTTAGTCACAGAAAACAGGAAAATATTTTCCTGTCTCCTCAAGAAATCCATGATGGCTTTTCAGCAAGGCAAATATTCTGTTAACAGTAATTTCACATTGTAATCAAGGCAATATTGTTTCCAAACTGTAAGGAGGATCAGGTGGAAATTTAAATGATCATTTTCCATATGTTTTTGGGAGAGGAAAAGATAGAACAGTAAGTATAGCTCATACATTTAGAAATCCTTCCAATTACTGATCCTACATGTTAGTACTATTCTTCTGACCTCAGTTTCATGTTTGCTTCCTACTTTTCCAGTTATCTCAGCACCATGGAATTACATAATGACTTATTTTTTCCAAAAGTAATTTATTTGTTTCCTTGGTGACTTTACTATTATTATGGCTACGGATATTTTTATTTAGGTAAGATCATAGTAGTATCAGTAACCCTGAGTTCTCATTGTAGTTAGTTTATATCCACTTTTTTCATTATCTACAGCATGTTGCTTACTAAAAGTATAATCCCAGAGGTAAAATATTAAATGTTTGATTCTTTAGATGTTTTCAGCATTAGTTTCCAGAACAGAAATATAAATTGTTTTAGAGTTAATAATATCTACCTGGTAAATTTACTAGGTGCTACTTCTTTCTAAAACAAATTTCAAGGAAAGAATTGAAACTACTTCAGGAGAAATAATTATTAAAAAAGAAAGTTAGAGGGACACCTGGGTGGCTCAGTAGTTGAGTGTCCGCCTTTAGCTTGGGTCGTGATCTCCAGGTCCTAGGATCAGGTCCCACATCCGGCTCCCTGTGGGGATCCTGCTTTTCCCTCTGCCTATGTCTCTGCCTCTCTCTCTGTGTGTCTCTCATGAATAAACAAATAAAATCTTTTTATTTATTTATTTATTTATTTATTTATTTATTTATTTATTTATTTTTAAAGACCTTATTTATTCATAGAGACATAGAGAGAGAGAGAGAAAGAGAGAGGCAGAGACACAGGCAGAGGGAGAAGCAGGCTCCATGCAGAGAGCCCGATGTGGGACTTGATCTGGGGTCCCCAGGATCACACCCACGTGCTGCAGGCAGCGCTAAACCGCTGCGCCACTGGGGCTGCCCAAAATCTTTTTTTTTTTTAAATGAAAGTTAGACTCTTAGGCATTTAGAAGAAAATGAAAGACAATATTGTTATTGATCAATCTAATAATCAAAAATTCTAGTAAAAATAGATTTAAAATTATTTGCTGGGTCTAATTATCCCTCTTTTACTGAGTTGTAATTTATAAATTCAGTTGTAACTCTTCTAGGAACAAAATATTTTATTTAAATTTTGTTTCATTTACATTGTAGATTTTCCATCTGGTAAGTTTTACCTATTTAGTTTCTTTATTATGAATAGGAAATTGGCTTTCTTTGTATTTTGTTACCTGCATAACAGTAAAGTAAAACATTTGATGTTGTCAAGTTTCAAAATGCATCATACTTTCCATTATAACTATATTGGTAAGGAATTTGGAGACTCCTTTAGTGATAAATATATAAAATATAAAGGTCTACTGATGTATTATTTTACCTAGAATTAATATATTTGCTTATTTTCAATTAAGTAGAAATGCTAGAACATATTTTGGTACAGTAGATTAAATAAAAAGCTGGCTTAGCGTATCTTTCCTAAAGAAATTAAACATCCTTTTAAACTATAACATTAAACTCATAGTAGAGGATTAGAATTCTAGTTTCGCTATGAGTCTGGGTTATAAGACTACATATGAGGTGATTCAAAGAATTATTTCTAGACAGCTGTGTCAGGAGCTGACCATGTGGTCTAATACTAGACATGATCTATTGTCTGTGGCCATTTCCTTCATATGAGCTGTTAATTGTCTCTTGGAAATGTGTCTGGTAGCTAGACATTAGTAAAGATATCATTGGTTGTTTTTAGTTTCTCTTTTCTCTTAAATGAAAGAGAAAAATGTCAGCAAACTCAAGTTTTTTATGTGATAGGACAATAATTATTTATGAGATTTTCAGTGAAAAAAAAAAGATCATATTTTGCATGACCAGGCTGTTAGCACTGAAAACAAATTGTGCCAAATATATATATGTATATGTATGTGGATGCACAAACATGGATATCTGCCACCTTAATTGTGCTACCACATCCACCATAACAGAAGCAAATCTGTGGAGCTGTTGCCCTTGTCTATCCCTCTACAAAGCATATGGCCCTTGATAACTTCTTTTAGGTAGATCCTATTTATACCTAATCAAAGAAAACAAGTAGTGTTATTTGGCAGGAATTGGAATTTTTACAAGGAGGTCCTAGGAGGTCCCATATACCCTCTTAGGCATAATCTTGGGTAGCATTCTGGGCTTTTGGTTATGTTCTTAAATGTTAGCACCAGGTGGCAATCTTTTAACTGAGTAGTTTTAGCAGGAATCTCTTTAATAGATTAGAAGGAGAATAACATAATTTGCAAAATCTTAAAATGAGTCGATTATTTGAAAATGAGCAGTGTAATTGTCTGCAGACACTACAATAACATAACACTAAAAACTATTGCTTTTAATTTGCTTCCACTCAGATAATTTATCACAAATTTGATTCCTATAGTTAAAGTAATTATGCCTTTGATTTTTACTATAAGTTACCTAGACGAGGTTTCCATACATGTCTGGTAATAGTGACTTGAAGTGCTTAATAAAAATGTTGTTTCCTGAGGCTTTTCTAACACATTGAATTGACATTCCAAGAGACATTTTAACAACCTCTCTTTTTAACAAGGGCACTTGATATACCTTCTTATAAGGTAAATTAGCAGGATACTGCATTAGACATTAAGATTCAAGGGGCCTAGAACCATTGCTGGCCTATAGTAGATACTTAATATAGATGTTAGAATGAGTGACATTAATACACACAATTCCTTTTTCAGGTTAGTACTGCTTCCAATAAAGATTACCTGCTTAAGCAGTGATTGGCATCTACAAGCTTCAGTGAATACAAGCCTGAGTTTTAGGGTATCTTTTAAGAATTCTCTTCTGTTTATTGGATGGTACTTAGGTACTCTTCATCTACATATGATTCAGGCTAAAGTTTCCAAGCCTCTTGCAAGGTATTTCTTCCTATATGGTCTTCTACTTCTGAATTCTCAATGAAAATAACTAAGTCATACCAAAGCCACATCTGTCTGGCATTTTTTCCTACTTTTTTCTTTTCTTGGAAAATGAAAGAAAAAAGAGAGATCACTTTCTGAATATTAAAGTCTTTTAAATGGAGGCATTTAAGTGTAGACTAATCTCTAGTCTTTATTATGATTCTTTCAGTACATCTTTATTCTTGTGGTGCTATTTTGTGTATAATGTTGATACAGGAGAGCTTGGTTCTTGTCTCATGAAGTTGAAGAATGAATCTCGTGGACAATAGAGAGTGAGCAAAGCAATAGAAATTTATTGACCAGAGATACCGAGAAAGCTCTCAGAAGTAAGAGAGGTCCCAACAGGGTTGCCACTGAGGAGTTTTAGTGCCAGTCTTTTATTGAGAACCTAGCCAGGCAGCCTATGGCCTTGAGATTCTTGTGCAGTCTGGGTTTGAGCAGGGCCTATTGATAACACCTTAATGACATATTTCTTTGTGGTCTGCTGAGTTTCTGTGATTACTTAGTAGCATTAAATGGCGATACTCCCTAATGTTTTAGAGCTAGGGAGCCAGGTTTATTATTTTTTTCTCTGTTTTTACTGTCTTATCTCTGTTTTCTTGGGATGGGTAGGAACCTGACTTTGGGCCTTTTGGTGGCCTTGGGGTTTCTGAGAGCCCACAGATTTCTGGGAGCCTGACTCTGGGTCTTTCCCTTACCTTTCTCTGCCTACCCCCATCTGCCCCTAAATCATTCGTTCATCAGTATTGTCCTGATGATTTTTTAAATCATTTTAAAAATATTAACCTTGTTTTTTTCAATTAAAGTGGGAAATATTTGCACCTAACTTAGACACTGAGGTCAAGATTAAATAAGAGAACACATAGCACTGAGAAAAGCAGTTGTTCAGTCCTCTAACCCCATCTTGATTGTGTATGAATGTATCTTGGGCCCAGATCACTTTCTTACTAGGAGATAAATAGACCACACAGTCTGTGTCAGGCTTCTGACCTTGTGTGCAAAGATCTTTCCCTTTTGCAAGCCCTTTGAATATTCCTTTATTCTACATAAGTATGTAAATCATTGGCCCTCAAGCATAACCCCTGTTTCCAGACTCCATGGGGCTGGGAGATGAGATGAGAGACTAACTCACTACTAGAGATGATCTTGCCCTCTTTCTTATGTAAGTAAAGCTTTGTTCCATCCAGTGCTTGACTATATTGTGTTTTCCTTGGTAACTCTGATACCAATGCAGTGGGCAGAAGTATTTATAGTCCTTCTTGGATTGATAACCAATGCACAGTGTTCTTCTTGACAGTGTCTGAATTTCAAAGAGTATTCATTCATAAACTTCTTCTTAATGGAAATTGTTTACCAGTTCTGTAATCAATTAAGTGACATGAGCCTCACCAAATTGATTAGGTCTGTGTCATTATTTCATATTATTCCTCAGGAAAGAACACTCTTTAAAATACACAAAGCATAGCAAAACCACTGGGGACAGCTAACAAGTAGTTTTCTCCAGAGGATGTTAACTTGAAAAAATTGCAACCCATTCTAAAATAATTTTCATGACAGAATGATGCTGTCAATATCTGGTTTGTTCTCCAAAAGTTCCATAGCCTGCCTCTTAAATCTTCTATATAAACATAGATTGCTACAACAAACCTAGTCTTAGTACAGCATAGCATTTGCTTAGCCATCTGTTATATTTACATAACCAGAGTCCAGGCTGCTCCCTGGGGCTCAACAACTTAATCAAGTACTCTATTTACACAGTCACATATTCCCTGAGAGCTGCCTCTAGTGATGAAGTTTACACAACTAAATCTATCAATTAGTTCTAGCTCCTAGCCAATTAGTTAATAAAAGTGGAAAGCTATGTGAAAGAGGAAAATCTTAGTTAAAAATCCTTTGACTCTTAAGAGATTATTTAAAAGTGCTGAAATTGATGCATTCCTTCATTTATTTATTTACTTTTTTGGTCAGTCTCAGAACAATTTGCAGCTATTATAGAGATTCAACTAAAGTAGTGGAGTACAAAGGGAAGGGGTTATATCGTTTGTAGAGAATTTGAAAATAATAAAAACCCAACTAAAAGTTGGTCTGCTTTTTATTACCATCAGCCATTCTAAAGATTTGCAGTGATAAAATACTCATTCACAAAAAACCAAAATCATCTTTGCTCTAAGGTCTAACTAAAACAAGTGCTGTACTTACCTCTGAATTCTATGTATGCATATATATTTTTTTATAAAATGTATATATATGTATATGTTATATTTATATATGTATATTATATATATATTGGTCTGTGCAGATATATGTCAAACAAGCACCACTTTATTACTTATCTTTTGATAATCATTGTATTCTACATGGAAGATAACTCTGAGTACTCAGTTATGTGATTTTCCCTGTATCTCCCAACCTAGATTTGTGTGTGTGTGTGTGTAAGTAGGATATTCAAAATAAATGGTGATTATAAAAACAAGGAATAGAAATTGAATTACTATAATTTTGTCATTCTGTGTGAGCACTTGGAACTTTTTTAAATCAATAAATGTTTTCTTTTTAGTTTTCTTTTATTTTAATTCCAGTTAGTTAACATAAAGTATTACTTCCAGGTGTATAATATAATGATTTAACACTTCCATACATCACCCTGTACTCTTCATGACAAGTGCACTGCTTAATTGCAATCATCTATTTGACCCTTCCCTCCAAACCCTCCTCTTAAGATTGTTCTCTATAATTACAAAGTTATTTCTTTTTTAAAAACTTATTTATTTATTTATTTGTTTATTTATTTATTTGCTTACTTACTTAAGAAAGAGAGAGAGAGTTGCTTGTCATCAGTGGGAAGGCAGAGTGGGAAGAAGAGGGATAAGCCTACTCTGCACTGAGTGCAGACCCCAATTTGTGGCTGAATCCTAGCACCCCCTCAGATCAGGACCTGAGCCAAAATTAAGAGTTGGCCACTCAACTGACTGATCCACACAGGAGCTCCAAAAATCTATTTCTTGATTTGTCTCTCTTTCTCTTATTTTTCCCTTTGCTAATTGTTTTGTTGCTTAAATTTCACATATGAGTGAAATTGTATATTTGTCTTTTTCTGGCTGACTCATTTTGCTTAGCATGATATACTCTAGATCCATCCATGGTATTGCAAATGACAAGATTTCATTCTTTTTTTATGGCTGTATGTATTCCTTATCTCCTTTATCCATTCATCAACTGATGGACACTTGGGCTTGCATTCCTGTCTTGACTATTGTAAATAATACTGCTATAAATATAGGGGTGATGTATCCCTTTGAATTAGTGTTCATTAGCTGGATAATAGGGTAGCTCCATTTTTAACTTTCTATGGAAACCCCATACTGTTTTCCAGTGACTGCACCAGTTTGTATCCTTACCAATAGTGCAAGAGGGTTCCTTTTTCTCTACATCCTTGCCAATATCTGTTGTTTCTTATGTTTTTGATTTTAACCATTCAAACAGGTGTGAGGCGGTATCTCATTTTAGTTTTAATTCTCATTTCCCTGATGACAAGTAGTAATGGTGACCATTCCTTCATCTGTCTTTTGGTCATTTGTATTTCTTTGGAAATATGTCTGTTCCTGTCTTCTGCAAATTTTTTAATTGCATTTTTGTTTTTTGGGTCTGAGTCATCTTATATATATATATCTATATATTAGATAATAACTCTTTAGCAGATATGTCATTTGCAAATATCTTCTCCCATTCCTTAGGTTGCCATTTAATTTTGTTGTTTCCTTTGCTGTGGCTTTGTATTTTGATGAAATCCTCATTGTTTATTTTCGCTTCTGTTTCCCTTGCCTCAGGAGACATATGTAAATAGAAAGAAGTTGCTACAGTTAATGTCAAAGAGGTTACTGTCTGTGTTCTCTTCTAGGATATTTTATGGTTTCCTGTCTCACATTCAGGTCTTTAATTCATTTTGACTTTATTTTTGTGTATGTTTTAAGGAAGTAATCCAGTTTCAGTTTTTGCATGTTGCAGTTTAGTATTCCAAACACAATTTATTGAAGAGACTGTCCTTTTCCCATTGGATTTTTTTTCCTGCTTTGTCAAGATTAATTGACCATATAGTTATAGGTTCCTTCTGTTGCATTGATGCATGTCTATTTTTTTCCAGCACAATACTGTTTTGAGTACTATAGCTTTGTAATGTAACTTGAAGTCCAGAATTGTGATATCTCTAGCTTTGCTTTCTTTTTTTCAAGATTGCTTTGGGTATTTGGGGTCTCTTGTGGTTCCATACAAATTTTAAGATTGTTTATTCTAATTCTATGAAAAATGCTGGTGGTATATTGATAAGGATTGCATTAAAAGTATAGATTGCTTTGGGTAGTATAGACATTTTAACAATATTTATTCTTCCAACCCATGAGCATGGGATGACTTCCCATTTCTTTGTGTAGTCTTCAATTTATTAGTGTTTTATAGTTTTCAGACTTTGGTCTTTTACCTATGGTTAGGTTTATTCCTAGGTATCTTATTACATTTTTGTGCAGTTGTAAATGGGATTGTTTTCTTAATTTCTTTTTCTGCTTATTGGTTATTGGTATATAGAAATGCAACAGTTTTCTTTAGATTGATTTTATATCCTGTGACTTTATCAAATTTGTTTATCAGTGCTCACTGCTTTGGTGGAGTCTCTCAGATTTTATATATATATATATATAATATATATATATCATGTCATCTGTAAACACTAAAAGTTTTACTTCCTTACTAATTTAGCTGCCTTTTATTTCTTTTCATTGTTTGATTGTTATGACTAGGACTTCCAGTACTATGTTGAAAAAAAAGTGATCAGAATGGACATCACTGTCTTGTTCCTGATCTTTGGGAAAATGCTGTCAGCTTTTCCTCACTAAGAATGATATTAGCTGAAATTTTTTCATAGATCTTTATTATGTTGAAGTATGTTCCCTCCAAGTCTACTTTGTTGAGAATTTTTATCATGAACGAATGTTATACTTTGTCAAATGATCTTTTTTTGTCTACTTAAATGATCATATGATGCTTATTCTTTCTTATTTATATGATGTATCATGTTGATTGATTTGTGGATTTTGAACCACCCTTGTAACTCAGGAATAAATCTCACTTGATCATGGTGAATGATATTTTTTAATGCATTGTTGGATTTCATTTGCTAGTATTTTCTTGAGAAATTTTCCATCCATATCCATCAAGGGATGTTAGGCTTTAGTTCTCTTTTAGTGGGGTCTTTATATGGTTTTGGTATCAGGGTAATGCTGGCCTCAGAATGAATTTAGAATTTTTTCTTCCTTTTCTATTTTTTCTAACAGTTTGAGAAGAATAGGGTACTAACTCTTCTTTAAATATTTTGTAGAATTTGCCTGTCAAGCCATCTGGTCCTGGAATTTTGTTTGTGGAGAGTTTTTTGATACTGATTCAATTTCTGTGGTGGCTATCCATCTGTTCAAATTTTCTATTTCTTCCTGTTTCAGTTTTGGTAATTTACGTGTTTCTAGGAATTTCCCCATTTCCCCCAGGTTGTGCAATTTATTAGTTTTGTTTTTTTTTTTTTAATTTTTATTTATTTATGATAGTCACACACACACAGAGAGAGAGAGAGAGAGAGGGAGAGAGGCAGAGACATAGGCAGAGGGAGAAGCAGGCTCCATGCACCGGGAGCCCGATGTGGGATTCGATCCCGGGTCTCCAGGATTGCGCCCTGGGCCAAAGGCAGGCGCCAAACCGCTGCGCCACCCAGGGATCCCTGTGCAATTTATTAGTATATAGTTTTTCATAATATTCTTTCATGATTTTTTGTATTTCTGTGATGTTGGTTGTTATTTCTCCTCTCTCATTTGTGATTTTATTTATTTGAATCCTTTCTCTTTTTTTCTTGATAAATTTGGCTAGAAGTTATCAATTCTATTGATATTTTTCGAAGAACAAGCTCCTGGTTCTATTCTCTTTTTTACTTTCTATTTCTTTTATTTCTGCTTTAATTTTTATTTCCTTCCTTTTGCTGTTTTTTTGTTTATTTGTTTTTTTTAGGTTTTGCTTATTGTTCTTTTTCTAGCTCCATTAGATGTAAAGTTAGGTGGTTTATTTGAGATTTTTCTTGCATCTTGAGGTAGGCCCGTATGGATATAAACCTTCTCTTAGAACTGCTTTTGTTATATCCCAGAGGTTTTAGACTGTTGTGTTTTCATTTTCATTTGTTTCCATGTACACTTTTGTATATATATGTGTGTTTGTGTATGTGTGTGTGTGTGTGTGTGTGTGTGTGTGTGGTTGACTTCTAATCTCATAGCATTGTGGTCAGAAAATATGCATGATATAATTTCAATCTTCTTGAATTTGTTGAGGCCTGTTTTGTGGCCTAATTTGTTACTTATTCTGGAAAATGTCCCATGTGCAATTGAATAGACTGTGTATTCTGGTGTTCTAGAATAGAATATTTGGAATATATCTGTTAAATCCATCTGTTCCATTGTGTCATCAAAGTCATTGTTTCCTGGTTGATTTTCTGCTTAGATGACCTGTCCATTGATGTGAATGGGGTGTTAAAGTCTGCTACTATTATTGTATTATTATCAATTAGTCCTTTTATGTTTGTTATATGTTTTATATTTTTGGGTTCTTCCAAGTTGGGTTCATAAATATTAAAAATTGTTATATCTTCTTGTTGGATTATCCCCTTTCTTACTATATAGTGTCCTTCTTCATCTCTTGTTACAGTCTTTAAAGTCTGTTTTGTCCATTTCCTATTCTGGCTTTCTTTTGACAACCATTTACATGATAAAAGTTTTTCCATCTTCTCACATTCAATCTGCATGTGTCTTTAGGTGTAAAAAGAGCTTCATATGCAGACTATAGATAGATGGGTTTTATTTAAATCCATTCTGTCACCATATGTCTTTTGATTAGAGCATTTAGTTCATTTATATTCAAAATATTGGTAAGTGTGTGTTTATTGCCATTTTATTACTTGTTTTGAGGATTTTCTCTAATCCTTTCTTATCTTTCTTTTATATTTTGCTGATTTACTTTAGTAATATAGTTGAATTTATTTTCTTTATTCTTTACATGTTTATTAATAGTTTTTAATATATGGTTACTATTAGGTTTGTATATAACCTCTTCTGTAAATAGCAGTCTATAATAAGTTGATGGTACTTCAAGTTTGAACCCATTCTTTTTTCTTCTTCCCACCTTTTAAGTATATGTTATTATATTTTATATCCTTTATTGTGTGTGGGTTTCTTGACTGATTTTTCACAGGAATATTCATTTTGACTGCTTTGTTCTTTCCTACCTCTATACTGTCACTCTTGGTGTTTCCTTTTCACTCAGAGAGTCCTCTTTCATAGCTTTACAGGGCTGGTTTAGTGGTCATGAACTCCTTTAGTTTTGGTTTGTCTGAGGAACTTTCTGATATTTTATTCAACTGGCAACCTTGCTGAATAGAATATTCATGTATGGCTGCAGAATTTTTCCCATTCAGCACTTTGAGTATTTTATGCCACTCCCTTTGTTACCAGTGTTCAATGTTTCCCATATTCATGTCTGAGAGAGCTCGAAGAATGAAAGTCCCAGATGAAGCAATGAGAGGTTGAGAAGCAAAAGCAGAAGAAGGACTCCCCCCCGCCCAAGGGCCTAGGAGAGAAAAAAAGATACCCTCCCTGCATGGGAGGGGCTTAGGGGAACTAAACCACAACAATGACATTGTCTAGGGGCTTTTATAATTCTTATCTGGTCAGGGGGAAGAATTTGTGGATCCCTGGTAACAGTTTTTCCATTGGTCATTTTATGGATTTTTCTATACAAGGCTGTGGCACCAAGATCTAGGTGACCATAGTGCTATGTCCTAGCTTCCTGTTAATCAGGCCTCAAGCCCAGTTCCCTGACTACCTATTAATTCCTCAACTCGTTTCACCCTTTTGCTTGCAAAGTTTCTCTTGAAAAATCTCCTGCTAGCCTTATAGGTTTTCCCTTGTAAGTTAATTACTTCTTTTGTCTTATGGCTAAGATTTCTTTTCTTTTCTTTTCCACTATATTTTGCTAATTTAATTACAATATGCCTTGATGTACATGTGCTTTTGTTGATTTTGATGGGTGTTCTCTATGCCTCCTGAAGGTGATATCTGTTTCTTTTCCCAGATTAGAGAAGTTTTCAGCTATTATTTCTTAAAATTAATTTTCTGCCCTCTTTTCTTGCCCTCCTTCTGAGACTCCTATAATATGAGTGTTATTGTATTGCATGGAGTCACTGAGTTCCCTAAGTCTATTTTCATGTTGTATAATTCTTTTTTCTCTTTTGTTCAGCTTGATTGCTTTCCATTACTCTGTCTTCTATGTCACTAATTCATTACTCTACTTATTGCATTCTGCTGTTCATTCTATCAAGTGTGTTTCTTATCTCATTTATTGCACCCTTTACTTCTGCTGTTACTCCTTGTATCTGCGTTAAGGATCTCACTAGTGTCTTCCACTCCTTTCTCAAGTTTGGTGAGTATCTTTATGATCATTGTTTTAAATTTCTTTATCAAGCAAGTTACTTATATCTGTTTTTCTTATATCTCTGGCTGTGGTTCTATCCTGTTCTTTCATTTGGGGCAAATTTGTTGGCCTCCTCATTTTGACTGCCTCTCTGTGTCTGTTTCTCTGTGTTAAGAAAGTCAGCTGTGTCTTTTGCTCTTGAAAGTAGTGACTTTATAAAGAAGAGGTCCTGGAGTGCACTACAGTACAGTGTCTCCTCTTCTCCAAAACGATGAGAGTGTCCTACATGTTGCTTACACCCTGCTGTTGTGCCTGAGTCACTTTTCCTTTCAGTGTAGTTATCTGCACTGACTCTTTGCCTGTTGTAGGTTATGTTTTCTCCCTAGTGAGACCCAGGCAGACCAGCTCTGAGAGTGCATGCTTCCTAGGGAACTTGAAAGTGGGGTGGCAGTGTTAGCAAAATTTGTGCTGGTCCACTAGTCCTATGCCTGATCCTGAAGCACTGCAGGAGCTGGAGGCTATGTGTGGGATTGGCCAAAGGTGTGAAGCTGGACACAGCATGTAATGATATTTGGGGCATATGGCTGGGTACAGTGCAACATCTGGGCACAGCATGGCAGCTGGCACAGTACAGTGGCTGGGTGTGGAGTATGTCAGCAGCTGTGCACCTGGTGGCTGGATGAATCACATGCATGGCTTTAACAAAATTTGCCCTGACATCAAGGCCAAAGCTAGCAGACTTGGAGTGGGCAAGTCCTCAGGAAAACTCATGGGTGTGAGGAACTCCTCGCAGTTTAGGATAGCAAGTGTCTGTGTGGCCCACCTCCCACAGGTGGCTCTGTGTTTATGTTGGGGGGTGGGGTAAGAATATGGCAACTGCCAGTGCCTTCAGTTTTGGAGAAATCCCTCAATTCACTTGGAAGTCAGTATGAATATATCTTTCTCCCATTTGCCCCCAGCATCATATAAATTGCCGTTTTTATGTTACCTCTCTATACAGGCTGCTATCTGTTTAAGGGTGGTGACCCAGCTATCATTGACCCTCCTGATTCACTCAGTGTTGAGTCAGCTGATGTTTAAAGCTCCAGACTTAAAAAATCAATCAATCAATCAATCAATCAATCAAGCTCCAGGCTCCAAGTCCCACCAGTTTTACAAACTCACAGAATTCAGCTCCTCTGGTTTTTAAGGTCTAACATTACAGGGATTAATCTTTCTGCATGAGTTCCCTGGTGTGAGGGCTGGTTTCTCTGTCTTCTTAGTGCATGCAAACTTCCATCTTTCTGACCTTCCTTACCTTTCAAATGTAGCTTCTACTCTATACTTAGTTGTGGGGTTTGTTTTGTCAGTTGTTGGATTAATCTCCAGTTTATTGATTGGATGTAGATGATCTCTAGTTGTTAACATGGGATGGGGTGCATTCAGGGTCCTCCTACTCCACCATCTTCCAAAGCTCCAATCCTAAAGTAATAAATGTTTTAGAACAATTTTAGATTTACATAAAAATTGAGCATATAGTTTTCATAGGCTCTTCCCTCTGTCCTGCAGTTTCCCATATTATTAAACACCTTGTATTATTTGTTACAATTAATGGACTAATATCAATTCATTAGTGTTAACTAAATTCATAATTTTTAAAGTTCATTCTTTGGTTGTAAAGTTCAATGAGTTCTAACATATGTGTAATGTTAGGTATCCACCATTACAGTACCAAACAGAATATATTTTAAAGGATTTATTTACTTATTCATGAGTGACATGGAGAGAGAGGCAGAGACATAGGCAGAGGGAGAAGCAGGCTCCCCACAGGGAGCCCAATGTGAGACTCAATCCCAGACCCTGGGATCACACCCTGAGTCAAAGGCAGATGCTCAACTGCAGTGCCACCCAGGTGTCCCCAAACAGAATATTTTCAATGCCCTAAAAACCCCTCTGCTCCATCTATTTACCTCACTCCCTGTCCTTTGAATCTCCTGAAAAATACTGATCTTTATATTTTCTACAGAGCTTTGCCTTTACCAGGATATCATGTAGTTTGAATCACACAGAAGTTGTCTTTTCACAAAGGCTTCCTTCATTTCACAATTTGCATTTAAGTTTTCTCCATATCTTTTTTTAAAGACTTTATTTATTTATTTATTCATGACAGACACAGAGAGAGAAAGAGAGAGGCAGAGACACAAGCAGAGGGAGAAGCAGGCCCCATACAGGGAACCTGATATAGGACTTGATCCCAGGACTCCAGAATCATGCCCTGGGCCAAAGGCAAGCACTAAACCGCAGAGCCACCCAGGCATCCCTTTCCAGGTCTTTTGTGGTTAGAGATTTACTTATATTTATTATTCTGCTTTTTAGGATAGCATTATTAGATTTAGAATTCTTATTTTTAGTATTCTGTTATTTAGATATACTAGAATTAGTGTCTCCCCTTAATCTATTGAAAGATTTGGTTGCTTTCAGTTTTGGACAATTATGAATTCATGTGTGTATGTGTGTGTATATATGTGTGTATATACATTTTCAACTAATTTGGAGAAATATGTAGGAGCACAATTGCTCCATCATATAGTAATACTATGCTTACCTTTGTACAAAACTACTAAACTGTCAAAAGACAGTTTTTAACATTGCAGAATCATTTTGCATTCTCACCAGCTATTAGAGTTTCTTTTTGCTTTACATCCTCACCAACTTTTGATATTATTAGTTTTTACATTAAAAAAACTTTTAGCCATTCTAATATGTGTGTATTGGTACTTCATTGTTTGATTTGCAATTGCCCAATAACATGTTGAGATGTTTCAGATGTTTACTTGCCACCTGCATATCTTCTTCATTTAGGAATTAGGATCTTTTGCTTATTTCTTAGTTGACATATTTATTTTCTTACTATTGAGTTTTAATAGTCTTTTGTATAATTCGAACACAGGTTTTTTTTTTTAGATATGTGTTTAGCAGGTATTTTTCTTCAAGTATGTAACTTGTCAATATTTTTAGCAGTGTATTTTGTATTTTGCAGAGCAGTTGTTCATTTTAATAAAGTCCAACTTAGCAATTTTTTCTTTCATCGATCATAGCCTACTGCCCTACTCTATGTCTTTCTCTCCTCTAACTCTTCCTTTAAGATTCATGATGAGGGGTGATCCCTGGGTGGCTCAGTGGTTTAGTGCCTGCCTTTGGCCCAGGGTGTGATCCTGGGGTCAAGCTCCCCCTTCATGGAGCCTGCTTCTCCCTCTGCCTGTGTCTGTGCCTATCTCTCTCTCTCTCTCTCTGTCTCTCATGAATAAATAAATAAAATCTTTTTAAAAAAGATTCATGATGAGACTGTCTCTAAAAATGAGACTATCTCTAAAAATTGGATCATGTATTAGTTTGCTAGGGCCACTGTAACAAATTACCATGAAAAGGGTATGATAATTTATTCTTTCATAGTTTTGGAGACTAGAAATCCAGTTTTGGAGACTAGAAATCCAAAATTTCCTTCTGGAGTCTTTCAGTACCCTCAAAGAGAAACCAGGTTGTATCTTTCACATTTTACTTGGTAATCTCCAGGCAAATATTCAAGTTTATTGCTTACAAGTTCTACTTCCCACTCAACAGTAGAACACAATTCAGCCAGTTTCTGCTGCTTTATCACAAGGGTCCACATTCTTTAGTGTCCAATATTTGCCCTTCATTTTCATCTGAGATTTACAAGAAGCATCTTTAATATTTCTAGCACCATTCTGTTCTTGATTATATATGTATTCTTTAAGATAAAAGCTTTCTCTGTATCTCACCTCACTTTCTGAGTCTTCACCAGAATCGGCTTTACTGTCTATATTTTTTACTAATAAAGCTATACTTTTTCTGTAATGTGCCTCAGAACTCTACCACTCTCTATGAATTACTCAATTTCAAAGCCAATTCCACATTTTGAGGTATCTGATAGAATGGCTTTCCACTTCCCAGGGCCAAAATCTGTGTTAGGGTTCTCCAGAGAAACAGAATCAATAGAAGATTACATCTGCATCAGTATATCTATGTCACCTCTCTGTATTTGTCTCTGTGTTTATACCTTTATCTTTATTTATATCTCTATCTATATCTATATCATCTATCTCTATCATCTATTCACCTATCTACCTATCTATCCATCCAATCATCCATTCATCCATTCATCTTTGAAGACATTTTATGCAATTGGACTTCATGATTATAGGGTTGGTAAGTGTTAAATCTTTAGGGCGTGTTGAGAGGCCAGAAACTCAGAAAGGAGTTAATACTCCAGTCTTGAGGCAGAATATCTTTTCACAAGGGACAGGTTATTAGATGAGACCCCATTCTCTTCCAATATAATCTTGTCCTAACTTGATTATATCTACAAAGTCTCTATTTTTAAGTAAGGTCACATGCACAGGTACCAATGATTAGGATTCAAACATACCTTTTGTGGGGACATAACCTACAACAGGACACAAAATTGTATGATAAACATCAAAAAACTATTACTGGTAAAAAAATAAGTTCATAAACTTCTAGTCAATCTGATATAAATAAAAGTAGTTTACTTTGTTTCACTTTTTAAAAATCAGAGTGATTACTAGATGAATATGCAGTATGTAAATATCATATGTTAACACTTTAAGAAGCCATTAGAAAAACCTGATAATCAGGGCACCTGGGTGGCTCAATCCTTAAACCTTTGCCTTTGGCTCAGGTCTTGGTCCCAGGATCCTGGGATTGAGCCCTGCACTGAGCTCCCTGCTCTGTGGGGAGCTTGCTTCCCCCGCTGCCTGCAGCTCCCCCTGCTTGTGCTTTCTCTTTTTCTCTCTGTCAAATAAATAAAATAAAATAAAATAAAATAAAATAAAATAAAATAAAATAAAATAAAATAAAATATAAAATAAAATAAAATAAAATAAAATAATAAAATAAAATAAAATAAAATAAAATAATAAAATAGAAAATCTTGGTAACCAAGCAAAACTAAGTTTTACTTACTGCTTTAAAGACAGATATCAATTTGACAATCTTAAGAGAGTCTCAAAAAGAAAAAAATAGAGAAGGCTATTTATAGAGTTTAGGGACCCAGGCTGGGTGATTTGAAAGTGGGTCTTAAAAATCAGGGAAAAGATTGAAATAGTACAGATTTTCTGACAATATAGTTTGGATTTATACCATTTGGAAGGAAATTTAAGGTGAAATTTGATGAACAAGATAGTTTAAACAAAGTCCATTCTTCCAGGGACAAATGTTTTATATTAGGAAATATCATATATATATATGTTGGTTTTAGTGCACATATTTTTCAGCTTTCATATTTGGAAATTTCTCAGAAGTGTTTAGAATCCACCAAAACTTTAAAAAAAGTTTCTGTTTAAATTCCAGTTACTTAACATATAATATAATATTAGTTTCAGGTGTACAATATAGTGATTCAATACTTCCATACAATACTCAGTGCTCATAACAACAAGTGCACTCCTTAATCCCCATCACATATTTACTACATCCCCCTACCTACCTCCCCTTTGGTAACCATCAGCTTGTTCTCTATAGTTAAGAGTGTTTTTTTGGTTTGCCTCCCTCTCTGTTTTGTTTCCCTTTGTTCATTTGTTTTATTTCTTAAATTCCACTTCCCAAGCTAAATTATTTTCCAATGGGTCATTGTTTTAAAATCACATGGACTCTTGAATTTACTAAGATTTATAAAAAACAAAACAAAACCAAAAATACTTTTTTTTTAAAAATAGAAGATAAGATTAATAGAGAAGTGGCCACAAATGATGATATTTTGATAATTTATTTAAAAAATGTATTCTGACATCCCTCATCCTCTCTTCTTTTTTTTTTTAAATCATCATTTAGAGAGAAGCAGCAAAACATATGGCAAAATTCAAAGGGAAAACGGGTAACAACAAAGCCAATATCACAAAGTCAAAACTGTCTGTTTGGTAAATGAAGAATAGCTTCAGGGATCTATGCATATAACATTTAGTGACCTTGCCTCAAGTTAGCAAACCAGGGATTTTTTTCCTTCACCAGTATTCTCTCACATGCCCTGGAGTACTGCTATCTCTAGAATAGAGTTGTCTCAATTTTCACAAACTGTCATGCAATGAGATATGCTTTTTTCTTTTCATATTTATGGGTAGCTAAAATTCCTGAGGGGATGAATTACTCAAGATAGTTAAAGATGGTAAGACAAGAAGTAATGGCCTGAAACATGAAGAGAGAATGCTTAAGCTAGATAAGATGAAGAAATTCTTAGTCATGAGGTCAATGAGGCAATCTAATAGGGTACCCAGGGAAGTAGTCCAGATAGCATCACTAAACACTATTCAGACTCCAGGGAAAATTAATGAGACAAGCTCTGGATGGAAGAATGAAAAATCTTATATTTTTAGGCGAGGAAGAAATAATCTCTTATAGGTAACCCAAGATGCAGCTTTTAAATAGTTCACCACCTATGTAAAAATGCTCCTTCTAATTGGTATTAAAGTTTCACATTTAAATAATTAATAGTACATTTCAAAGTGGTTTTTTAAAGGCTTCAAGCAGTAATTATGCAACAAATATTTACTGAGGGTCTACATTGTTCCAGGCACTTTTCTAGGCTTATTAATATATACTCAGAATAACATGTAGGGGCATGAAGTATTGATTTCTAATAAAGTTAATTGATGACCTCATTGGTGACCTCAAACAACATATGTAGTTCAAAACTAGAAAAGAATTGTCTCGATTTTCACAAACTGAATTCGAACTAATGCTTCACTCACTATAGCAGCACACAGAAATATACAATAGTGCTTCATAGATGTTTTTCTCTGAAAATGGCATGCTATTTCCAAATGCTTTAACTCCTGTCAATCAATATTGCCTATTTTTTTCCTTCTGTTTCATTATGCTATTCAACAGAGATAATTAATGGTTTATGCTTTATTTTTACAGATTAATTTCTTTATCCTATAATGATTAATTTTAAAACCTGTATTTTAAATAGCTATGTTATATAAGTAATGTAGATAACAGTTCATTCATGGATTATATTATATAAAGTTAGAGCAAAATTGAAGTATAATTGCTATATAAATCCTTAAATATTTAAGTTATACAATTTGATTAGTTTTGATATACATGTACACCTTGAAGCCATTACCACAATCAAGATAATGAACATAACTATTGCATGCAAAAGTCCTCCTTTCTAATCTCTTCCTTTCATCCTTCTGCATCCCATACCCATCACCAGACAACTATGGACCTGCTGTGTCTCAATACTAATTAGTTTGAATATTCTATAGCATTTTATATAAATGGAATAATAAAGAACCTACTCTTTATTGTCTGACTACTTTTACTCAACATAATTATTTTGAGATTCCTTTATGCTGTTGAATATATTAATAGGCCACTTCTTTTTATTGCTGAATAGTAATCCAATGTATGAATGTTCCTCATTTGCTTGTCTTTACACCTGTTCATGGATATTTTGGCTGTTGCTAGCAATTTGGGATTATTAAAAATAAAGCTGTTATGAATACACAGGTAAAAATCTTTCTATGGACATATGCTTTCACTTATTTTGGTAAACACCTTTGAATAAAATGACTAGCACCAAAAAAAAAAAAAAATGACTAGCACCTATAAAGTTTTGGGGAACTCCCAAACAGTTTAAAATATTATATCATTTTACATTCTGACAGCAATGGAACAGTTTTGTTATGGAGTCATTCTACTATGTATGTAGTAATAGCTCACTATCATTTTAAATGGCATTTTCCTAATGATTAATGGTGTTGAACATATTTTATGTGCTTGTTTGGACTCCATGTATCTTTCTTCATTATGTGAGTCTTCAGATCTTTTGTACAGGTTTAATGGCTTATGGCTTGTCCAGTGTGTAATTTGAACTTTTTTTTTTTTAATTCTCTTAGTGTCTTTCTGGGAGTTTAAGTTTGATAGAAGTCTCTTTATCATGTATTTATTTCATGGGTCATAATTTTGGTGCCTAAAATACATTGTCTAACTCAAGGTCACAAAGATCTACTCTCATATATTTTTCTCAAAATTTTATGTCTTTAGTTTTACATGTAGATCTATGATTTTACTTGAATTAAGATTTTTATATAGTGAAAAGATGGATCAAAATTTGTTTATATAAATATATATGTGTGTGTATATGTATCTGTGTGCTGAAAGGGTTGCTTTTCTTCAAAGAATCGCATTTGAACGTTCTAAAAAATAAATTGGCTGTTGATGTGTGGGTCTGTTTGTTGGTTTATAGCTGTGTTCCATTGATATATTTGTCCATCATTACCACAGTTTTCACTGTCTTGATAACTGTAGCTTTGTAATAAATCAGCTTGTCCGTACCAACACAAATCCTACTGGGATTCTGACTGAGATTACAGTTAAGGTATAAGCCAATATAGGCAAATTGACCTTTTATCCATGATGTTGCATTAATGCCACCTATCTGTTGATGTATTTAAGTCTCTGGCTTTAATTTCTTTAACAATGATTTATAGATTTTTTAATATGTATCACAACTTTTGTCATTTTTACCTCTAATTATTCCAAAATGTTCATGCTTTTTAAAAAAGTATTATTTTTCATTTTGACTTTTTAATTGGTAGTATATAGAAATGTAATTATTATTGTATGTTAGTATTGAGTCTTGCAACCTTGCTAATAGTATTTTTAATGGTTTTAAATATATTCCCAGAAGTATAAATGCAATGTTGAATATAAGTATTGAGAGCAGTTATTCTTTCTTTGTTAGCAGGAAATTAGCAGACATTAGTAGGAGAACTATTCACTTTTTACAATTAAAAATATTAAAGAAAGAAACATAGGATTTTCTCCAGCTTCCGTTTATGAGATGAGGAGGTGCCCATGTATCTGACCATGTTAATTAGAATGAATGTTATATTTTGTTAAATGCAATGTCAGTTAATATTGCAGTGGGATATTTTCTGCAAATATCCAAAACACTTTTAATGTCAGTCATGTTCTCAGTTGGGATATCTATGGGGCAGACAGGTTGAGAAGTCTATTGAATCACATGGGCAATATTTATAGGACTTTGAATGTGGTAATGGCTTGAACATAAGCACTGAAGGTCTTCTTTTTATGTGGGTCAGGCATTACTAGAGTTTCATACAAGAAAAACTGGCAATATAAATGACAAAAAAAAACACCCTTTGAAATGTAATCCTTTTTGGTTACATTTATCAAAATATGTATGCTAAAAATGCAATTTAAAACAACAAATATTGTTATTTGCTTGTCAAGTTTGTAAATATTTTTACTGGTTATGTACAGTGTTGATATCTTATAGTAAATGAAGCATTTTCAGAAATAGTTGGTAGGTGTGAAAATTAGTTAAAGTTTGAGGACATAATCACAACATGTTAAGGAAATAATCCAGTTTGCAAAACAAAATATATGGTATAATCATATATTTTTGTGGTATAGTTAACTGTAAAAGCTTCTCAAAAATTATTAGAGATATATGTAATGCACACTTATCATCTGAATGATAAATTATATGAATGAGTTTTACTTTCTTCTCTAAACTTTATGTTTCTGAAATTTTTATAAAACAGCCAACTATTTGCAGATGCATTTCTCAGGAACAGACTTTGAGCAGAGATTAGTCTGCAATATATTTACTAGGGGGTGCTCTGAGGATTAATGTTTTGAAGGAAGAGGAGGATACAGAATTGGGAAAGGAGGAAATCAACCTATGATTCAGTTTCAAAGAAAGCTTCAACCATTTTTTGAATGTTCTGGAAAGGAGTATCTTATTTGCATAAGAAAGTTACTATAATGTATTTTCTGTAAGTAACATGATTTTTAATGTTCCAAATCATGATTTCAATATAAACAGACTGGAGAAGTTATTGAATCACGTGGATAACATTTATAGGAGTAGCTAGATAGCAGTTAAAGGAAAATGACAGCCATTATAATTGTGTGCTAAAACCAAAGAAAGTATGCTGAAAGAATAAAATACAGGATATCAATAAAGATATGGGAACTATAAAATAGGTACCAAACAGAAATTCTGGAGATTAATATAACTGAAATGAAACGTTTACTAGAGGAGCTTTATAGAACATTTGTAGTGGCAGAAGAAAGAATAAGCAAACTTGAAGAGAAGTAAATAGAGATTATGTAATCAAAAGAACAGGAATAAAGAGAATAATACAGAAAACTGAACAGAGCCTCAGAAATGTAACACATTGTTAAGCAAACCATCATAAACATAATGTGAGTAGTCAATGAGAAGAGGGAGAAAATGGAGCAGAAAAAATATTTGAAGAAATAAATAATGGCTTAAAATTTCCCAAATATAATGAATAATATTAATCTGTACAATCAAGAAGCTAATAAACTCCAAGTAGAATAAATTAAACACATTCACATCTATATACATAACAGTGAAAATGTTGAAAGACAAAGGGAAAAATCTTAAATGCAGAAAGAGACAAATGACTTTGTAAAAGCTATTAAAGGAGTCTTGTTCTTGGAAGGTATTGATGGTGGACAAGACTATGAAGGAATACACAGTGGGGGTCTCAAAGACTCAAGGACTAAGAGCAAGCTCTTGCCCTTGCAGGCTGTATTTATTCAGTTCTCACACAAAAGCAGACAAAGTGTGCCCTCTGTTTTTCATCTCAATGTATTTTAGTGGTTGTTTACATATTAACTAGGGCCAGGCTGCTCTTTCTTACAGGACAAAAGGAGGAATCCAGACTGTTTACAGCTTGACCTTGCATAAGATAAAGCCTCCATCTGGACCATCAAGTACAGGACACCTTTGTTTGCAGAGTTTACTGTATGGACAGTTTTTTTCTGGAAACCCTCCCATGCAGTCATTCCCCAACAGAGTCTAACAATATTGATAGACTATATATATAAGCTTACAACTTAACAAAAGATTTTAAAAAATAAAAATTAAGCAAAGATCTTGTATAGAAATTTCTCCAAAGAAGGTAAACAAATGGCCAACTAACTCATGAAAAGATACACACCGTCGTTAGTTTAGGGAAATACAAATGAAAAGTACAATGAATATTACTTCATACTCACAAGGATGACTAAAATTTTAAAAAAAAGATGAAAATTGCTGTTAAAATCATGAAGAAATTGGAAACCCCATACATTGCTGTTGAGAATATATTGATGCAGGTCTGTGAAAACAGTTTGATATTTCCTCAAAAAGTGAAGTACACAGTTACGCTGTGGCCCAGCAGTTTTACTCTTGGTTTCATAACCAAGAAATTTGATAATATATATTCACAGAAACATATTACAAGAATATTCTTAGGAAAATTGTTTATAATAGCCACAAAGTGGAAAATAACCCAAATGTCCATGAATAGATAACAAAATGTGATATATCTATATAGTGGAATATTAACCCAACTATACAAGAATAAAGTACTGATACATGCTATAACATGAATGACCCTTGAAACTATAATGGTAAATAACAGAAATCAGTCACAAGAGACTACATAGTATATAATTGTATTGACATGAAATACCCAGATTTGACCATTCTATATAGGCATAAAGTAGATTAGTTATTGGTAGTGGTTGTTGGCTGGGGTAATGGGAAGAGATTGCAAATGGATGTGAGTCCTCTTTAGGGTGATAAAAATATTCTATAATTAATGGTCATAATAGTTTCACAATCTTGTGAATATGCTAAAAATTACAAGCAATCATACACTTTAAAATATCAACTTTTATATGTGAATTTTATTTTATTTATAAAAATTAAAAACAGAAAATTTGAATGTTTAAGATGAAATGATAACACTCTATTTTGGGATTTATAACATATATACAAAATGTATGATGAATAATAGCACAAATACCATGCGGAGAAAAATTTAAGTATATTCTTGCAAGGTTCATGTAGTATACATGAGTGGTATATCAAATAAACTTTATGTATTTTATAAATGATAAACCACTAAAAATAAAAAAAAAAAAGGAATTATAGCTAATGAGCCAACAGCAGTGATAAAATGGAATGCATAAAAGGGGGAAAAAGGAGACATGTAAGAATAGATAAAAAAAACAGAGGAGACAAATTGAAAATACGTGGGAAATTGGTAGATTTTAGCCCTGCTCTGTCAATAACCACTTAAATGTGAAATTCCTAAGACCAACTACTAAAAGGTAGAGATTGTCAGATTGGATTTGAAAGCAAAACTCAGGTACATTCTATATACACATAGATGTAAGGAATAAATACATTGTAAAGGGAGAGGAGACAGTGAAAGACTTTTAGAAATATACTATAGAATCACTAATAAAAGAAAAGCTAAAGTAACCATATTATATCCTGCCCCTAGCAACTGATATTTTTCCAGAAATGGTCATGTGGTTGAACTTGGCCCTATAAACTTGAAGTGAAGTACTTAGAGTTCATTTTAGAGAGATTTTCTGTCATATCTCTTCTTCATTCCCATTTGATGTAAAAAGAAAGATGACAAATACAAAACCAAAACACTTTCCCAGGCAGTCATCTTGCTACCATGTGGGTCACCAGCCTTGGATAACAAGGATAATAGAGTGGCACAGATGAAAGAAACAGGTGTTTGATGACATCATTAATTGATTGCCTAGATTTCCAGTTACTTCATATAAGAAACATTTTTATTAATTCATTCAAAATGATTTTTCTAATACACAATTCACCTCAGAATCTATTATTGATAATTTATTTTTTCTCTACTAAGAGAAAATTGAAAACATTTTGATGAAACTAATTAACTACTTGTTAACAAATTATTGATTTAATCATTAAGATGATTTAATCCTATACAATTGGGTTTGTGATTTTAAATCATTTTTAACAAATTAAATTTTGAATATGAAATATTTTGTAAAACCTATAATGCTAATGATTGAAATGCCATTGTTTACATTCAAATACATAGATTCATAAATAATATTTTATGTATTAGATGTATTTTTCTACCATTTGGAAAATATAATTTATTTCCATTAAAGTAAATTACACACACACAAAGAATCCATATTTATTTCTTCTTTCAGTGCTTAATCAACATTGTAACTAGGTTTATTAAAATATCACTTCCCAAATGAAAAGTTAATTAAGAGAAATCTTAATTATAATGAAATCATTGAATATTATCTTGTGACCCAATGCTCTACCAAACACACAGTGATATTCACTTAATGAAATCATATTGTTAATAGGTTAACAAAAAGGCTTTGGAGATATCAATTCCTGGTAGATCATAATTAATACTTTCAATAATACTTATGCATAATAAAATAAAATCATGTACTCTTTTCTCCTAAGTATTAATGTATATAGATGTATTTTTGCGTAACAAAATATATGTATTTTGTTGCACAAAGAGTATTAATGAATCTGGAGGTAATTATTTATTTATTATTTATTAAAAAAAAATTTTTTTTTTGGAGTTCAATTTGCCAACATTTAGCATAACACCCAGTGCTCATCCCGCCAAGTGCCCCCCTCAGTGCCCATCACCCAGTCACCCCAATCCCCCACCCACCTCCCTTTCCACTACCCCTTGTTAATTTCCCAGAGTTAGGCGTCTCTCATGTTTTGTCACCCACACTGATATTTTCACTCATTTTCTCTCCTTTCCCTTTATTACCTTTTACTAATTTTTATATTCCCCAAATGAATGAGACCATATAATGTTTGTCCTTCTCCGATTGACTTATTTTACTCAGCATAATATCCTCCAGTTCCATCCACGTTGAAACAAATGGTGGGTATTTGTCATTTCTTTTTTTTTTTTTTTAATTTTTATTTATTTATGATAGTCACAGAGAGAGAGAGAGAGAGAGAGAGAGAGAGAGGCAGAGACACGGGCAGAAGGAGAAGCAGGCTCCATGCACCGGGAGCCTGACGTGGGATTCGATCCCGGGTCTCCAGGATCACGCCCTGGGCCAAAGGCAGGCGCTAAACCGCTGCGCCACCCAGGGATCCCGTATTTGTCATTTCTAATGGCTGAGTAATATTCCATTGTATACATAAACCACATCTTCTTTATCCATTCATCTTTCGATGGACACTGAGGCTCCCTCAACAGTTTGGCTATTGTGGACATTGCTGCTATAAACATTGGGGTGCAGGTGTCCTGCGGTTTCACTGCATCTGTATCTTTGGGGTAAATCCCCAGCAGTGCAATTGCTGGGTTGTAGGGCAGATCTATTTTTAACTCTTTGAGGAAGGAGGTAATTATTTAAATTCTAAGATTCTTCCTAACAAGAATTCAGGAACATTCTAATATTAGATATATTTTAATTCTACTTTTGAGATTGTTTGTTGAATTTTTATGTGCTTTTTAATAAAAAGATAAAGGGATTTGCCTATTTAAAAATCCCCACAAATATTTCTAGATTTTCCTTCTGTTTTTATGTACCATAGAATTCAGTAAAAATCAGATGGGTGTTTTAAAGATCTGATTATCCTGGATCATATATTGTACCAGCTTTGATAAGAAAACAGTTTCTGAAACCAGAAAAAAAAAAAAAACATATTTACGAGGTGAAAATGAAAATGTCATCGATTAATTTAGATACATTAATTAAAATTTTACATTTATCCTTAAAAAAAAAACCACTTTGGCATCTAAAGGAAAATAATTCATTAATGGAAAACTATTGGTTTAAAATTAGGATGTTGGGCAGCCCCAGTGGTGCAGCAGTTTAGCGCTGCCTGCAGCCCCGGGTGTGATCCTAGAGGTCCGGGATCGAGTCCCACATCGGGCTCCCTGCATGGAGCCTGCTTCTCCCTCTGCCTGTGTGTCTGCCTCTCTGTCTCTCTGTCTCTCTGTCTCTCTCTGAATAAACATATAAATAAATTTTAAAAAATAATAAATAAATAAAATTAGGATGTTTAGGGGTGCCTGGGTGGCTCAGTTGATAGAGCATTTGACTATTAATCTTGGGGTTGTGAGTTCGAGCCCCTTGCTGGGTGTAGAAATCACTTTAAAAATAAAATCTATAAAAATAAATAAAACAAAATACAATTAGAATGTTTATAATCCACTTTGATAAGGAATTCCTTAGTAAGTATTGAACAAAACAGTTAATTTTAGACTTTCTTATTTTTTTGTCAGTTAAGGAACTATCTCACTAAACTATTCCTCCTTTCATTAAACTAATATTTATTGAGTTTATTATGGGTGAGTGATATTCCAAACTCCAGGGATATAGGAGTAAACAAGATAATCTCAATCTGTTCAATTAACTACTGTAGTTTGTATTTTAGTAATAGATCCTATTCTCCATATCACTAAGGATAAAATATTAACAACTATATAATCATACTTGCTAATATGAGATTTAGGAATTTCTTCAGTAACATGTTAAGCATATATTAGCAATTCACATATAAAACTCTCACTACAATATATAGCACACTCTATCTCAGTATTTGCTACAGATGATGTCAAAATCTGGACACAAATATTTGTGTACCTCAGATTTATAAGCAAAATTTTAGAAAGACGGTGAATATACATAATTTTAAATGTTTTTTTCTAAACATGTAAGCATGTAAACTGAAGACTATATCCCTCATAAGTGAAAACAATGCAAATGGCTTATAAATACATTAAATGTTCTCAGAAAAACATGACTTATTGCATTATATTATTCATCCCATAGGAAAGTCATTTTATGAATCAACTATTTTATACTGAAAATATGCTTATAACTTCCTTTAGATACTAGCTATACACTGGGTTGACAATACCTCCCAGAAGTTCATGTTCAAAGGAACTTCAGAATGTGATATTATTTGGAAGTAGAGTTTTTACAGATGTAAATAGTTAAGATGAAGTCCAACTGGATTAGGATAGGCTCTAAATCAAAAGTCGGGTGTCCTAATAAAAAAGGCCATGGAAATAAACAGAAAACATACACAGGGAGAACACCATGTGATAATGAGGCAGCGTTTATAGTGATGCACTTATAATCCAAGGAATACATAAGATTTCCAGCAACAACTAGATAAGAGGAAAAAGGTATGGAACAGATTCTTCTTCAGAACTTCTAGAAGATACCAATCCTCAATTTCAGACTTCTAGGCTCCAGAATTGTGATGGAATAAATTCCTATTGTTTAAGCTGCCCATTATGGTTATTTGTTATGGCAGATGTAGAAAACTAATATAAACTTAATATTAAAAATCCCCAGCATTTTCCTGTTAATTTCACATTAGAAAGTATTTTTTAAAAGGTTAAGACAAGGATAATTCTCTTTCAATTAGAGGCTTTTATGGGTTTAAGTGACATATATTAAACGATGTAATATTCTCATTTCATTGCTATTGTGACATTGTTTTTAATGACATATACTTCTTTTCAGGATATATTTAGCTAATATTAAACTTTTTTCAATTTTATTGAGAAATAATGATATGCAATACTATATAAGTTAAAGGCATATAGCTTGAGAGTTACATTTACTTACACTGTGAAATGATTACCACTGTAGATTAAGCTAACACCCTTCTTCTCATATAGATACAATAAAAATAAAACAAAAGAAGGAACAAATAATTGTCCTTGTGATGAGAATTCTTATGATTTACTCTCTACACTATGTTCCTATATGTCATATGGCAGTTTAATCTATAGTCTTGTGGTATGGTACCTCCCTGGTACTTATTTACCATATAAGTAGAAATTCGTACCTTTTTACAATCTTCCTCTAATTCCTCTCCTCCCCACCCTCCACCTCTAGCAACCACAAATCTGATTTATAGTTCTATAAGGTTATTTTTAGATTCCATATGTGAATGGAATTATAATGTTTTTATCTTTGTCTGATTTCATTTAGCCTTTAATATCCATCCATGCAAAGAGTAAGTTTCCTTGTTTTTTTATGGCTGAATGATCTTTCATTACATACACACACACACACACACACACTGCAACTTGTTTATTCATTCATCTGTTGATAGTCATTTATGTTGTGTCCATATCTTGGCTATTTTAAATAATGCTACTATAAACATGGGGTTCAGATAGTTTTTTGAGTTAGTGTTTTCATTTCCTTTGGATTTATTCCCAGAAGTAGAATTGCTGGATCATATGGTAGTTCTAATTTTTTGAAAATTCTCTATACTGTTTTCCATAGTAATACCAATTTAAAGTCTCACCAACGATGCTCAGGGATTCCTTTTTCTCCACATCTGCACCAGGATTTGTTATCTTTTGTCTTTTTGATGGTGACCATTCTAACAGGTATGTGGTGATATCTTGTGGTTTGGACTTGCAATTCCATAATAACTGGTGATGTTGAGTATCTTTTTCATGTACCTGTTTGTCTTTTGTATATCTTCTTCGGAGGAATCTCTATTCAAGTCCTTTTCCCATTTTTAAAATTGTATTATTTTGTCCTTTTTTTTTTTTTTTTTACTATTGAGTTATATAAACTCTGTAAAATATTAGATATTAAACCCTTAACAGACAAATGGCTTGTAAATCTTTTTTCCTATTCTGTTTTTTGTTGATGATTTCTTTGTTGTGTAGAAGTCTTCTAATTTGAAGTAGTCCCACTTATTTATTTTTTATTTTGTTGCCTATGCTTTAGGTGTCATATACAAAAAATCATTACGAAGACCCGTGTCAGTGAGCTTTATTCCCATGTTTTCTTCTGTTTTCAGCATAGGGGTCCAGATTCATTCTTTCACATGTGAATATATAATTATCCTAGAACCAATTATTGGAGAGATTTTTTTTTTCTCTATTGAGAATTCTTGGCTTCCTTATCAAATTTTAGTTGACTATAATAGGCTGAACACTTATCTCTGGGTTCTAAGCTCTGTTCCATTGGTCTATTCACCTTTTTTTCATGCCAGTCCATACTGTTTTGATTACTATAGCTTAATAGTATAGCTTGAAATTAGGAAATGTGATACCTCCTGCTCTGTTCTTCTTTCTCAGGGCTTATTTGGTACTTGGAGTCATTGTGGTTCCATAATATTTCTAAGAGTATTTTTTCTACTTCTGGAATAAATGCCATTGGAATCTTGAAAGGGATTGGATTGAATCCATAGAAGTCTTTAGGTAGTATTGATTTTGTAACAGTATTAATTCTTCCGAACCAAAAACATGGCATACCTTTCTATTAATTTGTTTCTTCCTTGATTTCTTTCATCAATGTCTTGTAGTTTTCTGAGTAAAGATCTTTATTTATTTCTAAGAATTTTATTGTTTTTGATATTACAGTAAATAGCATTTTTTTTCAAAAGTTCATTGTTAATATATAGAAATGCTGTTGATTTTTTAGGTTAATTTTGTATCCTGCAATTTGACTGAGGTCATTGATTAGATCTCAGTCTTTTGACTGCATCTTTAGGATTTTTAATATATGAAATCATATTATTTGTAAAGTTGGACAATTTTACTTCTTCCCTTCTAATTCTGATACTTTTTTTTCTTGCTTGATTAAACTGGCTAGAGCTTCCAGTACTATGTTGAAATAGAAGTAGTGAGAATAGGCATCCTTGTTCTTGATCTTAGAAAAAAACTTTCAACCTGTCACCATTATCATATGTGGTTAGCTGTGGGCTTACCATAAATGGCCTTTATTACACCCCTAATTTGTTAAGAGTTTTTATCATGAGTGTATGTTGTATTTTTCCAAATGTTTTTTCTTGTGTCTTTTGAGGCGATTTTCTTTCATTTTATCAGTGTTCTTTATTACATTAATTTGCATATGCTGAACCCTCCTTATATCCCAGGGACAACCTTCACTCAATCATGGTGAATGATCCTTTTAATGTGCCAATGAAATCAATTTGCTGGCATTTTATCAAGAGTATTTACATCTATATTCATCAGAATTATTGATCTATAGTTTCTTTTCTAGTAGTGTCCTTTACTAGTTTTGATATCAGGATAATGCTGGCCTTGCAAACTGAGTTTGGGAGTGTTTCCTCTTCTTCGATTTTTTTGGAAAAGTATGAATAGGATTGCTGTTAATTCTTATTTAAGTGTTTTTGAAAATTCACCAGTGAAAATAATTAATTCACCGGCGACACCATTTGGTCCTAGGCTGTTCTTTGTTAGGAATTTTTTTTGTTGTTGGGAGATTTTTGATTACTGATTCAACTCATTAGTAGTGATTGATCTATTCAGATTTTTATTTCTTCCTGATTTAGTCTTTAAAAAGAAATTTTATTTATTTATTTATTTATTTATTTATTTATTTATTTATTTGAGAGAGAGAGCAAGCAGGAGTGGGGGAAGGGACAGAATGAAAGAATATCCATTCAGAATCCCACTGAGCATGGAGCCCTATGTGGGGCTTGATCCCACAACCCATGAGATCAGGACTTGAGCTGAAATCAAGAGTCAGACACTGAACCAACTGAGCCACCTGGGGAACCCTTCGTGATTTAGTCTTCATAAGTTGCTATGTCTCAAAGAATTTATCTATTTCTTCTAGGTTGTCCTGTTTCTTGGCATATGGTTGTTTATAGTAGCTTCTTATGATCCTTTGAATTTCTGTGGTATCAGTTGTAATGTCTCCTTTTTTGTTTATAATTTTGTTAATTTGAATCCTTTCTCTATTTTTCTTGGTTAATTAAGGATTTTTAAAAAGATTTTATTTATTTATTCATGAGAGACACAGAGAGGCAGAGACATAGGCAGAGGGAGAAGCAGGCTCCTCAAGGAGTCTGATGTGGGACTCAATCCCTGAACTGGGATCATGTCCTCGGCCAAAGGCAGACACTCAACTGCTGAGCCACCCAGGCATCCCTAATCAAGGATTTTTAATTTTTTAATTTCTTCAAAGAATTGACTATTAGTTTAGCTGTTTATTTTTCTGTTATTTTATCTATGGTTTTCTGTACTTTATTTCTTCTATTTCTGCTCTAATCTTTACTACTTCCTTTCTTCTGCTAACCTTGGGGTCAGTTTGTTCTATTTCTATTTCATTAAGGTGTAAAATTATATTGCTTATTTGGGATCTTTCTTGCTTCTTAATCTATAAATTTATAGGTCTGAACTTCCCTTTTAGAACTGTATTTGATGCATCCCACAAGTTCTGTTATGTTGTGTATCTATTTTCACTTGTCTCAGGATACTTTTTTTTTTTTTATATATCTGCTTGATTTCTAAATGATCCATTGGTTTTTCAAGGGAGTGTTATTTAACTCCCATGTGTTCATGATTTTTTCAGTTTTCCTTTCATTGTTGATTTCTAGTTTCATGTTATTATACAGGATACTTGGTATAATGTTAACCTTCTTTAATTTGCTAAAGATTTGTTTTGTGGCCTAATATAGCATTTATCCTAGAAGATGTGCACTTAAGAAGACTGTGTATTCTGCTGTGGTTGGATAGAATGTTCTGTATGTCTCTTTTAGGTCCACTTTGGTCTATAGTATTGTTTAAATCCACTGTTTCCTTATTGATTCTGTCTGGGTGATCTATCTATCATCATCCTGGTTTTTCACGATCCTTTATTACTAATGTTGGTATCTGTGCATTTAGATAATCAGGCTCCTTTTACAGACTTTACAGGTTGTTTTAGCAGAGATCATTCTTCATCATAGTTCAGGTGTGTCTGATGTAGGTTTCTAGGTGTGTATGCTCATAATGTCTTTGGGCAGGTGGGGCCTGCTATTAGGGTCTATTTATGGGTGAGACAACTGTTTGAGTTCTGAGTATGGGATTCAGGGGTTGTTTCTCTGGCTGAGAATAGTTGTATAGGGCTGTTGTCTTGTTTTCTTGCCCAAGTGGGACTACAGGATGAGCACTACATAGGCTGTGCTCTCTGTTCAGAACTACTGCTTGTAGAGCTCTTGAGTGGGGTATGTAGTTCTTCCATGTGCTCTAGTTAGGTTCCCTGATTGGACAGATTGAAGGCTATATCAGGGATGTACAGGGCTACAAATTAGATTCCCTGCCTGGGTGCAGTGGGAGATATAGCTGTAAAGCTGGTAAAGCTCATTGTTTGTCTTAACTCAAGCCAAGCTGCACCCGAACAAAGTTCCCTGGTTAAACAGGATCCCTCGCTCTGCTTTACAAACTATCAACTCTGACTGCCCTTCTTTAAGCTTGAGTGCTGCTGGGCTACACAGCTTCCAGGAGTTGTCACCAGTCTTTTTTTTTTTTTTTTTCCACTCTCAGAACTGGCTTTGCTCTAGGGGTGATCAGCCCTTCCCCGTGTCTCTCAGATAGAGCACAAGAGGATCAACATGGCTTCCAGGAATCGTGACTAACCCTTCCAGTCATATGGTGCTAGAAGACAATAGGTGGGGCAGTAACTCTGCTGCTTGCTTGGGTGTGGCCACGCTAGGCTCCAGGGCCAGCACATCTCCTCATTGAGGATGTGAATCAGGCAGATCTGTAGGAAGTTTTATTACTCTTCCAATGCAGTCTGTTTTGGTGTCTGTTGTGCAGAAGTGAGTGTTTCAGCCTCAATCAATGTTATAGGATTCTCTCAGTGATAGAGATATTTTTGAATAGTTGTTAGCGGTTCTTGTAAGGGAGAGTGAAGTCGGAAATAATCTATGTCACCATCTTGGTGATAGCACTCCCCTTATACTATCTTTTTTTTTTTTTTAACTATGATAGTGATGATCATCATACATAACAAAATAGTACCAATAATTTTACCAAATGGGAGAGTTTAAATGCAGAGAATATCTGTAGAATATATTAGATGTTAAGAACAAATTAGCAATACAAACTTCATTTTTAAATTTATGGTGAAATTTGATAACTGAAGTTACTAATATAATATTGATAAGACAAAAATGTGGATAATATTAAGTGGTATATTAAATGTTTTCACATTAATTTGTCCTGTTTTATTGCAAAAATTGAATTAAACCCTAAAATCCTTTGGACTTGTTAAATATTATGAAGTCTTACAATGTTTTGATTGGATTACTTAACTGAAAAGCCTTTCATTTTACAAATGAGGAAAGATTTCAGAATATCAAAGATTTTCCTAGTGTCATCAGACTAGGAGCTTGTATTTGACATTCTACATTACACTAGTAAAGACTAACCTTATAGTTTTGAGGATATTTGCACAAAGATATTTCCATTATTTCAAATACATTTCTTGACGGTATTTGATTCAATATGTGCAATACATAAGAATATTGATAGCAGGAAGGAGCATGCAAAACTCTAATTACAATGATCCAAATCAAGTTTTCTTATTTAGATTACTATCATTGTGTGTCTTGTACTGTTTAACATTTTAAAAAATATAATTATATGATCAATATAACAACCATAAATGAAATAGGCATTTCCATGTTACAAAATATAAAAATGAAGCTTAGATCATTTAATTTGCCCAAGATCCCCAAGCCAGGAAATCCTGGAGTTACAACCAAACCCTGTATTAAAGCTCCATAATGAACCAGTTTCTTTCTACATTTATCATTAATTTTCCTTCATGCCAATTGAAAAATATTTTTGTGTTATAATCTCCATAGGAGTTTGCTACATTTTGCTATGAATGCATGATACTTCATATTTTCTTTACTTCACTTAAAAAATATATCTGCCCTTTCTTTAAAGTCTATTTTATAGACTTATCCACCCTTAGTCATTTAGTGTGTCCATAGTTCTCTGTATGGACCACAAGTATCTGGAGAAAGAGGAGGACTCTCTCTGATGAAGACATTAGATATCTTGAAATTTCCAGCATTGCCTTTAGTCCTTAGCTCCAGCAATAGATGGGAGATAATTTTTTTTTCTTCTAAAAGCAGCTCTGTTTATAATTCAAATGTTTTGCATACATATTTTTCATCAGATAGCCAGATTATTTCCTGGTTTTCCTCAGGGTATGGTTTTCTTTCCAGGCTTCCTCTCCTTCTATCCACTGCATGCAACCATATAAGCAAATATGGGCACACTAGCTACACTCACAAACACACATACACACACAGACAGAGACTCCTCTTTTGAAATTTCACTTCTGCTGAAAATACTGACAATATGCAGATCTACTGACTCAAAATCCAAATAAACTTGGCATTGATATAGTCCCACTTGTCTATATTTGCTTTTATAGCATGTACTTTTGGCATCATATCCAAAAAAAAATATTGCCTACATGAAAGTAAAAAGCTTCTGCACAGAAAAGGAAATGATTAATAGAGTAAAAGATATCTAGAAAATGGAGAAAATATTTGCAAACCATATTTCTAATGAGGGGTTAATATCTAAAATATATAAGAAACATGTACAACTCAGTATCAAAGAAACAAATAACCTGATTTTAAAAATGAGCTAAAAAGCTGAATAAATATTTCTCCAAAAAAGATATACAAATAGCTAATAGATAATGAAAAGATGCTCAACATCAGTGATCATCAAAGAAATGCAAGTCATGGTGAGATATTAGCTCCTACCTATTAGGATGGCCATTAACAAAAAAAAAATAAAACAAATTTAAAAATCTCCCAAAAGTAGGAAATAAGTGCTGGTAAAGATATGAAGAAATTGGAACCCCTATGTACCTTTGATAGGAAATTAATACAATGTATTGACTATGAAAAACAGGATGGAAGTTCATTAAAAAATAGAACTATTGTATGATCCACCAATCTCACTTGTGAATATTTATCCAAAATAATTGAAACCAGAACCTGGAAGAGATATTTGCATTTTTGTGCACATTGATGCATTATTCAATAACTAATAGGTGGATTGTCTCTCAGCTGATGCCTAAATAAAGAAAATGTGATATATTTATACAAAAGAATATTATTCAGTCTTTAAAAAAGGAAATTCTATGTATGTTACAACACTGATAAAACTTGAGGTCATATTGCTAGTGAAATATGGCATTCACAGAAGGACAAATATTGCATGATTCTATTTCCATGAGGTATCTAAAATAAACTCTTCAACAGAGAAAATTTAAAAAGTGTTTTTTAGGGGCTGAGGGAGAAATGAGGAGTTGCTGTTCAATAGGTATAGAGCTTTGCCACGCAAGGTGAAGGAGGTCTAGAGATCTGTTTTACAACAATGTGGATATAGTTAGTTAACAGTACTGTACTATACACTTAAAAATTAATTAAGTGGTAGACTTCACATTAATTTTTTAGAATAATAGAAAAGACATCAGACACATTAATACCTAAAAAGAATATATACATCAGCCACAAAGTAATACAGAATATATAATTCATTGATTTGAAGTTAAAATAGGAAAATCTAATCTATGGAGATTAAAGTGAAAGCAATGTTTATCTTTAGAAGGATGTGACTGGGAGAATGAATAATGATTTGTGGAGGGTAGGTTAATGTTCATTATTTTGATATAAGTCATGGTTAGATGAATGTGTTCCCTTTGAAAGTTGACAGAGCTATCCATCATGATTTGTATATTTTTCTGTAGTATATTATACTCTATGATAAATAAAAATAAAACCAGTGTAGAGATGAAGGGTCAAAATATATTACGAAAAACCAATACAATCATTATGGGGTATGGGGCTGATTCAGTCGGTGGAGCATACAACTCTGGATCTTGGGACTGTGAATTCGAGCCCCATGTTGTGTGTAGAGATTACTTTAGAAAATAAATAAAGTATTTAAAATATCAGTTATGTAATAAAATACAAACAAAATAGGGTGCTATGTTTAGAAATGTGGCAAGGCCTTAGGTCAAATATACTGGTGGCAATTACTTCAGAGAGAGTGGAAAGTGCCACAGGCCTAAGGTAGGTTTTTGGATGAATGACAATACCATCACCATGTCTGGAATGTAATGAGTAAAGGGAAAAATGTGTAAAGATGATTTGGAGAAAAAAATAAGTGCAATATTTATGTAGGGCTAAGTCGGTGAGTGTAGGGCTTTGTATTTTTATGTTAAACTTAATGGAAATGTATTGAAAGAGTGTAAGCAAAGGAGTGACAAGACGTGAGTTATGTTTGAAAAATATTTCTATATGAAAAATGAAATGTATGTAGAGGAAAGGGTAAAATTGGACTAGAGAGATTATTTGGACCTGGAGAGAGATGATAGAGGCAGGGACTTTCACATTACCAGTGTAAGTAGTAATTATATCGAGTCTATTTAATCAGGGGAGAACTTTGTATTTAGTAAGAAAGCACATACTTTAAATTATTTATATGTGTCTATATATAGTATATATGGATGTTTATATAAAATACATGCAAACATAGACACATATAAATATATAAAGGCATATTCGACATTAAATAAAATAATTTCTAATTATTTGGTCAAATAATTATTTGAATAATTTGGAACATATAAAATGAATAGGGTTTATTCATTTTGGAATATTCAAAATGAATACATGGGCTATTATTTATCCATAATTCAAATGTTTTTTTTCATAATTCAAATGTTTTAAAGAAAACCAGAAACATGACCTTTACAATTTAAACAATCATCAAACAAAATATTTGTATCACAGCCCTTAAGTAGCAAAAATTTGCTAGCAATTGTCACCTCTGGGGAGTCATACAGAATATTTGAAATTAGTATTTCAAATTATTATTGGTTTGTTGAGACTAATGCATTAAAACCCCATGTGTAGAAGTAGATGACACATACATTAACACAATTTCACTTACCAAAACAGTGTTGTATTCATTATTAAACATGTTTATGAAATGTCTGATGAAAAATAATTCCCTTTTGCTGCAAATAAAAATAAAACACCCCTTAAAATGTTACTCTTGTCTTTGGAGTAGAGGGCATGGGACTAAAATCAGATAGCAAGATCCTGAGAAATGTGTAGGAGGTTAAGATTGAAGGCATTTGCCATGGCTCCTCTTTCAAATTATTTGATGATAAAGAAAAGAAGATAATCTTCACATTTCCACAAATCAACATAAACTTTAATAACATATGTAGCATTTTCAGAAAATACATAGAATAAAATTTCTATGTAGTGAGATAACTATATGGTTTATTTTACTTCATCTACATGGCAAAAAAACATATATTATTCTTTAGGCTACGATGTGCATTGATGTCACACAACCTGGACTTAAAGAAAGTTTCAAGTCCCCTCAGTAACATCTGGCAAGCTAATTAACTTTATGAAAACATTTTCATCTATTCTTTTGTAAATATGGAGAATTGTAACCATTTCTTGGGATTTTTTAATAATTAAGAAAATAAAAGGTCTAAAAAAGATCACAAAATGGAATCATGCACTCTGGATACTTATTGCAGACATATTCAACTCACATAATGCTAATGAAAAGATAGGAGACTAATATGCCAATGTTAAGAAATTAGGAAATCTGATATAAAAATTTTGATGACTTGGGCACCTGGGTGGCTTCAGCTTGGGTCACGGTCCCAGAATCCTGGGATGGAGCCCAACAGGATGATCCCTACTCTTCGGGGAGTTTACTTCTCCCTTTGCCTCTGCCTCTGCCTCTGCTCTCTCTCTCACTCTCTTAAATAAAATCTTTAAAAAAAATTCTGATGACTGATATATTACTAAAAAATCATGCAATCTGAAAATATCAGGACTGAATTACTGCATAAATCTAAAAACTAGCTATCCATTAGAAGAAGAGTTAAAGGGAGAGGGAGTCAGGTTCTGGAAGACACCTAAAGAAGACACTGTGGGTGTTAAAGCCAGACTTCCTCATTTTGGTATTTTTATATTTGCTTTACCTTAGGTTCCAGCCATTGAACCAAAGCTCTAATTAGCTTTTATATTTTGCTTTCCTTTATTGTATTTCTTTTTCTCTTTTTCCTGATCTTTCTTTTTTTTGGGGGGGGGAGGGGATGTATTTCTTAAATGAGCAGACATCCTATTAATAAGCTGCTACTGAAGTTAAAGGGACATTCAGGCATTTGCCTGACACAGATTATTGCTTTAACTTACATGTGAGGAGAAGGAGATCAGTCCTTGAGGCACACAAATTGTATAGTTGACTTTTGATGCCTTGCAGCAATCTGGGACTGTCAAAGTTTAAGGTGAACAAAAATAAGTCAATCTGCCAGCCAACAAAGATGAAAAATTACTCAGCTGTCTCAATTTCCATTCCAAAATTTACCTAATCCTTTTTCTTTTAGGAAGGTAAAGAGACTTCCCTAAAAATTTATAAACATAGATTTTAATATACATTGGTATGAGGTTCAAATCGTTGCCAACAGCATGATCCAAGACACTTCAAATTTAGAAACTAAAATAGACATCCTTGATTGGAACAAGTATTCCGACAAGTAAATCAGCAAAACTAACTGAATAAAAAAGCCAAATAGCAGGAACAAAAGACTCTACAATTTAGGTAGAGAAATTAGCAGATTAAATAGAACAAGTAAATATAAAATCTTGATGAGGTGATAAAGGGATTCACTTTTTTTAAAAAAAGGCTAGCATAGTACTCAACATATTAAGCTTTCAATGCAATTTATCAAATTGAAAAACTATTTATTTTGTTTTAAAATTAATATAAATTAAAACAACAATCAAAACCTTGTATACTTACAAGAGTTCCCTCCCACAAATGCTTTATTAAGGCCTGAGAAGATGCTCATAGTTAGGTGCTCATAGTTATTTCCTAATTATATTTTAGGCTCAGGCTATGTGTATATATATATATATATATATATATATATATACACACACACACACACACACACATATATACACACATATATAATATATATAAATTTATATATATAAAAATATATATATACTTTTCCCCCTCATTGTTCTACTTGAGTTCCAAATACTCAATTTTCTTTTTTTTTTTTTAAATATTTATTTATTCATGAGAGACACACAGAGAGAGTGGCAGAGACACAGGCAGAGGGAGAAGCAGGCTCCTCCAGGGAGTCTGATGTGGGACTCAGTCCCAGCACTCCAGGATCACACCATGGGCCGAAGGCAGGCACCAAACCGCTGTGCCACCCAGGGACCCCCAAATACTCTATTTTCTTAAGCTTTTAAAATATTTTTCTTTCTACATTTTATGCTTGTCTTTCCTCTGTTTTGTTACTTTCTCTTAAGATTTATTTTCCCTGTTACCTTTCAAATTTTTCTATTACTGCTTTTCTTATATAAATTTGTTTCCAAATATCTGCAGCATGTTCTTTAATTTCTGTTAATATCAAAAGAAGAATAACTGGTCATTCCCATTGGTTTCTCAAAGATGCATATTCCTTAATATAAAAGATAAAAATAAATATTTATAGGAAAAGAGGAAACTCCCTCTTGTTTTTTTAGCATGGACAATAAAGATAAGGAAGTAACTAATTGAAATAAGACTATAAGATCACTATAAGTTTCCTTGTTCTTATATTGACATATTTCTTTGCACTGCTGATGGCAATTCCTGATACCAGAGAATTTCACTTATGGATTGAATTCTTTCTTGGAGGACTTCTTAAAGTGAGGTCATAGCTATTTATGAATTAGTCTTAAAGTGTTTAGTTAGTTACAAATACAATCATTTTCTACAGCATGGGGACTTAGAATCATATATGTACTTGAACTCTGTTATTGGACAATTACATCTTAAAAGTTGATTTATTGAAAAAATGGTTGGGTGAGTAATATATGCAGTAGATTGTATTTCATGTTTTTACTTCTATTTGATATATGTTAGGGTCATTAAACTTTTAATAAAGGACCAAGAAACACTTTGAGATGTTAACTCTCCCTCTTAGAATAGCTGGATTTTGTATTAAGCTTCCTTAGGTATCAAGCTATTTCTATTAGAAAGAAAAGCTGATTGAAAAGCAAGGAAATAGTGAAATTCTTTGTTATAGCCAGGCCTCATAAAGATGCAGTGTAGTGGATAGAACAGGCTATGAAGATAGAATTCGGAATTGCAATATACTCATGCCTCTTGTAAACTAGATGAGGAAAACCAGAGATAATTCAGGATCTGGAGTTGCTCTAGAAACTAGGATATCCTATGATAATATTATATTGCTTTGGAATCTGCAGTAAGAATACTTCTTCATTTCAGTACTGTATCATTTACATGATTTACACATTCCCTCTATCTTTCTATTGCTATTCACCAGTTATTTCTATGTAGTAGTAGAAGTGGTAGTAGTAGTAGTAGTAGTAGTAGTAATAGTAATTTTTTTCTTTCTTTCTCTGTATAGTCTCTGCTACCTTTTTCTCCTGTGTCTTTCACTCTCAGTAGCTGCTAATAATAAAGTCTTCCTAAACATAACACTTCAAAGTTCCTCACCAAAAGAATCTTATTAAAGGCTTAATTTTGTCATCTCCTCTTGTCAACTAAAACATTTATTATTAAGAAATTTTATAAAGTCCACTGCCCAACATGTGGATGATGTTCCTCTGAGACAAATGCTTTCCCTTGACCCAGGTGGCTGTGGTTACAGTAGGAAAGTCATGTGTTAGGCAGCATGGCCACCAATACATTAAGAAAGGACCAGAGCCAGAGGAAACAATAGGACAGAGGACCTAGAAAGTGTTTTAGAAATGGAAGACATTATAAAGCCTGTCCTATCTGTTCCTCCAGTCCAGATTTTACAATATAGTCTCCACAGTGTACATTATCTGGCTTGCCATTTAATAGTTCTTTTTTTTTTAAGATTTTATTTATTTATTCATAGAGACACAGAGAGAGAGAGATGAGGCAGAGACACAGGCAGTGGGAGAAGCAGGCTCCATACCGGGAGCCCAAAGTAGGACTCGATCCCAGGTCTCCAGGATCACACCCCAGGCTGCAGGTGGCACTAAACCGCTGCGCCACTGGGGCTGCCCCGACATTTAATAGTTCTGAGAACACTAATGAAAAGCCTCAAATATTAAATTAGGCTTCTGGAGAAGTCTGATGCATTGCAACTAAAACTGAAATAGCTTTACTCGTGCCAATAATTTAAAAAATATATTTTGACAGGTAAGATATCTTTTGGAAATATTTAAAATTTTATACAGATTTTGTAAAGCCAGTGTTTAGTGGATAAATTTGGAGACTTTTAAAATTACTCTTAATATTGCTACCTAAATGTTATATATTTGTTGTGCCCAAGATTGCGAATCCGAGAAACCACCAAGGAGCCGACACTGATGCAAGTGCATGAGGGTTTATTTACAAGCTCGAGCTTGGGTCCAAGTGTACCCGACAGAGCGGAGCAAGGACTTGGACCCAAGAGGCTAAGAGGCGTAGCAGCTTTATAGGGGCCAGTGGCCAATGGGATTGTAACATAGGCAGAAAGTTGCAGTCATGTCAGTCCACACGCAGGTGGCCTATTGAATTACATCTTACCCTATAGCATCCATTTGAGCTGCCTATTACTTTGGTCCAATCCGCACTTAGTTTTGGCGGGCACAGGCGGGGTTACATTGTTATGAGCCAATTTCCCATAAGGGTGTGCCCAGCGGCTTGACTAGGGTGGGGCAGCGCCTTAAGCAATAAGCAGGTCATGTGGGGGTCATACAGGAGGTGGCGGGTACAGCACAAAATGGAGTTAGTCCTGCTCTGCTTGTCCAGGGGTAGGGGATTTTTGTTAAATTTCCTGGGTCCCACACTATTCTGACTTAGGTTTCTACCATACTGAAACTCAATAGTCTAATATGATTTTATTAAAATTGCGTGTTAAACTGTCAAGTAGTGGATACAATTTATATATTGAAATGATATGATCACAGAAATCTAAAACAAGAAATCTACAGGTTTATTAAATTATGAAAAGATATTAAGTAGTATGGAATATTATTTTGTGTTGGACCACTATCAGCAAAACTTTTTATTAACTGAAAAAGACATTGTATAAAGTAACCTGAAGGTTTCAAAGAAAGCACCTGTGCAAAAAGGATTATGTTTCAACATCTTTAATATTTGGAGAAGAAATACTAAGGATGAGAAAGGGTATACAAATAACTCAAGTTATATTTTGTAAAAATTGGGTATTTGCAAGATTATATTAGGAGATGTAGGTTTATATTAAAGAAGTATTTTTGACAATATAAATGGTTTTTAAACATCATTTTCCAGTACTATCCTAATAACATTTTGTTCCAAATACAGATAGAATTATAGATAATGTAAGAGTTATAAATCCGTTTTCACTTGAAGAAACTTCAGAATTATAACAGTTAGGATCATCATTTTCATTCCAGAAAACAGTGTGGCCTGTTGTAAAACCAGAGAGAAGAAGAAAGACAAAGGCAGAGAGAAAAATAATAGCAAATGTTCTTTGGAGAGCTCAACAATATATTGCAGCTGGTGTGGAGATTTCATACTATTCTTCATAAATAATCTGTAAACAAATCTAGCATTGTTGATTCTAAAAGTATACAAAATTATCAAAATAACAGTAATCTTAATCAGTTATAGTAAAAAAAAAAGTGTTAGAATTTTTGTCACACCTGTTAGAAGTAACAAAACAAATGAATTTGCCAATAATGTGTAAAACATTTTGTTAAACCTGCATATGATATGGCAAACATGCCAAGACTTCCAGGCTATGTGTAGTTGGAATGCAGTAGATAATCTGGAGTTAAAAACATCCTTTATAACAGAAGCAAAAGAAAAAATATTGGAAGATGGGATTTGGACATATACATGGTGGTTAAAATTTTAAATATCATTTATGGAATCATTTATGGACAAGGAGAAATAAATGTTGGATCTAGTCTTTTCTATAAATCCAAATATACATATTTATCTTTGATTAACCAATAACATATAAATATATAAATTTAAAACACTTAGTTCTGTTAAATATTGTTACCTGTATATTATAAAAATAGAAACTATCAAAAGTACATTAATAAACTGGCCACTTTAGCAAAACATGTTTCTATTTTCCATCCCTCATTCCAGTTTTTGGCCACATGCATACTTCTTAAATGTTATCAATCATTGAATAGATAGAATATTAAGTTTTAAGTTTTCATTATTAAATGCATTTTTCAAAATGATGCAGAGTTTATAACCATTAATTTTAGTGGCTGTCCATTAAGTTGATGTAGCATAATATAATTATTATCTTCCTACTGCTTCATATTTCATTGTTTCTATTATCTCTTATAAATAACAGTACAATGAAATTCATGTGCACATATTTTTATATTTCTTTTGTATTATCTCCTCAGGACACAAAACATTCTGGAAATGCAATGTTGGTTCTGGTAGTAGAAATATAGAAGAAGAAGAAATGGAGCAATGAATTAAAAAATATGAACTTCTATTTCAAATCAAAGAAATTATCTCTTTTTTTTTAAGATTTTATTTATTTATTAATGAGAGAAACAAAGAGAGAGGGAGACAGAGACACAGGCAGAAGGAGAAACAGGCTCCATGCAGGGAGCCCGATGTGGGACTCGATCCTGAGTCTCCAGGATCATGCCCTGGGCTGAAGGCAGCACTAAACCGCTGTGCCACCCAGGCTGCCCTCACTCTGTGTTTTAATTGACATTGATGGGTTTTTATCTTAACCATAAGCTCAAGGTAGGCAACATTTAGATAAAATATTGACTAAATGATTAAAAGATACATGTCTTGATTCGATTCTAAAAATTATTTACCATATACTAAATTCACATCTAGGTCTCTTTGAATTATTGCGGAGGGGCATCTGGCAGAGGAGCATCTGACTCAGTGGGTAGAACATGCAACTTTTCATCTCTGGGTCTTGATTTTGAGCCCACATTCGACATAGAGATTACTTAAAACAAAGAAATAATTGTGGAATAGGAATTGGTGGTAAAATAAGAAAGTCAAAATAAGTGACACATGGACCTACCATCAAGAAGGACTTAGAGGAGAAAAAATAAATCGAAACTCAGAAATGTAAAAAACAGAGGAACATATATGTGATAAAAAATAAGATTATCCATTGAATCTAAGCAGAAGTCTGATGTATGGTGAACACATTGCTGATTATCACAAGATAGAGATGTCCTGTCAATCTCCAACCTTATTTCATTAAATAACTCCAGTTCATTTGTATATCTCAGGTCAGTTGTCAGCTGCTTGCCTTCTTGGCTGTCTCAAATTCCTCAGCTATATGTTGTTACTTTATTATGTAATTTTTCCTTCTGAGCTCTTAGTTTGTAATAACACATTCATTAGTGGTTAAAGTCTGACTCTTCAAAATTTGGTACAGTGCCAGAAACTTGCTGGTGCTCATTAAATATATGTTGCTTAACTAATTTGTTGATGGAAGAAAAGATCTATGCTGAATGGAAGTCGTAGAGCAATCTTCATGAAGGAGGTAAAACATGTAATGGACCTTGAAGAATTGAGAGGTCAAATATAAGGGTAATTTCTAGCAGGGAAATGACAGTAGATTGACAAGGATGGTAGTATTAAGGATGTTTGTTATAGCTGAGTATAAAATTTACTTATTTGTTTTTCAATATTTTATTTGTTTGAGAGAAGAGAGAGAGGGAGAGATAGGGGGAGAGAGGGAAAGAGGGAGAGAGAGCGAGAGAGAAGAGAAGGGGCAGGGAGAAGCAGGCTCCCCATGGAGCAGGGAGCCCTATGCTGGCTCCATTCTGGGATCCTGGGATCATGACCTGAGCTGAAGGCAGAAGCTTAAATGATTGAGTAACCCAGGTGCCCCGAGTCTGAAATTTACATTGAGGTATAATTTCATGCTGCTGGGGAATATTAACAATATTGGTGAAATTAGATAACATTTATCAAGGTCTGTTCTGTTGACTTAATCCAAAACATGTAATGATTTTGGAAGATGAGATAAGAACTTTTAAGGGAGAGATGTTAGAAAAAATTCACAATCCAGAGGTGGGATATATTTTGTGTTTCTAGGATTTGGGATATGGCCAGAGTGTAATGGGATGTAAATGTCGATGGAGTAAAATGAGTTAGGGATCTTTGATGTTCAGCTACATAATAGATGATAGAAATGGATGTTATAGTTACAGAAAAATATAACCTGAGACTTACCTAGAAAGCATAAAAAGTGAACTTTAGAATAGATTATGACATTGATTATATGACAAAAATGGGAATAAATGAAGTGGAAACTTTGGTCCTTTTTTATATTCGCCTTCCTTCCCCTTCCTCAGTGTTTTCTGTTCTTGACATAGCAAACACAGTAACTCTTCCAAAATGTAATTCAGATCTTAACATTGTTCTCCTCAAAACCCTCTTATAACTCTCCTTTCCCCTATGTAGGAACAACATAGGATATAACCTTCATGGCCTTGAACTCTATAAGGTCTGACCACATTTTGTCTCTGACTTCCCTTCCAACTAAGTACTCTACCTCCTACTCTATTCCAGATACAATACCCTCTTTGATTCTCACAAACCCTTATTTTTAAACTAGCTTCTTCTTTTATATAGAATGTTCTTCTCTCAAGCATCCATGAGGCTAATGTCGTTACCTTTTGCACCTCTCTTTGCTCAATAAGCTCTACTCTGACCATTCTGTTCCAAAATGAAATGTGCCCTCTTTTCTTAGTTGAGGCGGCTGTAACAAAGTACCATAGAACATGCCTTATAAACAGCAGAGATATATAGAACGTTCTCATAGTTCTGGAGGTTGGAAGTCCAAGATTAAAGTAATTGGATTCTGGTGAGAGCCTTCTTCCAAATTGCAGACTTCGCATTGCAACTTCACATGGTAAACAGAGGATGAAGCTCCCTGGGGTACATTTTAAAAAGGTACTAATCCCCATTCACAAGGGTTCTACTCTAATGACCTAGTTTTACCTCCTAAACCTCCCACATATTTGCGGATTAGATTTCAGCATAAGAATATGAAGGGGACACAAACATTCAGTTCATTGTGTTCTGCCCCTGCTCCCCCAACCCCAATTCTTATTCTTCTCACAGGCAAAATATATCCCAGCAATCCCCAAAGTCTTAACTCATTCCAGCATCAACTCTGAAGTCTAAAGTCCAAAGTCTCAAGTGACAATTCATCTCCAGGTAAAATTCCTCTCCAACTTTGAACCTGCTTGCTCATGCAGGTTTATTCTCTTTATTCTGTTCTTTTCTTATTTAATAGAAATTATAAAATTTTGACTTTCATTATAATTTCATTTTATTTTATATTTATTGTTTATGGTCCATCTCCCACCCCCAACTAGAGTGAAAGCTACCCCTGTGCAAAGATTTGTGTTTATTATGTTTACATGTATATCTCAAGGGCCTGGGATTCTACCTGGCATACAAAAGCACTTAATAAATAATATTCATAAATCAAATGAAAGAATTCACTTTGAAGAAGTTAAGGGAAAGTAGATAAATTAGAGATTAAGGTGACTTTGTAATACGTAGAATGATAGAAGGAAAAGGCAACACTGATTGTGGTATATTTGGGGAAGAGCCAAATTTGGTCATGAAAAAAAAAATGAAGATGATGTAGAGAGTTGGGCAAGATCAAAATAAAATTAATAACGATAAAGCATAGTGCACATAACATTAAGAAAAAAAGAGAAAATATATGTGTGTCAAATGTTTCAGCAGCCAATTCAAGAAATCGCTAAAGAGTAAAATGAGATTCTTGTCTTAAAATAACAAGTTTATTGAACAGTTTTTTGTTTATGGTAATATTTTTTTCTTACTAAGCCCCTACTACGTGCCAGATATACTACCAAGTACTTTTTATACTTTACCTCATTTAATCCTCACAATAGCCAGGCATAAATTTAAGAGATAATTCACTTTATCTCAGGATTCGATTAACTTGATATATACTTTGACAAACTGAAATCCCTGCTGTGTTCACTGAATGTACAAAATGCAATCTGGATTTGGTCTCAAGTGATCAGTAGTTAAAAGGTCTTGCTTGTATCATTAAACAATTTCAAAATCCAATTAAAAGGGAAAGCAAGCAATTAAGGAAAAAAAAACATTTTTGGCACATGCCAGTCTCATTATTTGGGCAACAAATCTATCTCTAATTAAATTGGTATCTAGAGCACTCCATAAATTGCCATTTATTATGTCTTTCCTGAACTCATATTTCTTGTTCTATTCTAAGGAAATCTACATCTTAAAATATCTCTTTGTTCACATTATATTTTCCAATTATTATTTGCATCTCTACAGGACCATTGGAAAAAATTACCTGAAATATAGATGAGACACTATGTTTTCACTTTGTTTATAAAAAATAAGATTCATTTATACAAAAATACATGTGAAATATTCCCCAGGTAAAAATTCACTCTCAAATGAATGAACTAAATAAAGATCATATGATGAATGTTAACTATACTGGATTTTTAAAAAAATCCCACATTAGAAAAAATTTTTAAAAAATAGATCACACGATCAGGTAATCCCACTTCTAGATATTTATCTAAAAGAATTGATATCAGTATCTCAAAGAGATAGTAGCCCTCACATAATTATTTCAGCACTATTCACAATAGCCAAGATATGGGAGCAACCTAAATGTCCACTGATAGATGAGTGGATAAAGACAATTTAGTATCTATACATATTATGGAATATTATTTAGTTATTAAACAAAGAAATACTGTACTATGTGACAATATGGATGAACCTGGAAGACATTATTCTAAGTGAAATAAGCCAGTCACAGAAGGATAATGCTGTATGATTCCACTTTATGATGTACCTACAACAGTCAAATTCTCAAACTCCTACTCAAGAGTAGAATGATAGTTGCCAGAGGATGGAGTTAGAGTGAAATGGGGATTTGCTAATCAATAGACATAAAGTTTCAGTTAAACAAGATAAATAAGTTTTAGAGATCAGCTGTAGAACATTCTACCTATAGTAACAATACACTTTGCACATGAAAACCATTTCTTAATGGTCTCATGCTAAATATTCTTACCACAATAAAATAAAAATCTTAAAAAATCTTTAGTACAATGAAATAGTACTAAAATAAAATAAATAAAATAAATATCATACAGTGCAAAATATCAGGGTATTTTTTTTTCAATAAGGTAATTTAGTATTAATCAGTGACAACAACTGAAGTCTGAGTTATTTCATATAGCAGCAAAGGATGCCTTGTAAGACTCAAGTTGATTAGATACCATTGCAAATATATACTTTATAGCCAATAAATGGATTTTAATATCTTGACCCATGAAAAACAAATTGACAAAAGCATTAGTAATGTTGTTTTCACAATATGTATAGGAAAAATATTTGTAAAAATAAGTGTTGACAAACCAAAAAATTAAAATGTTTATTTCATTTTTTATTGAACTATAGTTGACACACAGTGTTACATTATTTTCAGGTGTACAACTTAGTGATTCAACAACTCTATATGTTATGCATTACTCACCACAAGAGTAACTGCCATCTGTCACAATACAATGCTACTACAATACCACTGACTATATTCCCTTTGTTATACATTTCATCCCATAACTCATTCATTCCATAATAAGAAGCCTGTATCTCCTACTCCCCTTTGTCCATTCTGCCCATTCCCATTCCCCACCCTCCTCCCTTCTGGAAACCACCAGCCTGTTTCTCTTTTCATGGGTTTGTTTCTGTTTTCTTGTCTGTTTGTTCATTTGTTCTCCTTTTAGCTTCCACATGTAAGTGAAATCATATAGTATTTGCCTTTCTTTGTTTGGTTTATTTTACTTAGCATAACACCTTCCAGGTCCATCCATTTTGTCACAAATAGCAAAATTTCATTCCTTTTTATGGTTAAATAATATCCCGTTGTATGTATGTATTACATATCTATATATATCTATATATACACATATGTATGTATGTATATATCTAGATAGCTATATATTTAGATAGATATGTATGGATATTATATCTTTTTTATTTATCCATCAATGAACACTAAGTTTGCCTCTATACTTTGGCTATTGTAAATATGCAGTAGTGGAATGACTGGATTGTATGGTATTTCCATTTTTAATTTCTTAAGGAAACTCTGTACTGTTTTCTACAGTGGTTGCACCAAATTAACTTCACATCAAAAGAGAACAAGTGTTCCCTTTTCTCTACATACTGCAAATGCTGGTTTCTTCTCTTATTGATACTAGCCATTCAGGTGTAAGGTAATCCCTCATTGTGGTTTTGATTTGCATTTCCCCAATGATTAGTGTTGATGAACATCATTTCATGTGGATGTTGGCCATTTATATGTCTTCTTTAGAAAAATATCTATTCAAATCTTCTGCCCATTTTAATTAGATTATTTTTGGGTGTTATCTGTATATTTTAATGTTAGCCATGTGAGATATATATATATATATATATATATATATATATATATATATAATCTCACAAATATCTTCTTCAATTCAGTATATTGCCTTTTCATTTTGTTGGTGGTTTCCTTCACTGTGCAAGAGCTTTTTATTTTGTCATAGTCCCCAAATATTTTGCTTTGGTTTCTCTTGACTGAGGAAACATATCTATAAATATTTTTACTAAATTAGATATCCAAGAAATTAGTGCCTATGTTTTCTTTTAGGAGGTTTATGGTTTCAGGTCTCAAATTTAGATCTATAAGCTATTTTGTGGTGGTTTTTTTTTTTTTTTCCTGTATGTGTGTGTGTGTGTGCATCCATGTGTGCTGCAAAAAAATTGTTCAGTTTCATTGTTTTGCATGCAGCTGTACAGTTTCTCAGCACCAATTCTTGAAGAGACTGTCCTTTCTCCATTGTATATTCTTGCATTCTTTGTGGTAAATTAATTGACCATATAAGCATGGGTTTATTTCTAGACTTTCTATAATGTTCCATTGACTTATGTATCTATATTTGTGCAGTACCATACTGTTTTGATCACTATAACTGCAGTATATTTTGAAATCTGTGATTGTGATACCTTCAGTTTTTTCCCTTGTCAAGATTGCTTTGGCTATAGAAGGTCTTTGTGGTTCCATACAAATGTTAAGATTATTTGTTGTAGTTCTGGGAAAATATTATTGGCATTTTGATAGAGATTACATTGAATATGTAGATTTCTTTGGGTATAGTATAAATATTTTAACAATATTAATTTTTCTAATCCATGAGCTTGGTATATCTTTCCATTGTTTGTGTTATCTTCAATTTCTTTCATCAGTGATTTATAGTTTTCAGAATATAGGTCTTTCAACCCTAGGTTAAGTTTATATATAGGTATTTTCTTCTTTTTGATACAATTATAAATGATACTGTTTTCTTAATTTCTCTGTTACTTTGCCATTAGTGTATAGAAATGCAACAGATTAGTATATGTTTGTTTTGTATCCTACAAACTTAACAAATTCACTTATGAGTTCTATGAGTTTTTGGTGGAGACTTTAGGGTTTTCTACATATGGTACCATGTCATCTACAAATAGATAGTTTTACATATTCCTTACCAATTTTTTTTCACTTTTTTTTTTTTTAACGTTTTTTTTTCCTTACCAGTTTAGATGCCTTTTATTCCTTTCCCTTGTCTGGTTGCTGTGACTAGGACTTCCAGTGCTATGTTGAATAAAAGTGGTGAGAGTGGGCATCTTTGTCTAGTTTCTGAAGGTTCTTAGTTTTTGAGCATGATGTTAGTTGAGGCTTTTTATATGCAACCTTTATTATTTGAGGTATGTTCCCTCTATACCGACTTTGTTTAGGATTATGATGAACAGATGTTAAATTTTGTCAATTTTTTTTCTGCATTTTTGAGCCAATCATATGGTTTTTATCCTTCCTTTTGTAAGTGTGATGTATCACATTGATTGATTTGTGGGTATTAAGCCATCCTTGCACCCTGGAATAAATACCATTTGGTTGTGGTGAATTATTCTTTTAATCTATTGTTGAATTTGGTTTGTTAATATTTTGTTAAGGATTTTTGCATCTATATTTATCAGACATATCAGCCTGTAGGGTTTTTTTGTTTATTTTTGTAGTGTCTTTGGGTTTTACCTCAGGGTAATGCTGGTCTCATATAGTTAATTTGGAAATTTTTCTTCCTCTCATATTTTGGGAATAGTTTGAAAAGAATAGATTTTAATTCTTCTGGATTCCAACAATTTTGGATCATTGTGTTTCACTTTTATTTGTTTCCATGTATTTTTTTCCTACATGATTTTCATTGACCTATTGATTGTTTAGTAGCATATTAATTAGCTTCCATGTGTTTGTGTTATTTCCACTTTTATGTGATTAATTTCTACTTTCCTGCCATTGTGGTCAGAAAAGATGCCTAATATGATTTTAAACTTCTTAAATTTATGGAGATTTGTTTTTTGGCCTAACATATGATCTATCCTAGAGAATGTTCCATGTACACTTAAAAAGAATGTGTATTCTGCTGTTTTTGGATAGAATGTATATCTGTATATCTGTTAAGTCCATCTATTCTAATGTTTGTAGCCAGTTTCCTTCTTGGTTTTCTGTGTGGATTATCTATCCATTGATGTAAGTGTAAGCTAAAATTCCATGTGATTATATTACTGTCCATTTCTACCTTTTTATCTGTTATTATTTGTTTTATGTATTTAGGTGCTCCAATATTGAGTACATAGATATTTACAATTTTTTTATATTTATAATTGTTATATCCTCCAGTTGGATTGATTCTTTTATCATCATGCAATGCCTTTTTTGGCCTCCTGCTACATTCTTTGTTTTAAATTATATTTTGTCTGATATAAATATTGATATCCTTCCTTTTTTTTTTTTTTTTTTTTTTTTTGCTTGTATAGCATAAAATATCTTTTTCCATCCTTTCATTTTCATTTTGTATGTGATTTAGGTCTGAAGCAAGTCTCTTGTAGGAAGCATAAAGATGAATATTAGGTTTTTGTTTGTTTTCTCTTATTTTTTATTTCTTTTGTTTTTAGCTATTCCATCAATACTGTCATTTGGTTGTTGCATTTTGGCCACTTACTTTTGAAGTAATTATTGATAAATATGTACTACTTTTCATTTTGTGAAGTGTTTTCTGGTTGGTTTTATAGTTTTCTCCTTTGTTTCATCTTCTCTTGCTCTCTTTATTTGTTATTTATGATTTTATTTAGTGTTATGTTTGGCTTCATGTCTATATTTTTGGGTACCTATTATAGGTTTTGGATTTGCAGTTATCATGAGGTTCCTATATACTATCCTAGGCAGTCTATATTAAGTTAATGGTCATTTTATTTCAAACACATTCTAATGAACTTTGTTTTTACCCTCCCTCCATGTGTTATGGATATGTTGTCATATTTTTACATCTTTTTGTGAGACCCCTTAACTAATTTTCAGATATAATTGATTTTACTACTTTCGTTTTTTAACTTTCATACGAGTTTTATAAGTGATTGCTCTGCTACCTTTACTATAAGCTTTCTTTTACTCATGAAATTTATTTTTCTCTTAATGTTCTTATTTATAATTATGGCCATCCCCCCCAAACTTAAGGAAGTTCCTTTAATATTTCTTGTAAGACAGTGGTGTTGAACCCCTTCAAATTTTGTTTGTTTGGGAAACTACCTCTCTTTCAATTCTGAATGATAACCTTGCTGGGCAGAATATTTTTGGTTACAAGTTTGTTTTTTTCTTTCAGCACTTTCTCTGGCCTGCAAAATTTCTGCTGAAAAATCAGTTGATAGTCTTATGAGTTTTTTTTTTTTTGTATGTAATTTTTTTCTTTTTCTTGCTGCTTTTAAGATTCTTTATATTTATTGTTTTTTACCTTTTGCATTTTAATTATGTGTCTTCGTGTTAATCTTTTGGGGTTCATCTTGTTTGAGGCATTCTATGCTTTTTGAACCTGGATATTTTTTTCCTTCTCCAGGTTTAAAAAGCCTCCAGCTATTATTTCTTCATATAAGATTTCTGCTTGCTTCTCTCTCTTCTTCTGGTTCCTCTGTAATGTGACTGTTACTATATTTGATGTTGTCCCAGAGATCTTTTAACCTATTCTCATTTTTATTTTATTTTATTTTTAAATTTTGTTAAAGATTTATTTATTTATTCATGAGAGACACAGACTGAGAGTGGGAGGCAGAGACACAGGCAGAGGGATAAGCAGGCTCCTTGCAGGGAGCCCGATGGGGGACTTGATCCTGGATCCTAGGATCACGACCAGAGCTGGAGGCAGGTGCCCAACCAGGAAGCTAGCCAGGCATCCCTCATTTTTAAATTATCACCATCATCATTATTATTATCATCTGCTTTTTGCTATTTAGCTTGGGTGCCTTCCATTACCCTATCTCCCAGATCTCTGTGTAGAAAACAAAGTAATGCCCCTTTTTTGTTTTTCTTCTTAAGCTATTTACATTCTGCTGTGAAGTCTTAAACTTTCAAAATAGTGTATCATGATCCTTTTGATGCCAGGATGGATTATATGGTGAGTTATAAAGACAAATTAATCTGTGTTTCAAACTTGTCCATAGCTGTGTTATTAACCAACTAATAGTTTATTCCATTGAGCTTTATATTTTGTTTATAAGATGGTTATAATAATACATGTAACATAGTTGGTAATAAGTAGCTGTTTAATAAAGGTTAGTTATTTGTTTAATAAGGAAACTATAAGGGCAAGAGCAAACCTGAAATCATGTATACTTTCTTTCTATTATGTCATTCAAAGAACTCATAGCTCTCAGATGGAATGCAGATAACATTAAAGTAGAATTATTGTAAAAATTAAATAAGATCAGGTACATTAGATATATACATAAAACCAGATCCATAATATCTGAAATGTGTCTGTTACTTAGGTTCTGAGTAAGTGGTAGATTTTTTTTCATTATCATTATACTATCATCATCGAAACAATATGCAAAACAGAGAATTGCACAATAGTTTAATCTTGAAGGTGCCAATTTGTCATGTCATAATGATTACTAAAGCTATGAGTACATTTCAGGGAATAGAGAAGACTTTGTGCTGGTTTGCATGATAATGGAAGAATGGTATTAAACTTGGTCATTTATGCAAGGTAGCAAGATGTTTTCCATAAGAGGCAAATACTCTCTACATGTTAGATACTTGTATCAGCTAAGGTCAATTTTACAAATGGAAAAATTGATCCTAGTAATAGTAGTAAATACTCTAGAAAATCTCAACCAAAACAATAAAACAAAAATTCAAATTATCACCTCAATTATTTCACATCTTGAATAGACCATATTCCAAACAAAGTTTCCTTTCTAGTCATTTTAAAACTATTTATTATCATGTATGCATACTTTTAGTGGCAAATGGATAAAGAAAGATGATTTAAAATTATAAGGTCTAACATTTAAAAAAATTTAATTTAAACTCAATTTAGTTAACATATAGTGTATTATTAATTTCAGGGGTAGAATTTAGTGATTCATCAGTTTCATATAACACTCAGTGCTCATTACATCAAGTGCTCTCCTTAATGCCCATCACCCAATTATCCCATCACCCCATCCACCTTCCCTCCAGCAACCCTGTTTGTTTCCCATAGTTAAGAGTCTCTTGAAGTCTAACATTTTGATTAGAGTAAAATAATAATTGAAAATTAACAAACATGCTATTTGCCCTTTAGCAGCTTTACTTCTCAGAACAAGAATATTTTTCTGGTAAATTAGAAAAAAAAAATCATTCTATAAAATAATTGAGGACACAAAAACATTCTGCTTCTCGGAATTTTAGGTACTCTAAACCACTTCATCCAAAATCTATGAACACATAATTAATAAACTAGCATTTTATTAAAAACTAGAAATTTAATTTTATATGATTCTACTTTTTAAAATTCTCTACATTCATTTGTATTACAATAAAATAGTAGTAAATTATCATTTTATATTTGATACTCTTTTTTTACCTCTACACTGAAGTAGAAGTCAAAGAAATATCACAACAAATTTGATACTTGCTTTTCATGTAAATCATAGTGTTTGAGCCATTTCCTGAAGTTCCTACTTATGTAGATTACCAGAGGTCTATTGTTCTGTAAAATATTAGTAAAGCACTTAATTGTAAACCTAAAGATTACAGGATGATGGGGAAATAATCTAAGAGTTATGAGCTTCAGATTTTAATGTTTAAGAAGTAAGAGAGTATACTTCATCTTTCTCACAAATTTAATATGAGGGTACTTACAATCAGAGCATGAGCAATCTGAACTAGTTATAGAGATTCACCCTTGAAGTATGATGAAAGTGTGAAAGATGGTGATGACCAGGAAAGAAGTTATGACATAAATTTTACTCAATTCAGTCATAATACCATCTAAACATGTCAGGAGTGGAAGAGGACCTCATGCAATTGTTTCACCAAATAACCATGTTTACAAGTTTAGTTTATAAAAATGCATATTTGAGAGTTAAAAGCATAGCTAGTAACAATAACCAAACATAGCTTTTTGACACCAGGTTTTCAACTTTTTATAATCATTCAAAAGAAGCCAAATAAGAACAATAATTAAACTCAAAGAATAAACCATGTTAAATTTTTAAGAATTATGAAAAAGAAAACCTTGATTTCAGAGCTTCCTTAAGGGGCATATATTTAGAAAATTAAGCATCATGATTAATAATAAATATATATAAAAAAGAACCTCTGAGGAGGTTTAAAATATTTAGGGTATTATTTTTCCTTACAGGCCTATTATTATTTCATTATGATAGGAACCTCCTATTATTGTTCAAATCAAATCTTGTCATCCTTACCATTTGCAATCAGCTCTCCAGGTTCTGCATCAGTTGACCCAATGTAGACATGGTCTCCCTACCTATCTCCTTCATCACTGATACAATGCTTTCCCACTCAGATAGTTAACTTTCTATCTGCATATGTATCATTTCTGCAGGTGTCTAAGCAAGAAAAAAAAAATAAAGAATTGATAGAGTCTCTCCCATAAAACTATAGTAGGTGTTGATGTATATTCAGACAAATAGATCATTATACTGATTAGAGAGCAGAGCAAAGAAATCCAGATATTTATGAGAACTTAATATATGACACAATAGGCAGTAATAATCCATAATACTATTGAAAAATGGGTATCCATATGGGAACAAAACAAGTAAATTTGATGGTTTTCTCTTACCATAAACAAAATTTTATTTTAGAAGGATTAAAGACTTAAATATGATGTTAGGATAGGGAAAGGTTTCCTTAATTAAAAAAGGAAAACAATTATTAGATTATATAAAAAAGGAGACAATACTGGAAATACTGATAAATTGCATTACCATAAATTTATAAACTGAAAAGATACATAAAAACTGGAAGGTGTTTTTGCAACACATATAACAAGAACATATGTACTTATATAAAATATGAACTATATATAAAACATAAAATGTGACATATGAAACAAAAATATTATATGAGTTTATGTTATATAAAAATTATTTTTAAACGTCTTTTAAAGTCACTAAAATCAAAACAAGTGGGAAAAATATCTAGGGACTGACCAAGTAAGAATTTTACTTCCATATAAGTGACAAAATAAAAATGTACTCAATCTCATTTGTAATTTGGAAATACAAACTGAGCTAAAAATTAATTTGGCAAATATTTTAAAATGCATGACTACACAGTGGGTTGATAAAGATATGGATAAGAGACATTTTATTTGACTTTGGTTGAAATAAGACATATATGAGAATACAGATACCCTTGGAATATACTCTATCTTACTAATTTGAATGAGGAGACCTGTTACAAGAATACTTATCAAGCTACTGCTTGTAATTGGAAAAAAATGTGTGAAAAGCCTCAAATGTCCAATGACAATATAATGGATATATCTGTCATATATTTATACAGTAAAATATAATGTCTTATTTTAGTGATTAAGAATGAGACCTCTGAAGTCAGATTTTATAGATCTGAAACACAGGTCTGCTACTAATTATTCTATAATTATCTCACTTCTCCATATTTCAGTCTGCTCATATATAAAATATTGAAGAGAGTTTCTAGCACTTATGGTTCTTATAGAAATAAATGAATTTGTATATGAAAAGAGTTTAGAACAATTTCTGGAACATAATAAGCACTACAGGAGCATTAGTTCTTCTCTTATTGTTTTGTACAATGATGAAAATGAATAAAACTGCTTCATGGATGTTCACATGGGGGAATGAATGACATTCTTTAACATAATGTTGTTGTTTTTTTTTTAAAGATTTTATTTACTTATTCATGAGAGACACAGAGAAAGGCAGAGACACAGGCAGAGGGAGAAGCAGGCTCCATGCAGGAAGCCTGATGTGGGACTCGATCCCGGGACTCCAGGATCATGCCCTGGGATGAAGGCAGGCGCCAAACCACTGAGCCACCCAGGGATCCCCTAACATAATGTTAAATAATAAAAATGAGTGCCAGAAAAACATACACAATATGATACCATTTATATAAAGTTCCAAAACAATAATAATTCAAACAAGATAGCATTTGAGTATACTTACATTTATGGTGAAACTAAAAAGAAAGTAGAAAAGCAATTATGTATTTCATCAAAGCAATAACCTCTGAGTAAGGCTGAAAGATGGAACAGTGGCAAGAAGCATACAGGAGACTTTCAAGAGAGCAGTCATTTCATATGTTTTAATTGGGTAGTGAGTATACCAGTCATTCATTATGTACTACTGATAGGTTACAGATTATTTTATAATGTACACTATTTTGAACAAAATTGAAAAAGATGATGCATAACCACATAGCATATACATTTTCAGTATTACTAGAAGTAGGGTGATAAATCATCCCTGTTTGCCTTAAACTTAAGGGTTTTCCAGAATGCTATATTTCAGCGGTAAAATTGGGACAGTCACAGGAAAGCTAAGAGGGTCAGTCACCCTAGAACTAATTCTTTTTTAACTCTTTTTTTCCTTTTTGCTTCCACTTTTTTTTAAATATTAAATTATAATTGACATACAATGTTATATTAGTTTCAAGTGTACAATATATTGATTCAACAATTCTATACATTACTCCATGCTCACCATGGTAAGTGTAGTCACAATATGTTGCCACACAATGTTACTGAATATTATTGACTATATTCCCTCTTCCATACTTTTCATCTCCATGACTTATTTATCTTATAACTAGAAGTTTGTACCTCTTAATCCTATCTATTTCACCAATTATGCTATCCACCTAACCTCTACCAACCACCAATTTGTTATCTGTATTTAAAATTCTGTTTTTTGGCTTTTTTGGGGGGAGGGGGGTTCCACACATAGGTAAAATCATATGGTGTTTGTCATTCTCCGTTTGACTTATTTCACTTAGCATAATATCTTCTAGGCCCATCCATGTGGTTGCGAATGGCAAGATATCATTCTTTTTATGGCTGTGCGTTATTCCATTGTATATATACTACTTCTTTATCCATTCATCTATCAGTAAACACTTCCCGATGTTTCCATATCTTGTCTATTGTGAATAATGCTGTAAGAACCATAGGACTGCATAAATCTTTTTAAATTAATGTTTTCATTCTTTTTGGGTAACTACCAAGTAATGTGGTTATGGATCATATGAGATTTCAATTATTAATTTTTTGAGGATACTTCATACTGTTTTCCAAAGTGATTGCATTAATTTGTATTTCTATAAATAATACATAATGTTTCTCTTTTCTTCACATCTTGGCCAACAATTATTATTTGTCTTTTTGATACTAGCTATTCTGACTAGTGTTAGATGATGCCTCATTATGATATTTGTTTTCATTTTCCTGACAATCAGTGAAATTCAACATCTTTTCATGTGTATGTTGGTCATCTGTATGTCTTTAGAAAGATATCTGCCCAGGTCCTCTACCCATTTTTTAATCTGAATGTTTGTTTTTTTGGTGTTGAGTTGTATAAGTTTTTTAAATATATTTTTGATATTAACCCTTATAAAATATATCATTTAAAAATATCTTATAGGGTTCCCCGGGTGGCTCAGTGGTTTAGTCCCTGCCTTTAGCCCGGGGCGTGATCCTGGAGTCCTGAGATCGAGCCCCACATCAGGCTCCCTGTATGGAGCCTACTTCTCCCTCTGCCTGTGTCTCTGCCTCTCTCTCTCTATGTGTGTGTGTGTCTCATGAATAAATAAATAAAATCTTTAAAAAAATAAAATAAAAAAATAAAAATACCTTCTACAATTCAGTAAGTTACCTTTTCATTTTGTTAATGGTTTCCTTTATTGTGCAAAAGCCTTTTATTATGGTGTAGTCCCAACAGTTTATTTTGCTTTTGTTTCCCTTGCCTTGAAGAGGCATGTCCATAAATCTCTTGCTGAGGTTGATGTCCAAGAGACCACTGCCTGTTTTCTTTTTGGTGTTTTTATAGTTTCAGGTCTCACATTTAGGTCTTTGATCAATTTTAAGTTTATTTTGGTGTATAGTGTAGGAAAGTGGTTCAGTTTAATTCTTTTACATGCAGCTGTCCAGTTTTCCCAACACCATTTATTGAAAAGAGTGTCTTTCCTCCATTGTATGTTATCCCCTTTTGGTCATACACTAATTGGCCATATAGGCATGGGTTACTTTCTGAGTTCTCAATCCTATTCCTTTGATCTATATGTCTCTTTTTTTGTCTCGGTAGTATACTGTTTGGTTACTATAGTTTTGTAGTATATCTTAAATATGGGATTATGATAACTTTGTTCTTCTGTTTCAATATTTTTTTGGCTATTCAAGGTCTTTTGTAGTTCCATACAAATTTTAGGATTATTTGTTGTAGATACATTTAAAATACTATTGGTATTTTGACAGGTGTTGAATTAAATATGTAGATTTTTAGGTAGTATGGGCATCTTAATATTAATTTTTCACATCTATAAGTATGGGATATTTTTCCATTCTTTTGTGTCATTTCCAGTTTCTTTCATCAGTATTATAGGTGTTTTGTCTCGTTTGTTTTTTACAATTTTAGATTTTTATTTTAAGCTTTAATTTAAACTCCAGGTGGTTAACATGCAGTGTAATATTACTTTTAGGTGCATCATGCAGTGATTCAAACTTCCATATGACACTGGATGCTCATTACAAGTACACTCCTTAATCTCCATCACCTGTTTAACCCATCCTGCTACCCTTTTCTCCTCTAGTAACCATCATTTATTTCTATAGTTTAGAGGCTGTTTCTTGTTTTGCCTCCCTCTCTTTTTTCTCCCCTTTGTTCATTTGTTTTGTTTCTTAAATTCTACATATGAGTGAAACCATATGGTAATTGTCTTTGTCTAACTGAATTATTTTGCTTAGCATAATATTCCCTAGGTCCTCCATGGTATTGCAAATGATTTTTGATGAAAACAATGAAATGTAAATGAAAAAGATATGTCATTCTTTTTTATGGATGAGTAATTTTTCATTATATATATATCACTTCTTTATACATGCAACAGTGGATGTACACTTAGGAGGTTTCCATAAATTGGCTATTGTAGAGAATGTTGCTATAAACATCAGGGTGCATGTATACCTTTGAATTAGTATTTTTGCATTTTGGGTAAATATCTAGTAGCATAATTGCTGGTTGTAGGGTAGTTCTATTCTAAACTTTCTGAGGAACTTCCATACTATTTTCCAGAGTGGTTATAGAAGTTTGCATTCCACTACCAATGCGAGAGAGTTCCCCTTTCTCTGCATCCTTGCCTACATCTATTGTTTCCTGTGTTGTTAATTTTGGCCATTCTGACAGGTGTGAGGTGATAGCCTATTGTAGTTGTGATTTGTTTTTCCTTGATGATCAGTGATGTTGAACATTTTTTCATGGGTCTGTTATGTATGTCTTTGGAAAAAAAATTGATTCATGTCTTCTGCCCATTTCTTAACTGGATTGTTTTTTGGGTATTGAGTTTTATAAGTTCTTTACAGATTTTGCATACTAACCCTTCATCAGATATGTCATTTTCCTGATCCTGGAGTCCTGGGATCGAGTCCCATGTCAGGGTCTCTGCATGGAGCCTGCTTCTCCCTCTGCCTGTGTCTCTGCCTCTCTCTCTCTCTCATTAATAATAAATAAATAAAATCTTAAAAAAAATATCATTTGCAAACATCTTCTCCCATTCCTTCAGTTGCTTTTTAGTTTTGCTAATTGTTTCCTTGAATGTGCAGAAGTTTTATTTTTTTTTTATTTTTTACTTATTATTCTAGTAGTTCATTTTTGAATGAACTAGTAAGAGATATATCTAGTAAGAAGTTGCTATGGCCAATATCAAAGTGGTTACAGCCTGTGTTCTCCTCTAGGATTTTTATGGTTTCAAGTCTCATATTTAGCTCTTTAATACATTTTGACTTTATTTTTGTGTAAGAAAGTGTTCCAATTTCATTCTTCTGCATGTTGCTGTCCAGTTTTCCCAACACTATTTGTTCAAAAGATTGTCTTTTTCCCACTGAAAACTCTTTCCTCTTTTGTGAAAGATTAATTGACTGTATAGTTGTGGGTTTATTTCAGGGGTTTCTGTTTTGTTCCATTGATCTATGTGTCTGTTTTTGTACCAGTATCATACTGTTTGATTACTATGGCTTTGTAATATAACTCGAAGTCTAGAATTATGAAGCCTCCAGCTTTGCTTTGCTTTTCCAGGGTTGCTTTGGCTATTCAGGGACTACTGAGAAGTCTGATTAAAGACTTACAAGTTTTATTTAGCTTTTCAGAGAACAAGCTCTTGATTTCATTGATTTTTTCAATCGTTTTAAGCCTCTATTTAATTTATTTCTGCTCTGATCTTTATTATTTCCTTCCTTTTGCTAGGTTTGGGTTAGTCTTCTTTTTCTAGTTTCTTTAAGTGTAAGGTTAGTTTGCTTATATGAGATATTTCCTGTTTCTTGAGGTAGATCTATACTGCCATAAAGTTCCCTCCTAGAACTGCTTTTACTGCATTCTAAAGATTTTTAACTGCTCTGTTTTCATTTTCATTTGTCTTCATGTATTTTTAAAAATTTCCTCCTTGATTTCTTCATTGACCCATTGGTTGTTTAGTAGCATGTTGTTTAGCTTCCATGTGTTTTTGTTTCTTCCAAGTTTTTTCTTGTAATTGATTTCTAATTTCAATCTTTTGTGGTCAGAAAATATGCTTAATATTATTTTAATATTTAAATTTATAGACACTTATTTTGCAGACTAACGTGATGTATTCTGGAAAATGTTTCATGTGTGCTTGAAAAAAAAGTGTGTTCTGCTATGATATATATATACTATATATATTGTATATGCAATATATACACATATCCACATATAAATTACCATATATGCATAATAATATATATACCCATATATATATTATATTACATATATTAGGTCCATTTGGTCTAATGGATTGTTCAAAGGCATTGTTCCTTGGTGATTTTCTGTGTGGATGATCTATCCATTGATGTAATTGGGATCTTAAAATCTACTATGATTGCATTTTATCCATTTCTCCCTTTATGTCTCTCTTTAGGTTAATCTTTGTTTTATGATTACATGCTCAATTTTAAATGCATAGATATTTACAGTTGTTATATCTTCTTGTTTAGATTGATGCCTTTATCATTATGTAATGCCCTTCTTTGTCTCTTTTTACAGTGTTTGTTTTAAAGTCTATTTTGTTGGAGAAAGTATTGCTACGTTGGTTCTTTTTTTCTTTTTCTTTTTTAGGTTTCCATTTGCATAAAATATCATTTTACATTTCTTCACTTTCAATCTGCATGTGTCTTTAGGTCTGAAGTGAAACTTGTAGGCAGCATATAGATTGATCTTACTTTTTATCTACTCAGTTATCTTATGTTTTTAACTGGAACATTAATCAATTTATATTTAAAGTAATTATTGATAGGTATGTACTTATTGTCATTTTGTGAATTGTTTTACAGTTATTTTTGTAATTCTCTGTTATCTTCTTCTTTTCTGTTTCTCTCCTCTTGTGGCTTCACAGATTTTTTTTTGTTTTTGTTTTTTTTGTTTTTTTTTTTTTAGTATTATGCTTGCATTCCTTTCTCTTATCTATTATAGGTTTTTGTTAGTGGTTACTCTTGCATTCATAATAAATATCCTATGTGAATAGTAGCCTATGTTAAGTTGATGGTTTCTTAATTTCAAACAAGTTCTAAAAGCACTAAATTTTTACTTCTCATTTTATGCATATAATGCTAAATTTTACATCTGTTTGTGTGTGTGTGTGTATCTCTTGACTAATTTTCATACATATGATTGATTTTACTACTTTTGTGTTTTAACCTCTACACTGGCTTTATAAGTAATTAATCTACTACCTTTAGTATATTTCATTTTTACCTGTGCAATTGTTTTTCTTTTCATAATTTACTACTTCTAGTTATTGCTTTTCCTTTAAAAAAAAAAAGATTTTATTTGTTTATTCATGAGAGACACAGAGAGAAAGAGACAGGCAGAGACATAGGCAGAAGGACAAGAAGGCTCCATGCAGGAAGCCCAATGTGGGACTGGATCCTGGGACTCAATCCTGGGACTTCAGGATTATACCCTGAGCCAAAGGCAGATGCTCAATCGCTCAGCCACCCAGGCGTCCCTCTAGTTATTGCTTCTCCTTTCCACATAATGAATTTCTTTTAACATTTCTTTTAAGACTGATTTGTGATGAATTCCTTTAACTTTTATTTGTCTGGTAAACTATTTGTCTTTCAATTCTGAATGGCAACTTTGCTACTTAGAGTATTCCTGTTTGTAGGGTTTTTTTTCAGTACTTTGAATACATTATGCCACTCCCTTTTGGGTTATAGTTTCTCCTAAAAATTAGCTAAGAACCTGATGGGGTTTCATTTGTACCTAACTGTTCTCTTTTCAAGGTAGCAATACTTTCTCTTGCTGCTGTTAAGATTTTCTATTAAACATTACTTTTTGCCATTTTAATTATTATGTGTCTTGGTTTGGACCTCTGTGGGTTCATCTTATTTGGGGTTTCTGTATTTTCTGGACCTGGATAGTTGTTCCTTCCCTAGAGTAGGGATATTTTCAGTTGTTTTTTTTTTCAAGTTTTCTTTTCAAGTTTTCTGCCCCCTTCTCTCTTCTTTTTTGGGGATCTCTATAATGCAAATATTATTAGTCTCGATGATGTCACACAGAGTTCCATTAACTTATTTTGTTTTTTATTATTCTTTTTTTTTCATTTTGCTGTTCAACTAGATTGCTTTCTATTATTGTGTCTTTCAGAGTACAGATGTGTTATAATCTATTATAGGTTTCCTTACTGTATTTTCATTTATTATATTCTTCAATTCTCATGAGTTCTTTTTTATACTTTCTATTTTTTAAGTTCTCACTGAGTTAATCCCCTTTTTTCAAATCCAGCAAGTAACTTTACAATCATTACTTTGAATATTTTATCAGGTATTTGCTTATTTCCATATCATTTAGCTCTTTTGTTGTGACTTTTTATTGTTCTTTCCTTTGGGCATATCCTCTTTGTTCATTTGTCTAATAACTGTCTGTGTTTGTTTTTATGTACTAAGTATGTCAGGTGCATCATCTCATCTTGAAAGTAGTAACCATATGTAGAAGAGGTCCTGTGGTGCCCTATAGTCAAACCATCCTTGTCACTAAAACTCCAGAATGTCCCCTATGTTGGCTATGTGTGCTTCCTGTTGTGGCTGAGCTGCAATTGTGTTCAGCCCAGCCAGCTACAATTTGCCTGCTGTGGATACACTGGGCAGGATTCAGTCCCTTTGCTGTTAAAAGGCATGGCTGTGGCCACAGCAGGCTTATTGGTGGATGATGCTGGCACTCAGCTTCGCTGTCTATAATTAGCCTCTCTGCACAAGTAGGACCATCGAAGGATATGGCTTCTCTCTTCTCACCTCACCAGGGAAGGAGTCATTTTGGGGTGTTATATGTCTTGGCTTGGGCTGACTTCTGGGTATAATGGGGTAAGAGCCACTTTGCCAAGATGCAGTGGTGAGATGGGTGTGCCGGAGAGCTCTGGGGAAGGGTACATGTGCTAGCAAGATAGATGGTGAGTATTAACACTGGCTTCTGCAAGTGTCCAGCTTTCTGGGGTGAGGGTGGGGAACAGAAATGGTGCCCCTTAGCATTTTTGTTCACAGGGAACTCTACTGCAGGTCCCTGCCCCCCAGCATACATTCTATGATTAATTAATAAATCTTCATATTTGCCACAGGCACTTTTCAATCTGCTTCTCCTACTTTGCTGTTTTCCACTGAATACCTTTTTCAATGCTTTTTGTGTGCTATTAAAAAATCCTTAGTTAACTTTTTCCTCAAAAAGAGTGTCAGCATTGGGATCCCTGGGTGGCGCAGCGGTTTGGCGCCTGCCTTTGGCCCAGGGCACGATCCTGGAGACCCAGGATCGAATCCCACGTCGGGCTCCCGGTGCATGGAGCCTGCTTCTCCCTCTGCCTGTGCCTCTGCCTCTCTCTCTCTGTGACTATCATAAATAAAAAAAAAAAAAAAAAATTAAAACAAAAAGAGTGTCAGCATTAATATTTAGGTCAATGATCCATTTTTGTTTAACTTTCATAAATAATGTGAGGAAATAGCTTATATTCATTTATTTATGTATGCATTTATGTGTTTATTTACTGATTTATCCATTGTGCATATGGCCACTCAATTGCTTCAGTATTATTTTTTTTTGAAAAGTGATATTCTATTTCACTGCTTTTCATGGCATCTTGGTCAAAAGTCAGTTACAACATATATATATAGACATACTTCTTGACACTATTCTTTCCTTCTTATCTACAAGTCTTTTTTTTTAATGCCAATGTCAAGTAGTCTTTACTCTAGACTTATAATAAATTTTGATATCAGATAATGTAAGCTCTCCAAGGGTTTTTTTTCAAAATTACTTTGGCTAACTTAGGTTCTTTACATTTCCGTGTAAACTGTACAATGGACTCATCAATTTCTACAATGTAGCCTGCTGAGATTTTTATAGGGATTGTGTTGAACCTCTAGAGCATCACAGAGAGAATTAGCATTTTAAGGAAAGCTGAAATATTCCAAGCAACAAAGTGTATCTTTCCATTTATTTAGTGCTTATTTAATTTTTTGTCAGGAATACATTGTACTTTTCAATTTACTAGACTTCACTTGTTTTATCAAACATATTTCCAATTTATTATGTCTTTAATTCTACTGTAAATACTATTCATTAAAATATTATCTCCAGCTGAACATTGCTAGTATGAAAAATACCATCAGTTGTTACGTGTTGACTTTGTACCCTACTAGGATGTTTTTGCTGGTTCCTTAGAATTTTCTGCATAGACAATTATGTTTCTAGATTCTGTGCATCAAGTTATTGATACTTCTTCCTTTGCCATCTAATTGCATTTTGTCAGCCACTCCTTACCTCCACAAGGCACTGGTTAAGACCATCAAACTTTAAAAAAATACAATATGGTGAATTATATTGATTTTCAAATGTTACATCAACTTTGCATTCCTGGGGAAATATGCCCCCCATAGTTTTTGTTGTATATTGTTAAATATGACTTATTAAAACTTTGTCAGGAAATTTTGTTTGTTGTTTTTAAGATTTTATTTATTTATTCATGATAGTCACACAGAGAGAGAGGCAGAGACATAGGCAGAGGGAGAAGCAGGCTCCATGCAGGGAGCCCGACGTGGGATTCGATCCCGCATCTCCAGGATTGTGCCCTGGGCCAAAGGCAGGCGCTAAACATCTGCGCCACCCAGGGATCCCTGTCAGGAAATTTTGTGTCTGTATTTATGACATATACTGATTTATAGTTCTCTCAGAATTTCTTCTTCTGGTTTAATATTAGGGAATTGTTGATCTCACAGAATAAAATTATGTGCAGATTTGATAATATTTCTTTATTAAATTTTGAATAAGTTAATAGTGAAAACATCAAGGATTGGAATTTTCCTCAAAGAAAATGTTCCACTGTATCCAACTTCTTCTTTTGATTGATTGATTTTGTATATATATATTTTTATTGGAGTTCGAGATGCCAACGTATAGCATAACACCCAGGGCTCATCCTATCAAGTGCCCCCCTCAGTGCCCATCACCCAGTCACCCCAACACCCCCACCTCCCTTTCCACCACCCCTTGTTTGTTTCCTAGTGTTAGGAGTCTCTCATGTTCTGTCTCTCTCTCTGATATTTCCCACTCATTTTCTCTCCTTTCCCGTTTATTTCCTTTCACTATTTTTTACATTCCCCAAATTAATGAGACCATATAATGTTTGTCCTTCTCCTATTGACTTATTTCACTCAGCATAATACCCTCCAGTTCCATCCACATTGAAGCAAATGGTGGGTATTTATCGTTTCTAATGGCTCAGTAATATCCCATTGTACACATATCTCTATCCATTCATCTTTCGATGGACACCGAGGCTCCTTCCACAATTTGGCTATTGTGGACATTGCTGCTATAAACATTGGGGTACAGATGTCCTGCCGTTTCACTGCATCTATATCTTTGGGATAAATCCCCAGCAGTGCAATTGCTGGGTCATAGGGTAGCTCTATTTTTAACTCTTTGAGGAACCTCCACACAGTTTTCCAGAGTGGCTGTAGCAGTTCACATTCTCACCAACAGTGCAAAAGTGTTCCCCTTTCTCCACATCCTCTCCAACATTTGTTGTTTCCTGTCTTGTTAATTTTCCCCATTCTCACTGGTGTGAGGTGGTATCTCATTGTGGTTTTGATTTGTATTTCCCTGATGGCAAGTGATGTGGAGCATTTTCTCATGTGCTTGTTGGCCATGTCTATGTCTTCCTCTGTGAAAATTCTGTTTGTGACTTTTGCCCATTTCATGATTGGATTATTTGTTTCTTGGGTGTTGAGTTAATAAGTTCTTTATAGATCTTGGATACTAGCCCTTTATCTGATCTGTCATTTGCCAATATCTTCTCCCATTCTGTAGGTTGTCTTTTAGTTTGCTGTGCAGAAGCTTTTTAACTAGTTTAAGTTCCCATAGTTCATTTTTGCTTTTGTTTTCCTTGCCTTCATAGATATATCTTGCAAGAAGTTGCTGTGGCCAAGTTCAAAAAGGGTGTTGTCTGTGTTCAAAAGAAATAAAAGGCGTTCAAACCGGCAAAGAAGTCAAACTCTCCTTCTTTGCAGATGACATGATACTGTACATAGAAACCCCAAAGACTCCACCCCAAGATTGATAGAACTCATACAGCAATTCAGTAGTGTGACAGGATACAAAATCAATGCCCAGAAGTCAGTGGCATTTCTATACACTAACAATGAAACTGAACAAAGAGAAATTAAGGAGTCAATCTCATTTACAATTGCACCCAAAAGCATAAGATACCTAGGAATAAACCTAACCAAAGAGGTAAAGGATCTATACTCTAAAAACTACAGAACACTTCTGAAAGAAATTGAGGAAGACACAAAGAGGTGGAAAAATATTCCATGCTCATGAATTGGAAGAATTAATATTGTGAAAATGTCAATGCTACCCAGGGCAAATTACACATTCAGTGCAATCCCTATCAAAATACCATGGGATTTTTTCAGAGAGTTGGAACAGATAATCTTAACATTTGTGTGGAATCAGAGAAGACCCCAAATAGCCAGGAGAATATTGAAAAAGAAAACCAGAGCCGGGGGCATCACAATGCCAGATTTCACATTGCACTACAAAGCTGTGGTCATCTAGACAGTTTGGTACTGGCACAAAAACAGACACATAGATCAATGGAACAGAATAGAGAATCCAGAAATGGACCCTCAGTTCTATGGTCAACTAATATTCGACAAAGCAGGAAAGAGTATCCATTGGAAAAAGGGCCGTCTCTTCAATAAATGGTGCTGGGAAAACTGAATGAAACTAGACCATTCTCTTACACCATACACAACGATAAACTCAAAATGGATGAAAGATCTAACTGTGATACAAGAATCCATCAAAATCCTAGATGAGAACAAAGGCAACACCCTTTTTGAACTTGGCCACAGAGCTTCTTGCAAGATACATCTAAGTATACAACTTCTTTAGTAGATAGGAGGCTACTCAGTTTATGTATCACTTTTTACAAGTGCTTTGGTAATGAATCTATCTTTTTTCATCCATATTGTTGGATTTAAGCCTTTAAAATGTATATAATGTAGAATCTTCAAATATTCTCATTTTGTAATTTTTAATCTTCTCTCTTTTTTTCTTACGTGTCTAGAGAACTATTATTATGATTGTTTCAAGAAGTATCTTTGATTACATTATTTTTTTCTTATTTTTGTGTTGTCTATTTAATAATAGTCTTATCTTTATTATTAACCTTTGCTTACTTTGTTCTTATTTTTGAAATGTAATTATTGATATTTATTAAAATACTGCATCAAAATAATAAATATTTCTAAATTTAAAAATAATACTCTTTTTTAAAAATTGTATTTATTTATCCATGAGAGACTCAGAGAAAGGTACAGAGACATATGCAGAGGGAGAAGCAGGCTCCCCACAGGGAGCCTGATGTGGAACTCCATCCCAGGACCACGGGATCACAACTTGAGCCAAAGGCAGACACTCAACCACTGCGCCACTCAGGTGTCCCCCCACCCCCCAAATAATACCCTTAATGCCATCTCATAGAATAACCTGTGACAACTATGTCCTAATAATCTGTGAGGTCTAATCTTTTTTTCTCCTCTCCATCTATTTTTATTCACATACTCACATATACATATAGATGCATAGGTACACATACAAAACTCTTTTTTGAGTCACTTTTGGTGAAGAATGCAATAAAAATAATATAGTGAAGCATATGAACTACAAATTTTTCTAATATCTACTTAAACGGAGATAGATATTTATATAAAAATGGAATTTAAGTCAATAATAATAAAAATGCCACATCAAAAAATATTTTAGTCCAATCCAATGATGAATAAATAATCACTAAGTACATATTCTCTCTTGGAATCTTTTGATATTTAAACAGCAATGATATGCAGTCTGCATTCAGAATGCATGTTCATTTATGATTCCCATGAGGCTGCAGAAATCTTCCACATTTTGGGTTTGAGTAGATATTAGTGTAGGAGAAATTCCAACATAACAGAAGTACTAAAGGACATGTCCAATTTCCCTTCTTGAATCATTTGGGCTTGGCAATCTATAAGATTAGAGATTATAGAGAAAGCTGAACAAGAGTTCACCAGCAACAAGAAATTGAAATTCTCCTTAAATTCATACATGCTGCCCAGAATTTTTACAGCTTCCTAGAAATTGTACTAATTCCAGATAACATAGCAATAATTTTCATTCACTGCAAATTCTGCTAACAACTCTTGTCAGCAAGAAGAGGAAATAGATTTGACCTATTTATTCACTAAGATTGTACTACCTGGAAAGAATTTCTGAGATACTTTAATTCCTCATAGAAATTCTAGTAGTTCTGGTTAACATATGAATTACAGAGAAATAATATGCCATTTTCTGGCTTGTTCTGAATTTACAAAAGTTAATAACAAGTTAAGGAGATCAAAAATTTAATCGTGACCTTTTCTAGCATATATTAAAATGATCTTAGAGGGAAAAAAGTGAGCAGAACCATAGTTCATTGGGTTGGTTAAATGTCCCTTTTTACCAAGAAATTTTATAGTCTTTCATTCTACTTAACAACAACCAGCCCTTTATTCATAGTGTGCTATATAAGGTGATTGTTTTTCATAATATGCAAGAGCTACTCAGGCACAAATTTTGTTGAAACTCACAGAACTTTATATGAAAGGAGTCATGGAAAATATCTAGTTTAGTATCTTCAATTTTATATATAATGAAATTGCCCTCAGAAATCTCTTCAATTTACCACCTTGCCTTTTTTCCTTCATTTTCAAGCCTAATCACATTCTACATTAAAATGATAGGACATGCACATAGTCCCAAATTTTATCAGTTATGCATTGAATTTCAGCACTGATGCTCATCCATTTCTATAATTATATATTTGTGTGTGCTGCCAAAAATAATTGGCATTGGGTTTTTTAGGTAAAGTTAGTATATAATAATATATAAGTTTAGGTGTATAACATTATAATTCAACATCTGTATACATTACAAAAGTCTAGTTATCATCCATAAACATGCAGTTGACTCTCTTCACCAATTTTGCCCACCTCCCAACGCTGTTCTTTTCTGGTAACCATCCATTTGTTCTCTGTATTTATGAGTATGTTTTTGTGTTTTTTTTTTATTCTACTTATGAGTGAAATGAAAAAAATATATTTTTCTCTATCTAATTATTTTACCTAGCCTTAAGGCTCATCCATGTTGTCACAAATAGGAAGATTTCATTCATCTTTATGGTTGAGTACTCCACCATATATGTATACCACATTTTCTTTATTTGTTCATCTATCAATGGAAAAAGTAGGTCGCTTCCATATTTTGGGTATTATAAATAATGTTGCAGTGAACATAGGGGTATATATATATATATATCTTTTAAAATTAATCTTTTCATAATTTTTAGATAAATACCAAGAAGTAGCATAGCTAGGTCATATGGTAGATCTATTCTTAATTTTTTGAGGACTCTCCATGTTGTTTGCTATAGTGGTTGCACCAATTTATATTTCTACCAAGTGTGCAAGGATTTCCCTTTCCCCACATTCTCTCCCATATTTATTATTTGTCTTTTTGATAATAGCTATTCTAACTGATATGAAGTGATATCTCATTTTAATTTTAATTTCCATTTTTCTAATAATTTGTGATGTGGAACATTTTTTTCGTGTGCCTGTTGGCCATCTGTATCTTCTTTGGAAAAATGTCTGTTAGATTCCTATCTATTTGTTTTGTTTTGTTTTGTTTTAGTTTGGTTTTTAGTTTTTTATTTAAATCCCAGTTAGTGACATACAGTGTAATATTACTTTCAGATGTACAATACAGTGATTCAAGACTTCCATACAACACCCAGTGCTCATCACAAGGGTGCTCTTTAATCCTCATCACTTATTTAACCCATGCTCCCACCCACTTCCCTTTTGGTAACCATCAATTTGTTCTCTATAGTTAAGAGTCTGTTTCTTAGAGTGCCTGGATGGCTCAGCTGGTTGAACATCTGACTCTTGATTTTGACTCAGGTCATGATCTTTGGGTCATGGGATCAAGCTCCCTGTTGGTTTTGTGATCAGTGTGGAGTCTGCTTGTCACTCACCCTCTGTGCCTCCCCTTATTTTCTCTCTCTCTGAAGTAAATAATTAATTATTAAAATAATTTGTTTCTTAAATTCCACATATGAGAGAAATCGTATGGTATGTGTCTTTCTCTGACTGACTTATTTCACTCAGCAATAGTAGTCTTTAGCTCTATGCATGCCATTGCAAATGGCAAGATTTCATTCATTTTTATGGCTGAGTAATATTCAATTGTAAATATTCCACCACTTCTTTATCCATTCATCAATGCACACTTGGGCTGTTACCATAACTTGGCTATTGTAGATTATGCTAGTGTAAACATCAGGGTAAACATATCCCTTCAAATTAGTGTTTTTGTGTTATTTGGTAAATATCTAGTATTGCAATTGCTGGATTGTAGGGTAGTTCTATTTTCAAATTTTTGAGGAACCTCCATACTAATTTCCATACTCTGCCCCTTTTTTGTAGCTTTTTGATTCTCTATTGTTGAGTTTATGAGTTCTGTATATATTTTGTATAATAACCCCTAATTGGATATATGATTTGTAAATATCTTCTCCCATTCAGTGGTTTGCCTGTTTTTTTGTTTTGTTTTGTTTTTAAAGATTTTATTTATTTATTCATGAGACAGAGAGAGAGAGAGAGAGAAAGAGAAAGAGAGAGAGGCAGAGACATAGGCAGAGGGAGGAGCAGGCTCCACGCAGGGAGCCTAACATGGGACTGGATCCCAGGTCTCCAGGATCACACCCTGGGCTGAAGGTGGCGCTAAACCGCTGAGCCACCCAGGCTGCCCAGTGGTTTGCCTGTTTTAATGATTTTTTTTTTTGATGTAAAGATTTTTTTTTTAGTTTGATATAGTTACCTTAATTTATTTTTTATTTTATTACCCTTGCCTTTGGCATAAGATCTACAAATACATCACTAAGATCAACATCAAGTCTTGTTGCCTATGCTTTCTATTAAGAATTTTGTGATTGCAAGCCTTAAATTCAAATCTTTAATAAGTTTGGAGTAAATTATAGTGTATGTTATAAGATAAGGTCCAGTTTCATTCTTTTGCATGTGGCTAACCAGTTTTCCCAATACCATTTATTGAAGAGATAGCTATCCTTTCTCCATCGTGTGTTCTTGATTTTCTGTTATAAATTAAATTATTCATTTATGTGTGGATTTAGTTGAGTTCTCTATTCTGTGTCAGTGATCTATGTGTTTGTTTTTATGCCAGTACCATGCTGGTTTTGTTACTATCACTTTGTAGTATAGTTTGAAATCAGTAAGTGTGATACTTCCAACTTTGTTTTTCTTCCTTATGATTGCTTTAGCCACTCAGAATCATTTGTGGTTCCATACAAAGTTTAGAATTATTTGCTCTAGTTCTGTGGAAAATGCCACTGGAAAATAGGGATTTCATTGAATCCATATATTGCCTTGGGTTGTATGGACATTTTAACAATATTAATTATTTCATTCATGAGCACCAAATACATTTCTATTAATTTGTGTCTTCTTCAGTTTCTTTCATCAGTGTTATAGTTTTCAGAGTGCCAGTCTTTCACCTCCTTGGTTAAATGTATTCCTAGATATTTTACTATTTTCGATGTTAATGCAAATGGGATTGCTTTATTAATTTTTCTTTATGGTAGCTCATAATTAGTGTATAGGAATTCCATAAATGTCTGAATACAGACTTGTATCCTGTAACTTTACTGAATTCATTTTTAGTTCCACAGGTTTTTTTTTTTTTTTTTTAGTATAGATTTCAGGATTTTCTATGTATAGCATCATGTCATTTATAAATAAAAGCAATTTTACTTCTTCCTGTTTGATTTGGATGTGTTTCATTTCTCTTGTCTGATTGCTGCAGCTAGGACTTTCAGTACTGTGTTGAATAAAAGTGGCAAAAATGGGCATACTTGCCTTGTCCTTGGATCTTAAAGCTTTTAGTTTTTCACCATTAAGTGTGATGTTAGCTGTGGATTTTTCATATATGCCCTTTATTAAGTTGAGTTACAGTTCCTCTGTACTAACTGTTGAAAATTTTTGTGATAAATTAAGATTGAATTTTGTCAGATGCTTTTTCTGCATTTATTGAGGTGATCATATGATTTTTATTTTTCATTTTGTTAATGTGGTGTATTGAATTGATGGATTTGTGGATGTTGAACCATCCTTTGCATCCTTGGAATAAATACCACTTGATCATGGTGTATGATTCTTTCAAGGTTTTGTTGAATTTGGCTTGCCAATATTTTATTGAGGATTTTTACAGCTATATTCATCAAGGATGTTTGTCTATATTTTTTTGTGGTGCCTTTTTCTAGGTTTTGGTAATAAGATAATGCTGGCCTCATAAAATTAGTTTGGAAATGTTCTCTCCTCTTCAGTTTTTTGGAAAAGTTTCAGATAGATAGGGACTAAATCTCTGAATGTTTGATAGAATTCACTAATGAAATCATCTGATCATGGACTTTTATTTGTTTGGAATTTTGCCTTACTGATTCAATCTCCCTAAAAGAAAGGTTCCTGATTTATCAATTTTGTTTATCTTTTCAAAAAATCAGCTCTTAGTTTCATCAATCTTTTCTATTAGCTTTTTAATCCCCATTTTATTTACTTCTGCTATGCTTTTTATCATTTCTTTTTTCCTACTAACTTTGGGCTTTTTCTTTTTTTTTTTTTTGCTAGTTCTAGATATAAAGTTAAATTGTTAATTTGAGATTTCTCTTATTCCCTGAGGTAAGCCTGTATTGCTCTGATCTTCTTTCTTAAAATCATTTATATTGTATCTAATAGATTTTTATATGTTCTATTTGTGTTTTCATTTCTGTCTAGGTATTTTTTTGTTTTTCCTCTGATTTTGTTGATGACCCATTGGTGTTCAGTAGCATGTTTTTTAATCTCCACATTTTTGTATTTTTTTTCCAGTTTTCTTCTAATTGATTTTTACATTCATAACACTGTGGTCAGAAAAGATACCTGATATAATTTCAGTCATATTAACTTTACTGAGACTTCCTTTGTGGCCTAACATGTAATGTATCATGGAGAATGTCCTATATGTCTTTGAATAGAATGTGTATTCTGTTGTTTTTTGATAGAATGTTCTATTTATGTCTATTAAGTCCATCTGGTCTAATGTGCTATTTAAGGAGATATATCCTTTTGATCTTCTGTTTGGATGATATATTCAATTATTTAAGTTGGGTTTTGAAGTCCCCTGCTATTATCATGTTCCTGTCAATTTCTCCCTTTGGATTTGTTAAAGATTTATTTATTTATGTTTAGAGGAGGAGAGAGACCATGAATGAGTGAAGGAGGGGCAGAGGGAAAGGGAGAGAGTAGGAGAGAATCTCCAGCAGATTCCTGCTGAGCATGGAGCTCCATCTCAAGGTCGTGACCTGAGCCAAAACCAAGTCAGATGCTCAACCAACTGAGATGTCCAGGCTCCCCTGCGTTATACATTTTGGTTCTCCTATGTTGGAAGCATATATATTTATCAATGCTATCTCTCCTTACTAGATTGCTCTCTTTATTGTTGTATAATACCCTTCTTTGTTTTTTATTATAGTCTTTGTTTTAATGCCTATTTTGTCTGATCTGAGTATAGCAATACCAGATTCTTTTTGTTTCTTTTAGCATGAAATATCTTTTTCTTTCTTTCTTTCTTTTTTTTTTTTTTTGGAATATCTTTTTCTAACCCTTTACTTTCTGTCTCTATGTATCTTTAATTCTTAGTAAGTCTCTTGTAAAGCATAAAGAGATGGGTCCTTTTTATTTTTTTATTTTTAAAGATTTTATTTATTTATTCATGAAAGACAGAGAGAGAGAGAGAAACAGAGACACAGGCAGAGGGAGAAGCATGCTCCATGCAGGAAGTCTGATGTGGGACTCAATCCCGGGTCTCCAGGATCACTCCGTGGCTCAAAGGCAGGCATTAGGGAATATTATGAGCTCCTCTGACCCTAAGCCGGTGTTCATTTGACCTCTGTGTCTACCTGCCAACAGAACCTGGAGAAAACTTTACCATATGCAGGAAATTAAACAGAATCAGTGTGTTAGCCAAAGAATAAAAGATAAAAAAGAGCACTCCTCCTTTCCCTCCATTTTTGTAAAGTCAATCAATGAATTTCAGTCTGTCAGGATGGGTGGACCCAAGATCCAGTGAGTGATTCAGCTGATTCAAGGCTTATATTTTCCTTTATTTATCATCCATCCTCAATTAATGTAACTTCTTGTACTATTATGATTAATTTTATATAAAACCAGTTTACTTAAAAAAAAAAATGTGCCTATGTAATAAAGTCTACACACTGGCTAACTTTAAAAAAAGAAAAAAAAAAGCCACCCAGAGATCCCTGAGATGGGTCCTTTTTTTAAAAAAGATTTTGTTTATTTATTCATGAGAGAGAGGCAGGCGGAGACACAGGCAGAGAGAGAAGCAAGTTCCATGCAGGGAGCCTGATGTGGGACTCAGTCCTGGGACCGTGGGATCATGCCCTGAGCCAAAGGCAGATGCTCAACCGCTGAGCCACCCAGGCGTCCCAAGATGGGTCTTTTTAAAAAGAATTATCCATTCAGTCACTCCATGTCTTTTGATTGGAGAATATAGTGCATTTACATTTAAAGTAATTATTGATAGGTATACACTTATTATTTTGTTAATTGTTTTTTGTTTCTATAGTTTCTCTCTGTTTCTTTTTCTGTTTCTCTATTTCCTTGTGGTTTGATGACTTTCTTTAGCATTATGTTTAGGTTCCTTTCTCTTTCTCAATCTCTCTTCCTTTTTTTAATTTTTAAAATATTTTTGCTTGTGGTTATTGTGAAATTTGCATATAATAGCCTATGTATATAACCTTTGGTTTTAAGTTCATAGAAACTTATATTTGAGCACTTTCCAAACCATATTTTTACTCTTTCTCCCTTACATTTTATATTTTTGATGTCACATTTACATTTTTATTATGCATACATTAACTAATTATTGCAATTTTCACTGTGACTGCTTTTGTCTTTTAACCTTCATATTTGCTTTATAAATGATTGATCTACTATCTTTACTATATATTTACCTTTGCCATTGAAATTTTTACTTTTTTTTTTTTTTCAAGAGAGGGAGAGAGTGCAGGGAGTGAGGGAAAAGGAGGGAGGGGATCTTAGGCAGGCTCCAACCCCAGTGTGTAATCCAACATGGTGCCCAATCTCACAATCTGAGATCATAAACTTAGCCAAAATTAAGAGTTGGAGGCTTAATTGACTAAGCCACACAGATGTCCCAAGATTTTTACTTTTATAAACTCATTACTTATCTGTGCCACTGCTTTTAAGCTTAAATAAGTCTCTAAGATTTCTAGTAGGACTGATATAGTGGCAATGAACTCCTTTACAGTTTGCTTATCTGAAAAATCCTTAATATCCCTTTAATTCTGAATCATTGCTCGGTAGAAAATTCTTGGTTGGCAGTTTTTTTTCTTTTCCTTTCAACACTTTGAATATGTCATGTTACTCCATTTTAACCTGCAACTTTTTTGCTGAAAATTTAGCTGATAGCTTTATGAGGTTACACTTATTTCTTGCTACTTTTAAGATTTCTTTATTTAGTTTTTACCATTTTGATTATAATGTGTCTCAGTGTATATCTCTTGAGGTTTCTCTTATTTGGAACTCTCTGGAGTTCCCAAATATGAATGTTTGTTTTCCTTCAGCAGAAATGAGGGGAATTTTTAGCCATTAATTCTTCAAATAAAGTTCTTGGTCTTCTCTCTCTCTTCTCCTGTGACCCCTATAATATGAACATTATATTTAATGTTGTCCCAAAATTCCCTTAAAATATTTTATTTTTTAATTTTTTTTCCTTTGTCAATCTGTTTGAGTTATTTCCATTTTTATTTCCACCTCACTGATATGTTCTGCTTCATCAAGTCTGTTGTTGTACCCTTCTAGTATATTTTTCAGTGCATTTATTGTGTTCTTCAGTGCTGTAACTTCCGTTTGGTATAAAAAATATTTTTTATCTCTTCATACAGAAAGTTCAACTTCATATAGAAAGTTCAAGTGCACACTGTGCTCATTTTTCTCTCAAGGTTAGTGAACATCTTTAAGACCATTATTTTAGACTCCTGGTTAGGTAGATGACTTACCTCTGTTTCATTAAGGCCTTATTCTGTGGTTTTATCCTTTTTTTTTTTTTCCATTTAGAATACATTTCCTTGTCTCTTTATTTTGCCTGACTCCTTTGTGTTTAATTGTATTGGGCAAATTAGTTACCACTCCCAGTCTTGAAGGAATGATCTTGTGTAGGTGTCCTGTGGGGCTCAGAAGCACCATTTTCCAAAGCACCTGAACCAGGTCCTCAAGGGTTTTCTTTCTGTCAGGTGCCTGTGTCCACCTACTGTGATTGGATCACAACTATGGCTTGGGGTGGTAAGCAGGGCTGTCACTTGACCTGACTGTGTCATGCAGCCGCCCCCAAGGGTTAATGAAGCTCTTCACTGACTGGCTGTGACATGTAAGTATGACACAGAAGTGGATGGCCTCATACCTGGCCTGGTTGTGATATGCAGCTGTGTTATAAGTGGGGTTCTTGGCTGTCTTAGCTATAATACAGAGCTACATAATGGGTGTAGGTAGAGCCCTTAGAGGGGTGCACACTCTGGTGCAAACAGATTAGAGGGAAAATTCCAAATAGCTCTCACCATTGTCAGTATTAGAAGTTGGAATGAGGTCACAAAATGGCATCCACTGGTGTCTCTGCCCCAGAAAGAGTTCAAAAGATTTCCTGCTTCTCTTGCAGATGTTTTAAGATTAATTAGTGGGTTTCTTTCCCATACGGTCTATGTAATTTTCAGACTGGTATTTATGTGCAAGGATCCTGTGCAAGTGAATTTTTTAGTGAGCCTTTTAAGAGCACGTTTTCTGTTCCCTACAGTTCTGTGGTTTTTCTGGAGTTCATTTATCCTGTACAATATTTAGAGGTTGAAGTACTTGGTGTGGAGTACAGACCCCTTCTTTATCAGGAAAAATTTTATGTATTTTTGAGATCCCTTTTGCTTGTGAATTGCCACAGTGTTTTGTTTTTGTTTTTGTTTTTGTTTTGGTATAAGCATGTTTCTGAATCTCCTATGCATTTTAATGCTGCCTTTTATCCTTTGTTGTGGAGGCTATGTTTACTTAGATTTCAGGTCTATTTGGAGGGAATCATTATATATATTATAATTTTTGTGTGTCTATAGGAAAAGATGAGTTCAAGATCTTCCTAACACTGCAATCTTGAACCCTTCTAGTAGCATTTGGTTCTTAGTGTGTAGTGAGTCTTCCTCCTCATATATCATACAAACATTCTGAATACCTAAATTTACTTCCTTCATTTATTTATAATCCATATAGAAGTACCATAAAATACAGTCATATTCAAATTGGATAGAAATCTCAACTTTGTTAAAAGCAAATAAAATGACCCTATTGTATTCAGGGTAAGTTGTTATTTTCTAGGTTTGGGCACACTGTCAAATTGTGCTTTGAAGAATAATGATTTGATCACACACTCCAATTAAAAGGGTCAGTTCAGAGCCCATACTACCTACTGCAATCAAGATAAGAATAATTAATATTAGTAAATAACTATATTGAGCCATCAAAATCATAGCTAGTCTAATATGGAGTTGACCTTTAATGGAAAGGAGAAAAGTCTTTTAATTGAGACTAGACAGGGCTCTTCCATTTTCTTCTAATAACCTTCAAGTTTCACTCTTTATTTTAGATTTCCACGTAGCTTGAAAAATAAAACCTATATAAACATTTTGCTTGGGAATGGTTATCTCCTATAAAGCCAAATGGAAATCAAGTTGGAGATCATGTGAAAATAAATCATAAGATAAGCAACTTATATTTTCTTTCAGCCTAGACTATGAATAAAAGGAGTGTAAGGAAATTTCAAGACACACATATGGTCTTACTTAGCTGTGGAAGAAATAATTTATAGTTGAAACAAAATATACCCAAATATATTGAGCATTTCCCTGATGTATACCTCCTATACCTATAAATATTGTGACAATGGAAGCAAGTGGATGGCATAGTTGATTGTATATGGGAGTTGAAGATCTCTTCTTTCTCTTTCCAAAACTGACTATTACCTTGAATTATAAAGAACAAAATTTGACCTTCAGCTTTTATCATAAATTAGTATCTATACATGGAAATTTGAAATCTCAGAAACAAACCAAGAGGAAGAGAAATAAGCTAAGTTTAAAGAGATTAAGATTATGGAAAATGGCTTCTAAGGATTTCCTCCACGTGGATATCTAATCATTAAAGTTCCTATCTAAGGGGACATAGTAAACTCATTTGGACCTGCATCGGTAAGAATATAAGTCTCATAGGAGTGGATCATAATTAAAAATTTGTGGTACTTTTAGAGCAGATATATGGAAATTAGTGGTTGATCTTCCTTAACAGAAGAATCTCCAGCAGTAATTGAGGTGGTTCTCTATTCATTCTCTGTTAATATGCTCCTAGAAGGTATATTTCTTTTTTTTTCTAATAATGTCATCTATATTGATGAAAAAGAGAAGAAACATCAATTTACTTGTATGCTCTATTATGACTTATTTTGCTCAGTAAGACAACCACAAGAAAAACATTTAATAAAATTTATCTCCCCAAGTAATATAAACCAGTTATGTATACAATAAAGGGACCTTCCATACTGAATGTGTGGAGTTTTGGAATAAATACACCAATGGAAAAAAAAAACCCATTTCTGATTTTAGAGAAAAAGAGGGAAATGAGGGAGAATTAATTGTTAAAAAACAAATTATCACTTCTGATGACAGAATGAGGAATTGATATTAAGGGTGTTGGAGAACACAATATACTGTAAGAGTTATCAACATTTTCAACCTTTTTGTCATTATTGTCTAATCATTGATCATATTTCGAATTTATATGATCTATAAGCAGACTTTATCATGATTCATCAATCATTCCACCTTGACACACTTGACTTTCAGAAAACTTCCTGGTTTTCTTCCTTCCAAATTGATGGCTTGTTTTTCATCTCTTTTACTGCTTCTTTTTCATCTAACTGACATCTTAAAGCTGGTGGTTTCTGGCACTCAATCTTTTTTTATTTATTTATTTATTTATTTATTTATTTATTTATTTATTATAGTCACACAGAGAGAGAGAGAGAGAGGCAGAGACACAGGCAGAGGGAGAAACAGGCTCCATGCACCGGGAGCCCAACATGGGATTCGATCCCAGGTCTCCAGGATCGTGCCCTTGGCCAAAGGCAGGCGCTAAACCGCTGCGCCACCCAGGGATCCCCTGGCACTCAATCTTGATTCTCTTTTCTTCTTATGAAATTCACTTTTGGTGATTTATCAAGTCTTATAACTTTTTTTTTTAAAGATTTTATTTACTTATCCATGAGAGAGAGACACACACACACACAGAGGTAGAGACACAGGCGGAGGGAGAAGCAGGCTCCACGCAGAGAGCCCGATGTGGGACTTGATCCCGAGACTCCAGGATCACGCCTTGGGCGGAAGGCAGGAGCTAAACTGCTGAGCCACCCAGGAATCCCCAAGTCTTATAACTTTAAATATTATCTATATGTAAACAGCTCCCTTATCTATATGTAAACAGCTCCCTAACATGCATCTCTAGCACAGACATCTCTGTGAGAACTCCACATGGATTATACAAAACATCACAAAATGATATTACTATAACTAAATGATTTTCTTTTTAAAATTAGTATTTATTTTTTGCTGGACTTTTTCTTTTTGTCTTTTTTTATTCATTATTATTTTTCTTTTTTATAAGATTTTATTTATTTATTCATGAGAGACAGAAAGAGAGAGGCAGAGACATAGGCAGAGGGAGAAGCAGGCTCCATGCAGGGAGCCTGATTCAGGACGCAATCCTGGGTCTCCAGAATCAGGTCCTGGGCTGAAGGCAGCGCTAAACCGCTGAGCCACCTGGGCTGCCCATCATTAATTTTTTCTTATAGTCAGTATTTCTGTGTGCATAAGTTTGATCCAAACTTACAATGAGTGTTCTATAAATAAACAAAGCCTGGGTTTTTAGAAATTGGTTTATGTAGATTTATTACAATCATTGATATGTTTGAATTTATAATCTTACAGTCTTAGCTTGCATCTTCTATTGCAATATGTTTCTCTGCTTTGCCATCATTATAATATCCTCCTTTTGATTGTCAAAGTAATTTTTTGTACTAGTTAGAATGTTATTCTCTTTCTCTTTCTTTCTTTCTTTTCTTTCTTTCCTTTCTTTCTTTCTTTCTTTCTTTCTTTCTTTCTTTCTTTTCTTTCTTTCTTTCTTTCTTTCTCTTTCTTTCTTTCTTTTTCTTTCTTTCTTTCTTTCTTCCTTTCTTTTTAAAGATTTTATTTATTCCTGAAAGACACAGAGAGAAACGTAGAAAGGTAGGCAGAGGGAGAAGCAGGGTCCAGGCAGGGAGCCTGATGTGGGACTATATCCTGAGACCGCAGATCATGCCCTGAGCAGGGGGAAGGGACTCAACCGCTGAGCCACCCAGGCATCCCTATGTTTAATCTTTGTAGTTTTAGACATTTTATCATTAATTTTAGGTCATTAAAGTCTAAGATTAATCAATATATTTACTAATATCCCTTTATACAAGAACCTGAGAATACTTTACATACCTTTATATTTTTATACTGATTTTATCATGTAGATTATTTTATCTTTTTGAAACCCACAAGAGTTAATTATATCGTTTTTATAGCTGTCTCTAGATTTATGCACTAATGTATTTTTTTCTTTGTTCTTTATTTCTTTTTGAATCTTGGAATTTTCCTTTGGTGTTATTTTCTTTTGCCCACTACCTACTTAAAATTTTCCTTTGGTAACATTTTATTTGTAATAAAATCTCTATTTTTGGTTTTGGCACATGTCTTTTTTCACCTTATCCTCACAAAGGATATTTGTCAGTATAGGGTAAAAGTTCATGCCACTACTTTCTAATTTCTGTTGTTTCTTTTAGAAATCCAGCATCAGGGCAGCCCTGGTGGCACAGCGGTTTCTCGCCGCCTGCAGCCCAGGACATGATCCTGGAGACCCTGGATCAAATCCGACGTCGGGCTCTCTGCATGGTGCCTGCTCTCTCTCTCTCTCTCTCTCTCTCTCTCTCCTCTCTGTGTGTCTCTATGGATAAATAGATTAAAAAATCTTAAAAAAAAAAAAGAAATCCAGCATCAAAAAAAAAAAGAAGAAAGAAAGAAAGAAGAAAGAAAGAAAAAGAAAGAAAGAAGAAAGAAAGAAACAAAGAAAGAAAGAAAGAAAGAAAGAAAGAAAGAAAGAAAGAAATCCAGCATCAGTATAATTTTTGTTCCATCAAAAACTGGAAGGAGAGTTGGGGTAAATCAGTGACAACTATTAAGGAAGGCACATGATTTGATGAGCACTGAGTGTTATATGCAACTGAAAATTATTGAGCACTATATCTGAAACTAAGTATGTACTATATGTTGGCTAATTGAATTTAAATTAAAAAAAGAAAGTAAATTAATTTTTCTCTGATACTATTATAGTCAATTTATATGATTTTTAAAAAATACTTAAAATCAAGTTTCATAACTTTTTATATATCCCTAAATCCCTATTTTGCTAATTAATTTGGTAAGTGATACATTTTTTAAAAAAGCTATCTAGGCTTACAACTTTTGATCTAATATCTAAAGAGCTTGAAAGTTGTTACTCCAAATCTTAGAACAAGGAAATATCTATCTCTCTTGAGGGGGCAGGGGGAAGGGCTGAAAAGCATTTCTGAAAGTTGCAGCTCTGGCTCACAAACCTGGTAAAATACTTAGACCTAATCATAGGATTACAGAATAATGTCTTCCCCTCCCCATAACTTACTGCCACATCAATAGGACTCCTATAGATCAGGCAATTACAGATCAGAAACTACAAAATTTAGACTCTATTTAAGAATAAATTGCCAAGGGAGCCCAAATAATACAGGGGAGACAAAAAAAAAGGATACTAGAGAAAATTTAAAAATTAGATACATATGGTTAAAACAATAAATACAACATAACTCCTACAAGTAAAACTAAAGCCTCACACTAAAGGCCTATTTATCTTAGTTCCTATTACACAATATATCATGTCTACTTTCAAAAAAATTTAGAAGGCATGCTAACTAAAAAGGAAAACAAAACAAAACAAACCCACAGTCTAAAAGACAAAGCAACAAGAGAACCAGACTTGCAATCGACAGAAGTTTGGAAGTGCAATATAGGTAGGTGAAATAACCATGATTAATACACTAAGGGATTCAGTGGAAAAATAGAAAATATTCAGGAACAGACAAGTAATATAAGCAGAGATGTGGAAACCCCAAAAAACAAGAAGACATATCAAATATTAAAAACTAACAGTAATGAATAATGCCTTGATGGGCCAATCAGTAGACTTGACACAGTTGAGGAAAGAATCGGTGAGCTTTAGCATATTCTAATAGAAATCTCCCAAAGTTTAATTTAAAGAGGAAAAAAAAAGAATGGAAAAGAAATGAGATATCTAAAAACTGTGGGACAATTACAAAAGATGTAACATGCAGTAAAAGAAGTGAGAAAGGAGCAAAATAAATATTTGAAGAAATAATGGGTGAGACATCCCTCAAATTAATGCCAGACATCAAGCCATAGTCACAGGCATATCAGAAAACACCACGCAAGTTGAAAAAGAAAGTGTGGGGAATCCTCACCTATAAAGGAAGAAAGAACAAAGAAAGATCAGAGTTACACTGGACTTCTCTTTACAAACCAGTCAAGGTAGAAGAGAATAGGGTTTAAAGTATTGAAAGAAAAAACCCACCATCCTGGAATATGTGTCCAGTAAAACTATTCTTCAAAAGTGAAGGAGATATAAAGAACTTTTTAGACAACAAAAGCTGAGGGAAGTTTTCACCAGCACATGTGACTTGTGAGAAAAGCTCTAAGTTCCTCAGAGAGGGAAAATAATACAGGTTGGAAACTCAGGTCTATATAAAGAGGAGAACATTAGAGAAAGAATAAATGAAGATGAAATAAACACTTATTTTTCCTATTCTTAATTGCTCTACTTGTTCATTGTTCAAAATAATAACAATGTATTGTGTGATTATTGCTTATGGATAAATGAAATAAATGATGGAAATGCTTTAAGGAGCAGGAGGGAGGAATTGGGGATAATCCATTATAATGTATCTGGACCATCCAGGAAACAGTGTAGTGTTATTTGAACATGAACTTATATAGTTGTAAGCATTTATTGCAAACTCTGGACAATCAGAATAAAAAATTTTAAAATAACTATAATTCATATGCTAAGAGAGAAAATGAAATTGTATAAAGAACTCAAATCACATAAGACAGAAAAAATATTGGAAGACAAAAAAGGAGAAAAGAACATGGGCAATAATAGAAAATATTTACAAGTACTATGGCTATTAATCTAAATGTGACAATAATAATAAATATGAATGACAATATACCAACAAAAAGATTTAATAAATCAAAAAAATCCATTTTATCTACAAAACTCACATTCAGTGTAAATACACATGTAGATTTAAAATAAAGGGATGGAGGAAGATATATCTTTGTGACACAGTTCAAAAGAAAGTAGGAGTATTTCTTTTAATTTTCGACAAAGGATACACAGAAGAAGGAAAATAATCAGGGATAGAAAAGGCATCACATAATGACTAAGGGGTTAATTCTCTAAAAAACATAACAATCTTTAATAAATATGTGTCTAAAAATAAAATTTCAAAATATGTGAGGCAAAACCTAATATAATTGCAAAGAAAAACAGAAACATCCATTAACACCTCTCTCTTCCAGTAATAGTTCCAGCAGAGGGAAATTCAGTAAAAATTAGCTGAACAGAACATCATCATCAGTCAACTGGATCTTATTCTATACGAGACACTGTTAGGAGAATGAAAAGACAAACTACAGCAAGCTACGGCAAAACATATCTTACAAAGATGTATCCAAAATGTATTAAAAACACTTAAATTTAATAATAAGAAAACAATCCAATTAAAAATAGGTAAAGATCTGAACAGACACATTGTTCAAGAGAAAATCAATAACAAAGATATTAAAAAGTGTTTACCAAGATATGACATTAGAGAATTGCAAATTAAAACAATAATGAGGTACTACTACATACCTATTAGTGTAGCTGTAATGGAAAACAAAACAAAACAAAACAAACAAACAACAACAACAAAAAAAACCCCTGACAATACCAAATGATGGTGAAGGTGTAGAGCAACAGGAATTCTTCATTGGTGGTGGGATGCAAAAAGATACCACAACTTTGGAAGATAATGTGGCAGTTTCTTACAAAACTAATTATAATCTTACTAAATGATGCAGTAAGCACACTCCTGGGTATGTACACAAATGACTTGAAAATTTATGTACACATGAAAGCATGAATAAGAATGTGTACAGCAGCTTTCTTCATAATTGTCAAAATTGGAAGTAACCAAGATGTCCTTCAAAATGTGAATGGATAAACAAACTGTAATACATCCATACAGTGGAATATTATTCAGTGATAAAAAGAAATGAGCTATATAAAACCACAAAAAGACATGGAATAACCTTAAATGTATGTTGCTTAGTGAAATAAGCCAATCTGAAAAGACTGCATGCTGTTCAATTCCAACTATATGACAGTCTAAAAAGGGAAAAATTATAGACAGAAAAAAAAATTAGCAGCTACCAGGGTTTCATGGAGGGAGAAGGATGAAAAGGAAGAACACAGGGGATGTTTAAGGTAATGAGTATCTTCTGTATGACACTGTCATGATGGATACATGTCATATATATATTTGCCAGAACCAAAGAATGTACAACACAGAGTAAACCCAAAGTAAAATATGGACTTTAATTAATTATAACAATGACAATAACAATAGTATGTATCAGTATTTCACCAGTAGGAAAAAATGTACCACGTTAGTGCAAGAAGTTAGTAACAGTGGAAACTTTGGGCAGGAGGAAGAAAGTAGATATAAAGAAATCTTTATATTATCTGCTCAATTTTCTTTAAGGCTAAACTGCTCTAAAAAATGAGGTCCGGGGCAACGGGGTGCCTCAGTGGTTGAGTGTCTGCCTTTAGCTCAGGGCGTGATCCTGAGGTCCTAATATTGAGTCCTGCATCGGGCTCCCCACAGGGAGCTTCCTTCTCCCTCTGCCTAAGTCTCTGCCTCTCTCTGTGTGTCTCTCATGAATAAATAAATGATATCTTTTTTTAAGAAAATGAGGTCCATTAGTATTTTCAGTGTTATCTATATTTGACTTAAAATTTTAATTATTTTCATTAGTGGCCATGGCTATTGGCCCACCAGCTACCAGAAATGGTAATGTGTGTATGTGCGTGTTCAATATTACTATAGCTGAGAAAAATATTCAGAATCGAAGATGATCTGTTCATAGCCAAAGTTAGACATTTTTAGTGCATAAACTGTACATGGCTAATTGCAGATTACTTTTACTGAAGAGAAAAAAAATTTCTGTAATAATTTTTCCATGTAATTGCCATAATAAGTAAAATCTCAGTTAAGTTCTCTGACTCAATTTTTTTTTGTTTTTACACAATTAAAATAAATTATTTTCACTAAAGAAAACAATTTAGAATTTGCTTCTTCTTGTATATGTCTCTTATTTTAATGGATCATTCTCTAACAATTATTATGTGAGATGGTTCTTTTGATGTAAATTTACAGCAATAAAACCAAAGAAAATGTGCAGTGACCATTTCTTATTTAATGATAGTTGAGAAAATTACTTAAACAGTCTAAAAAGGTGACAGATGTATTTAAATGACTGATTTTAGGTGAGTATTATCAAGCCTCTTTAAAGAATGATGTCATTGTAAGGACTATGGTGTTGAGTATGTCTTTCATTACCTACAATTAAAGCCAGATGATTAGAAAGTGCAATAATAAATTTTATTTTAGTGATCAATACAATCAATTTCAATTTTACTTAAATGTGTTCCAATGGACTTCATAGAATACTTTTATTTTTCTTCAAATTTGTTGTTTTTTATATATTGTTATTCCTTGTTGTTTTCCTCCTTTATAATAACAAACTGATGAGTTCAGTTTTCCTATGACCATGAACTAAAGCTGAAATCTATTTAGACAGCTAAAACTCTTTAAAGGTTTTTTATTTAAAATATTTAAAAATAACTCCAGTTATTTATATATATGGTGTAATATAGTTTCAGTTGTACAATTTAGTGATTCAACACAACACTGACTGCTCATCACAACAAGTGTACTTCTTAATCCCAATCACCTATTTAACCCATCCCTTCAGCCCTCTCCTCTGTTATCAGTTTATTCTCTATAGTTCATGTTTCTTGTTTTGCCTCTCTCTTTTTTCCCTTTGATCATTCGTTTCTTAAATTCCACATGAGTGAAATCACATGGTATTTGTCTTTCTCTGATTTATTCTCTTAGTATAATACTCTCTAGCTCCATCCATGTTTTTGTAAATAACAAGATTTCATTCCTTTTGTTGGCTGAGTAATATTCTAGTGTGTGTGTGTGTGTGTGTGTGTGTGTGTGTGTACCACCTCTTCTTTATCCATTAATTAGTTGATGGACATTTGCTCTTTATAATTTGGCTATTGTAGTTAATGCTGTGAACATCAGGGTGCATGCATCCCTTTGAATCAGTATTTTTGTATTCTTTGGGTAAATGTCTAGTAGTAAAATTACTAAACTGTAGAGCAGTTCTATTTTTAACTTTTGGGGGAAACTTCATACTGCTTTTCACAGTGGCTGCATCAGTTTGCATTCCAATTAACAGCGTAAGAAGGCTCACCTTTCTCCACATCCTTGACAACACGTTTCCTGCATCGTTAATTTCCATTCTGAGATGTGTGAGGTGATATTTCATTGTAGTTTTGATTTGTATTCCTCTGAGGATCAGTGATGTTGAACATTTTTTCAAGTGTCTGCTGGTCATCTATATGTCCTTTGGAAAAAATGTTTATTCATATGTTCCACCCATTTTTAATTGGATTATTCATTTTGGTGCTGTGGAGTTAAGTTCTTTATAGATTTTGGATACTAAACCTATGCTTGGATATGTCATTTGCAAATATCCTTTCCCCTTCCATAGTTATCTTTTAGTTTTGTTAATTATTTCCTTCACTGTGAAAAAGCTTTTTTTTCTGATGAAGTCCCCATAGCTTATTTTGCTTTTGTTTCCATTGCCTCATGAGATATATCTAGTAAGAAGTTGCTGTGGTCAAGGGTTACTGCCTGTGTTCTCCTCTAGATTTTAATGTTTTCCGTCTCATATTTAGGTTTGTAACCTACTTTGAATTTATTTTTGTGTATGGTATGAGAAATTCATCCAATTTCATTCTTTTGTATGTCGCTGTCCAGTTTTCCCAACACCATTTCTTGAAGAGACTTTTTCCCATTGGATATTCTTTCCTGTTTTATTGAAGATTACTTCATTTCTGGGTTTTTTTATTCCGTTCCATTGATCTAAATGTCTATTTTTGTTATAGTCTTGTGTAGTTCACTGTTTAACATTAAATACTAATATTTCTTCAGAATATTATGCTGGCAACAAAAGAGGAAAAAATATGAGGGAGGGCTAACATTATTTTCCTCAATCCAAAAAGAATGTTTTATAGTATAAAAATTTAAATTAAATTGCTAAACTTTTAACTTAATGAAATATATATTTATACATCCTCAATATTCAATTTCATTATATTTAAACACTCCTTTATAAACCAATCCTCTTCAGCAATTCTCAAAATGTTCAAACTCAGAACACTGTCATAATGAAGGTGCTGGATGCAAAGCAATGTTGCACACTACATTCCACTCCCCAATTATCTATGCTACTTTTTAAAATAGTAGATACTTCTGTCAATTTTAATTTCATCTTGGTTGAAACACAAAATGGTGTGAAGGCTAAACAAATGGCTGTCACAAACAGAGGGACACAAAATTCATAGGAAATTATCCAGTCTGGTAGAGGAAAGGGGAATTAGTCACCAAACTCATTTTTTAAAAGATTTTTATTATTTAGTCATGATGGACCTAGAGAGAGGCAGAGACACAGGCAGAGGGAGACGCAGGCTCCATGCCGGGAGCCTGAGGCGGGACTTGACCCCGGGATTCCAGGATCGCGCCCTGGGCCAAAGGCAGGTGCTAAACCGCTGAGCCACCCAGGGATCCCCACCAAACTCATTTTATTGTTCATGAGTATTATGTGCCAAACCTTTTTATAACATGTGGAAAATAATCCTATTTGTGAACCCAAACATCTTATAAAAACATTTAACTGAATTACCAGAATGACTGCAAGTAGCTAGTAATTGTAAATGTACTGCAGTGATTTTCTTATTAATAATAAAAAGAAAAATTATATGTAACAAAATGATGAATTAGAAAATGAACAGTTTATGCTTATCTTTTCTATTGTTAGGGACTCTTTGCCTTGAACTGAGTTGTGTTTCATTCAAATGGATTTTAGGAGCAAACATTTATATTTTTGTGCCATGGTGAGTTGAGTGGGGGAGTATTTGAATGTTTTTCTTTTTTCTTAGGGTAATTTGTTCCTTAATGTAAATGGATTCATACCTTGAATTCAAACATTGTAACAAGAAGAGGAGATAAGGGAGAAAATCTTGTATTTTTCAAGTCCAGAAAAAAAGTCTATAGTAAGTTTTATATTTTATGAGTTCTGAAAAATTTCACGCTTAGTGTAAAATAGTGTGGGCAATTTGCATTACTTCAGATATTTCTGATTTTACAAATTAGCCTCAGGAAATGAAAGCTACTCAATTCTGAGATCATCTCTGTTATTTTTATTAAGCATATTAATTTAAGTTTAACATATAACAGATATAAACTTATACTATGAAAATTACAGAATATAGGGCCACTTCAAACACAAGCCACTCATAGGCTCACCTGAGTGTTAATAAGAACCTCTGGACTCCTCTCTTTTCCTTTAGATAAACTTAAATGAGCAACTCTTAAGAAATAGTTTTATCTCATTTACTCTAAGGAGAGTCATGATATGAAGTAGTGATTCTTGAAGAAAATAGAGGGTTACAAATTAAATAAATTCATCTGAAAAGAGGAAACAACACATTTATAAATTATGTGGCTGAATCTTTTACTTACTGTTTTTTAAAATATAAAACCAAATATACCATTTTTCTTTTTTATATGTATTGTATTGTCTATTTTTCTATTCTATTTGTCTAATTTTCAGAGTCTATTAAAAATGTAAAGGCATACTTAATGCTTCCCACCAAAATTTGTAAAGTAACATATAACTGTATGAATAAAAATACAGAAGGCTGTATGTATATGAGAGAGAGGCACTCAAATTCATTTTGAAATATATCTTATTGGTTCAAACATAAGGCAACATTAACTTCAATTTCTGAATAGGATAGAGTAGTTTAGAATACAAAAATACCTCCATCATGAATAATTCACAAAGTTTGGTGAACTGTAAAAAAAAAAAAAAAAGAAAAAAGAAAGAAAGAAAAAAGTTGAGCTTTTAGAAATTACTTGTTTATAGGCATGAGAAAGTTACTGAAGCAGCCAGGATGCAAAAGACCATATTACCAAGAAGGGAGGACAAAACAGTTGAGCCAAAATTCTGCATTTGATTTTCTCCTGGAAGGCATTTGCCAATTCTGGGTATAAAGCAAAAGGCTGAGAATCCAGGCTTTCTCAGGCAGAGCTGCTGCTGGAGGACATTGAAACCATCAGAAATTCTGGCAGAGAGAAAATTATAAAACTAAAGACTTTAGGAGACTGAGCTTACGTGGCCATTCTTAGGGTGAAGCTTTTCCGCACATATAAGAGATCATAGTATTCAGATGATATTTTTGTGGTCCCCTTATGCTCACCACAAAATGACTGTTTTCTCAGAAG